>NC_045612.1:16224013-16527043 GCF_009762305.2 Zalophus californianus
ACTGCCTCTCTTTCTGTCAAAAGATAAATAAAAAATCTTTAAAAGAAAAAACTACACATAAAGTTACTAAATGACCCAGCAATTTCACTTCTAGGTACATACTCAAGAGACATAGACGCATGTGTCCACACAAGAACTTGTACATGAACAAGATCCAACATTATACTGCTTCCACCTCCTTACCCCAACCTTTAGAACCATTCTCACACATTTACCCCAGGCTACTGTATATCTATTGGAAAAGATGGGCTGTTGTTTTGGTGACTATCACATCTTGCCATGGGTCTCAGTTTTTCACTCACTGTCTTGGCCTGTGGGCCCTCGAGTCTAGGTATAGGTTAAAGAGAAGTGAGAGGTGATGGTAGGAGCTACAGAGGAGGATGAGCAGGGCCCTGCAGGCCACCATCTCAGGTGAGACCCTTAGAGGTTCTTCAGGCAAAGGGGAAATAACCTCTTCAGGTAGGAGTGGAAGGGCTGCTTCTGTTGGCAAAAACACATAATTTAGAGGTTCAGGGACCTGGACTCACTGACATGCACCCATATATTCCCATTTCAAATTCCAGTATCCTGTTTCTCCCAATCAGTGCCCTAATATTAACAGAAGAGCCCTGGTGAGGTTGTGAAATTAATTTGTGCTGTAATTCAGCCACTCAAAGATTAAACTTTGGATCTGGACTCCCCACGTCTTGCACCCATGCCTACAAGAGATAACGATTTCTTTCAGGCCTCTATCAGGACTTTTCAGGTCCTTCATTTGGACCTTGATCTGGGACTGTAAGGTTCTGAGCTCAGTCTTCTTTCCTCAAGTTCTGAAGCTCATTTAGAAATGACAAATCAACTCCATAATACTCCTATTTTTTTTTCTTCATACTCCTTATTTTGATGAAAATATTCTAACATATCATACACTTGGTGACCTGGAGACTTGTCTTTTATAGGTACTTAATCATAGGTGACTAAAGGTGAACTTTTGACTACCGCTTTTGCCACTTCCTGCTGTGGACTAACAGTGCCCACTTTACCATTGGAAACAGGGTCTTAAAGCCTTCCAGTCTAATTGGAGATGTATTCCAGGAAACCCAGTACAAATTCAGAGAACGCACTGTTAAGATTCTGTTCCTTTGGAACCACTCTCAGTGCCACAATCTGTATCAGTCAGCCTTCAACCCGAAAAGCAGAACTAATGGGAGATTTTAATGTATGTATATTACATATACGAGTGTATATATATATATATATAAAAATATATAAAATGAACTTGGTTGCTACTTAGAACTGGCTCAAGCAGTCCCTTAAGGACATTGTCTGCAGGTATGATGTTGGAGCCGGTCAGGCAGGTAGGAAGGGAAGACCATGTGCGGGTTGACTTGCACATTCTATGCTTTTAAAACACCGAAAGAGGGAGCTGTTGGTCAAAGGATACAGTTGCGGTTTCATAGGATGAATCAGTCTAGAGATTCTGATGTGCAGCGTGGTGGCGACAGTTAATACTGTATCAAGTCCTGGCAATTTGCTGAGAGAGTAGATTTTCGGTGCTCTCACCGCCCCCAAAGTAATTATGTGAGGAGACGGAGATGTTAATTAGCTTGACTCTAATAGCCATTTCACTATGTATACATGTACACATCATTGTGTTGTAAAACTTAAATGTGTACAATTTTTTAAATTTAAAATAAATAAATAAATAATAATTTTAAGAAACACTAAAAGAAAAACAAGATATTGTGAGGTTTTCCTTTCATGTTTATACACAAATTTATATTTGGCAGTGTTATGTTCTCATTAATTTGCCAGTATTTTACATAAAAACTACTTTGACTATGCATATATAAAAATAATACATCTTATTGGTTTTTCACAAGTTCATTAATGCTGGAGAAATTTCTAGTTATATCTTTCTTATGATTTGTCATTCCTTCATGGAAAAATAAATTGTACCATTTTCTTCTAAAAAATTCAGAAAAGATCATAAGAATTTTGACTTCAAAACATCCCTCATTGTCATCAATGGTATTTGTTCACGTTTGGTCCCAAAATGTTGAACTTAACAGCAGAGTGATTTTAAAAGATGGATTTCAAAACAGGGCAATGTTCAAGATATCAGCACAGAGGGAAACCTCACAAGTCTAGAAGCCAGTGGTATAATGGGGTTAATAAGGGTTTGGTCATCTCCCTCCCTTAGCATTCAGCCAGCTGCAGAAAGAGGGGGGGGATAGATGAATGGATATATAACTGGCTGGATGGGTGGATGGATGGATAGATGGATGGATAGATAGATAGATAGATAGATAGATAGATAGAGAGAGAGAGAGAGAGAGAGAGAGATTTGTTAAAGGAAATTGGCCTTACACAACTGTGGAAAGCAGTTAAGCAGGCTCTATAAGGTTGTTGTCACCTAAACTAAGGGTAGGGAGGTAACAAACAGGCCAGAACCCACAAACATGATCTGGAACACATAAGGACAGATTAAAGTACATACTCATCCTTGTTGCCTCTGACTTTGGGGATGATGGTAACCTGCAGAAGCCAGGAGGTCCCTTTGCATGGAGCTAAGTGCACACACCTGGCCCAGAAGATAGAGCAGCTGAAGGAGGATCCAGGGGAAAGAAGAGAAATTGCAGGGCCAGCTCCTACTCCACCCCGGTAAGGCGAATCAGCCAATTAGCAGCAACGCATGGGAGTTACAAAGTGGTTGCTGCTTCCCCTCATATACCATCCCCAATCTTCAAAGAATCTGCCTGTGGCACACTCTAACACACATACATATCGGAAAGCGGATTGTGGGTGATGTAATTTGGCCTAGCCAAATTGACATATTACAAGTGATACCCTTGTCACCTTGGTACCCATGCCCATCTCCTTAAACCATACTTAATCCCTGCAGACAATGACAAAGTCATACTTCTGCCTAACCTGACACAAATCTCTCCCACCTACAACTGAGACAATCCTCACCCTTCCCTAAAAGAGGGCACTAAGTCCTATATTTTCTTGTCTTGTTCATTCTTCTGCTACCTGTTCACCCCCCCAATTGAATATCTTGTACCTTAAATACTGAAAAAAGGTTAACTAATAACACATCTTGTGTTATAAGGTAAGGGGATGAGAGGGTGTCAAAACCAAAATTATTTGCTTAATATACATGTGAGTAAATTCCTATGAAAATAAAGAAGTAAATACTCATATTATTACAGTCCTTCTTGTCTGCATATGATTATGTGATTACTTCTTCCACATTCCACCTTCTCTTACCCTTACAGGCACTTTTTCTGGGGATGCTCCTTTTCCTGATGGGGTGACTCAAACTTTCTCTCCCGAGGTTCATGGCCATTAGCAGTCCTGAGTCGATTAGCCTGGTGTAGTTTCCACTGACCGTAGTAAGTGGACGTGGGAGTATTGATGTGGGAGTATCTCTTGCATTGCACACATACACCTGCTTACCCCTCTTCTGACCAAGGGTCCCTGAATTAATCAAACCCCACACGTGACTTGGTTAAAGATCCAAAAACTCGTGTATGAAGGGGAGGCTTCTTAAGGAAGGACGCTTCTAAAAAAGTTTCTGTTATTATCTTTCTCCCATGCATACCCAAGGGGGCCTGCAACCCTTTATTAGTGTGACTGTCCATTGCAGACAAGAAACAATCAGATTTGTCCATGATTACAGGACCGCGACACAGGACCCTGGCACAGGACCCCGGCTCCGAACGGGCACTAATGTCCTGGACACACGAAACGTCATTCTGGTCCTTTGGAACAACAGTGGGCTTACTTCTGGGCCTTAGTAGGATTGAATGCTTGGGCAGGGGACACCGAGTCCCCATGCCGCCTGAGCTGTCCGTCCTAACCTGGGTGCTTTCCGACCCACCAAGTCACAGCCGTGGGTGTGCACAGAAGCACCCCTTTTCAAATGGAAGCGGTGTGTGCAAGATCAACCCATGCGCAGGTTCCGAAGACACAAGAGCTTTGCACGAGGAGGTGGCCCCAAGCCCACGGCTCTGACTCCTGCTACCTAACTTCTTTCTCTGGCTTGGAAGAATTCTAAGATGTTCTCCATGACCTTCGCCCTCTGGTGTTCTCCCATCATGATGTTACAGGACAAAAGGGACTTTGCAGATGGAACTAAGATTGCTAATCATTTGACTTTTATAGTGGCATGAACGGGAGCATCCAAGCCACCCTCCTGAGCCTTTGAAGCAGAATTTCCTCCAGCCCGCAGCGCCAGCGGCCGAGCTGGTTAAGGAAGCGCGAGAAGAATTTGATGTGTCATTGCTGACTTGGAGATGGACAGAGCCACAGGTAAAGGGCCTGAGAGTGGCCTCTAGAGGTGACACTGAGCCCTAGCCAACAGCCTGTGGGAAAGGCAGGATCTGTCTCATAGCACAAAGGACTTGAATCTGGCCAACCATCCCAATGAATCTGGAAGCGCATGCCACCCCAGAGCTTCCAGGCGAGAACCCAGCTTGGCTAAAATCTTGACTCCGGCCTTTTAAGCCCTGAAGCAGAGAACCAAGTCGAAACCATCCAGACTTCTGAGCTACAGGACTGTGAGAGAAGAAAGAACAATTATTGTTTCAAGCCTCTAAGTTTGGTAAAATTTTTGAAGCCGCTAAATTGGGAATAATTTGTCACACGCAAAAAAAAAATGAATAAATACCCTCTCTGAATGGGGATCCACATACGCTCATGTGGATTTCACTAAAACCAGTTGGCTAGAGAAGCAATACATGAAGCCTGGATTATAGATAGTTCTTCCTGATAATGCAGGCCCTGCCTATACTAGTTTCCTTCCCCAACAAGAAGGGAAACAGTATAAATGATTTATAGTCGGATACACTGGAGTGATACTTAGTATAATATGTAGCCTATACGAGGAGGCGCTTCTGGGTGGGTGGAGGCAGGGCCTGTGAAAATCCACTCCAGCATACAAGCAATGAGAACACGGGCAAACTCTGTCTAGATAAATGCTTTCAAGACCTTGCAAATTAACCCAAGCCTGGCAACAACCGGAAGAGCGTTCTGTCCAGAAGGACGGCTCCATCCCAGTAGGGACAGTGAGCTCTGGGCTGTTGTGACGAGCACTGTTCCCACCGCCCTCTCCTCAGCTCCATGGTGGCCCTGAAACCAAGGACCTCACGGGCACGGTAGCTCTGAACACCAGCGACCTGTCAGCCGCTGGAAGGGACTAAAGTGATTGCAGCTCCCCACAACTCTCTCTTCCCAGACAGTTGTCACGATTTGACATGCCTGGTGACTCCCTGAAAAGCACCACGCCCGGGGCTCGTCCATCACTGAACAGTCTAGAGCTCGCTCTGTGGGCACAGCCCTGTTCACCATTTTAAGGTGCCAGTCAGGACCCCTGTAGGGAGGGTTGAATAGAAGGGATGACGGTGAGCAATTCTGTCTTGCTTTGATTTTATATGGAATACTTCTAATGTTTCTTCCCCAGGAATAATGTACAATATAGATTTCTGCTGGAGATTCTGCTTAACAAATGCTTTTAATTTTTCCTCATGAATATTTGTTGCATTTTTTTATCATAACCTTCCTTCTTTTTGCTGAGTATAGTATTTTGGTTTTTTCTTTTTTACCTCTCAGCTTCAAACTCACCCTTTTTGTCTGATATGTGAAAAATGTTCCAGTTCCTATAAATGTTTTTGTTTTTGTTTTTTTCTCCTGTGGCATGTATGACTGAGATCTGCCTGTAGGGGGCGCGTGAGACGTGGCAGGAGAAGACTTGCTTCCAGATTCTGGGCAGCGGGCACAGCAGGCTCCTGGGGGGCATGAGGCTTCTCCAGCACCAGGCTCCCCACCGCACGCAGCTTCTCGGGGACCAGGCTGCTGCAGGGCAGCGTGGCCAGCAACACCCCAAGTCCCGCAGCTTCCCTTACACCTCCCTGGGGCAGTAATAATGATTGTCTTCTGGCCAGACACTTCCGTGTGCACAGCACTCCCAGAATGCCTAGGGGGCTTATATCCAGAGATTCCCGCGGGGGGGGGGGGGCGCGTGGGGGTGGGGGTGACGGGACACCTTTCTATCAAGTTCCGCGGGAGAGGCACCACAACCTCACCGCCGTTGTGTGAGTTGTTTCCCGGCTCCTGGAGCAAAGTCAGGACTTTAACCCTGGGAGTGTGGATACTTTTCCCTGGGGGGCCGGGGGGGGGCCTCTCTGTGCCCCGGAGGTGCCTCTCCCTGGGCTGCGGTGTCTTCCTGGGGGATCTCCGTCAGCTCTGTGGAGACACTTGGTTGGGTTCGGATCTCAGCCCAGGGGGAGGCCTTTTCGGGGCCGCTTATCTCCGCCATGTTGGAGAAGAGGCTGTCCTTGGTGGTGTCTTGAGTTCCGTGAGGGACTCTCCTTGTGTCATGGTCTCCGCGCCGGTGGGGGGACGCGTCTTTGGGTGATTACGTCAGTCCGACGTGCGGGGCAGGCAGTGTCTCCTGGCGCTGCATTCAAGGTCTGTGAGGGGGAGGTTTCCTCGGGTGCATCACCTCAGCCCTTGGATTCGTCTCGCTGCGGGCTTCGACCTCAGCCTGTGAGAGACTCTCCTTGGGGCTTAGCTCAGCACGAGGGGGCACGTTCCCTTGGGGGCTGTGTCTCAGCCGCGGTGGGGCCGGGCTTGTCTGCCGTTGTGCTGGCCCGGGGTGGGGCCTCCTCCCGGCCCGGGGAGACCTTCCTGGGGGCTCTGTCCCCTCCGACGGGGGGGCTGTTCCCCGGACGCTTTGGGGTGACCGTGGAAGTGTCCGCGGGGGGCTCTGCCTGAGTCGTGGCAGGGAGAGAACCTCACCTTCCCAGCACTGGGCCTTTGGGCTCTTTCTTGGCGCCCCCTCCGAGGTCTGGGGAGCTGAGACTCTTCCTCGGAAGGGCCACCCCTGCCCCGAGGGGGGATTCGGCCTTGAGCGCTCTCTCTCAGCCCTAGGTGAGGAGGGATATGGGGCACTCCAGCGCCCTGATGGAAGGGGGCTACTCTTCCTCGGCTCCCCTGACTCCGCCATGGCTGGGGGGCGTTTCGGGGGCTCTGGCTCTGCCCCTGCCTCAGGGGGTGGGTTCTCCCGAGTGTGGTGTGTCGCAGCCTCTGGGTGAGGTCACCGTTGGCTGCTCTCATGCACGTTGGGGTGGCTTGTTCTTCCTCGGATGCTCTGCCTCCGCCTGGGGCGGAGTAGTTTTCAATGATTTGTGTATCTCGGTCTTGCAGGGGTCCTATGAGTAACCTTTCACCTGTGATCTTGGTCCTCAAGGTGGGAATCTGGGGCTGACAATATATGAGAGTTGGTAGCATCCTAGACTCCCAAACCCTTGCCACATAGGCAGTCTTTCATCTCAGTCACGCTGGCGGGTGTGCGGGAGCCTCTCGTTACGTCTAAATGTGCATTTTGTGCTGATTAATGTGGTTCCTCGGCCGTTCATGTATGTGTTTTAGGAAGAGCTTTTCCTGTCCTTTTCCCCACATTTTACTGAGGCATTTGTATTTAAAATAGATTTATAGTGCAACATATATTTACATTTGTGTATATATATATATATATATTTAAATATAGAATTCTCTCTGTCTTCTGCTGATCTGTTTTGATTTGTCCCTCTATTCTTTTTTTTGCTAATGGAGAGAGAATGTGGGCACGCCAGCGTGGGAGGGAGGGGGAGGGGGAGGGGCAGAGAGAGAGGGAGAGGGAGAATCTGGAGCGGGCTTCCCACCCAGCATGAGCCCAATGTGGGGGCTCGATCTCTACCACTGTGAGATCATGAGCTGTGAAAAGTGAAATGCTTAACCAACTGAGCCATCCAGGTGCCCCATCTCTCTCTCTCTCTCTCTCTCTCTCTCTTTAAGATTTTACTAATTTATTTGAAAGGGGCAGATGGAGAAGCAGACTCCTCACTGAACAGGGAGCCCAACGCTGGGCTCCATCCCAGGACCTTGGGATCATGACCAGAGCCGAAGGTAGCCGCTTAACCCAATTGAGCCACCCCCAGGCAACCCCCAAGTCACTCTCTTAACAGTGTCTTTTTGATGAACAGAATTTCTCAGTTTATGTCTAATCAGTCTGTTCCTCATGGTCAGTGCTTTTATTCTTTTCAAAAGCTTTGCCTACTCTAAAGCCATGAGGGTAATATCCTAAGTTTCCTTCTAGATCTCCTGTTCACCAGAGATCAATGTTGTAGGGACGGGAAGGGGGTCAGAGCAGAGGTGAATTTCCACATAGGGAGCCGGTGGACTGACTGAATGGACCTCAAGGGTTTGCAAGCCCGGGTGTCAGTAATCCAGCACCTGCTGTTCCCAGATTGATGTCTAGACTTTCTATCTTGTCCCACTGGAGTATCCGCCCACCCTTGCTCCACCACCACAGAGTTGTCATTGCCCCTCATTTGCGGTACATCTGCTGTCTGGCAGTGTGCAGTCTTCCAACTTGGTGCTGTTGCTGAAAGACGGTCTCAGCTATTCTAGGCCCTTTGATATCCATATACTGTTTACTATCAGCTCTCCTATTTCCCCACAAAAGGAACAGGATGGGTTTTCTGAATTTTAAATTAAATTCCTGACACTTTAAATATGAAGAAAGAATTATTCTGGGCAGAATGACAATCATCACTTAATAACGAGTCTTCCAATCCACAAGGTATGGATTTCTCTCCATGTACCGAGGCCTTTGCTTTCTGTCCATGAGGTTTAGGTTCCCGTGTAGTGCCTCAGCACACGTGCTGTCAGGTTTGCTCTATGGGTTTTGAGGCTTTTCTTTCTTTCTTTTTTTTTTTTTTTAAAGATTTTTTATTTTTAAGTAATCTCTACACCCAACTAGGGTTCAAACTCACAACTCCAAGATCAACAGTCCCACCATCCCCTGACTGAGCCAGCCAGGGGCCCCGTGACGTTCTTGACACTGTTCTAATGATATTTTATTTTGTTTTTGTTTTTAAGATTTTATTTATTTATTTGAGAGAGCGGGAATGAGAAATAGCACGAGAGGGAAGAGGGTCAGAGGGAGAAGCCGACTCCCCGCCGAGCAGGGAGCCCGACGCGGGACTCGATCCCAGGACTCCAGGATCATGAACTGAGCCGAAGGCAGTTGCCTGACCAACTGAACCACCCAGGCGCCCTCTAATGATATTTTAAATATCTTTCTCTAATTGGTTTGTTATTACACAGAAATACACCTGGTTTTGATTCTTGCTCTTTACCCAGTTGCTTGGCTATTGTATACTGACTAATTCTCAGTATTTTGCATCTTTTTGACTCTCTATGTACCAAAACGTGTGAAAGTGTGAACAACGATAACCTCACTTCTTCCTTTCCAAATGTGTACTTATTATATTTTACTGTCCGTTTTCAGTTCCTCCAGTATGTTCTTGAAAACACAGTGGACACCCTTGTCTTTGTTAAAACTCAAGAAAAAAAGGGTTGGGCCTGTCACCATTAAATACAACACTTGTGTACATTTTTGGGGGAGGGGGAGATAGCCTTTCTTAGGTTAAAGAAGTTGCCTTTCATCCGACGTCGCTGATGCTTTTTCCCGTGAACAGGTATCCAACTTCGACCCGTTTTTTACAATGGCCCCGTGACTTTTCCTTGGTTTTCGCTGTTCACGTAGCACACGACACTGATGGATTTTCCAGGGTGAAACCAGTCTTCCTTCCAGCAATACACCCAACAACCACATGCCCTTTGGATTTTTGTGTCCCGTTTAAATTCATTTGCGAACCCATCATTTGGAGTTGTGCGTCTATATTCAGGAGAGAAATCCGGGTTGTTGGTTGTCCTTTCTTCCAGTGTTTTTGGTCGGTGTTGGTAACACGTTTATATGGGACTCAAAAAATGAGTAGGAACTCACACCATTTCTCCTCTGCTCTGAAAGTGTTTGTGTAAGACTGGTATTCTTTCCCTCCTGAATGTTTACAGGACTCCTCAGGAAAGCCTTCAGGCTAGGGAGGCTTCTCATTTGGTACTAGACCTTGTACCACATACAGGAGCATTCAGATTTTCTGTTTCTTCTTGGTGAGGTTTGAAATGTTTCATTGTTGTCGAAAAGTGTCTCTTTCATGTCAGTTTCCCAATTTGCTATAAAGTCATTCTGGGTGTTCCTGTCTTTCACAGAACTCCCTTCCGGATGCAGGGTTCCGTCTCCGGCTTGGTTGCTAGTTTTGTTCACCTGTGGCTAAAAGGTCCTCGATAATCGTGCCAGGGAGGCTCCTTAGTCTGTTCAGGCTGCCATAGCAACATGTCAGAAAGTGGGAAGGTGACAGGGACAGAAATGGGTTGCCCTGGGCTGTGGAGGCCGGGAGACCAGGACCAGGCAGCCGGCACCAGGACGATGTAGAGAAGGTCCGAGGCCTAGTTCAGAGTCGGGCGCCCTCGTTCTATGCTGCGGGAGGGCTCTGGGTCTCTCTGCAGCCTCCTTTCTGGAGCACTAATCCAATTCAGGAGTGGGCCACCGTCTGGACCTCAGCACCTGCCAAACGACCCTGATGCCTCCCAATACCAGCTTCCCCGGCGGTTTGGATGTCAGCACATGCTTGTGGGGAGACACGAGTGTCAGAACACAGCATAGCTCTCACTCTCGTTTCCTGGGATTTTTTGTAGTCCTTTTGCACCTTCCTCCATGGACAGACCTCATTCATTTGCAGCCGTGTTACCTTTCTAAAAGAATATAAACCTCTACGTTTTCCTCTCTGTTCGCCATTACGTGTGTCGCACAGATTCAGTCATGCGAGTTTTCCTAGAGTTCAGTACTAAGTATTGACCTGGAAGTATGGTATAAAATTTTGGAGTACCTTTGTTGTGTTGCGAAGAAGTACTTGTCTAATTTCATGTGTTTAGAGAACTTGGTCTGCCTGAAACTACGGATCGGGGTTTTATTGACAGGGTTGCCAATGTTTGCCTGCTTGAGAAGAAATTATATTCTGATTATTGGGTACAGGATTCTATGTGAGGCCATGATCAAGTCTATTGAGGGTGGAATCTTCCAATCTATGCATTTGCTATCTGGGGCCTGAGCCGAGCAACTGGCACATTCTGATTGAAGCCCCGTAGAGCAAAATGATTGGTGGAGGTGGACATGTGCACGAAGGGATTCCATCACAGCAAACCTTCGGACTTCTTGTGGGAGCGCTAGGGAAAGATGTAAGCGCATTCTCCTGCTACGCAGGCCTTGAGTAGCACGTCACTGAGGAGCCCTGGCAGCCACTTGGCAATCATGAGGAGGAGCCAGAACTGGGATGAAGTGGCTTCAGAAAAGCAGAAAGGAACCTCGGGAAGAGACCAGACCCTTTGTCATGTTTTTGATACAGGATTCGGCTCCTTTCATGCTAATCTCCACTTAGCTGTTGGCTTCTTGTATCGTTTTAGCCAAAACAGGAGAGGTTTGCGCTCCTGTGATTGAAAGCACCTTTTGCAAAACAGCGTTCACCGTGGCAAGCAAAGGAGCACACACAGGATACATTTGGAAATCCGCAGAAATCGTACCAGCCGGCAACAACCACTCTTCACATTCAGTATGCCCAAAGCCGGGCGTCTCTTCAGAAAAACGCAATGTTCTTGGTAGATGTGGTTCTTAGTGTGGAGACAAACGTCCGTTTGCCAACGCTCCCCCAGAGTGGCCAGACTCCACGTTTAACAACTCAGAGACTGCAGAGCCGCTGTGAGGGGGAGAAGGGCTCCTTCTGCACTTCTGTAGACAGGTACCATGGAGGATGCCCGGCTGGAAGCCTGAGAAACTAAAGGAGGGGCGGCCCCTGGGCTGGCCTAGACTCGGCTTTGAGGAGCGATCAGCCTCCCGTGCTGGTCAACCCTCATGTGCTCACATGAGTCCAGGCCCCGATCTTCAACAGTTCTGGTTCTAATGCAATGAAAATTTGGCGTGTCAAGTGAAATGCAATGGAACTTTTGCAGCTGAAATGTTACTAAGGGAGTGTGCAGGGCACGATAGTTCTCCGAAAAAGTGGATCCACACCCGGTAAGGTCACAAGACACGGACAGAGATAGAAGCATGTCAGTAGTGGGGTGAAGGAAGTACCCGCGAGCCGACCGTACTGCTTTTCTCCTAGTCCCTCCTGCTTCGTGGTTCCTTGCGAATGTGGGGAACACAGCAGTTGGGGGCTCAGGTCACGGATATCAGCGCCCATCCGAGCTCCTTCTGGCCACTCTTCACGTGACCTGCCCCTTCGTCGTCTCATCGCTTTCACGAGATGGTCCTCTGCCGAGTAAAGGCATTTTGAAGACGGATGACACTGCAGGCTGAGGGCTAGGGAGCCGGGCGAAGGCACCTGTTGCCGGGCCAGCCACCCATCCTGGAAATCTCTGTGCCTCGCGATTGCTCCTGAGCCCCACATCGACCCTTCCTTCCCTTGTCCCTAGTTTGTGTCAGAATTCTGCTTTTGTTGGAGTTCTTCAGAGAATGTGTCCTCCTGTTGACCCCAAGGTGGCTCTGGCCATCGGAAGGCCCTCCTCCCTTCCCCTGTCCTTGAATGTAAGTTCCTCTCCGGCCTAGGAGCTGTTACAGGATCCCAGATTCAGGAGGAGTGCTGTCGGGCCCATCTGGACGGTGCCTGGGATGAAGCCCACGTAGGCGACTATATAAACTTCTAGGGTTCTGGCCGGTTGTGCACAGACCTCCTCGTGGGCCCGCCCAAGACCAGCCTGGTATGTATGTTCCTTGCTTCTCCAACCTGCCAGGAGCCATGCGGAGTGGCCTGCCTCTTTGGCGGTCTGTCCTTGTCTACCCGGTAAGGGGCCGGTGGCTGATTTCACTCAGATGCTCCGCAGGGAGCTCACAGGCGCCAGAGGCCAGGAGAGCAGAGACGTGGGTCCGGAGAAGGGGGCATCCTTGGCGCATCCCAGGCTTGGCCACAAGGCTGTGTGTGGGGAAGTGCGGACGTCCGTCAGATGTCTGGGGACACCCCGACAGCCCCAGGCGGTCTGATGCGCTCGTGGGGGGAGCTGCGGCGGGTCCCCCCGACAGAGACGGGGAGCCCACGGCTGCGGGGCGGGCCGGCCTCTGCTGTGGACAGATGGGCCGCCAGCGGTGCCCAACGACAGGCCGCAGCTCGGAAGGCAGGGTGGAAGAAGAGCTGCGGGTAGAGAAGGGGCTGCGGGGTGCACCGCTGCACGGGCCCGGGGTGGTGGAGAAGGCGGGACAGCAAGACGGCACCTTGGAGACTTTGGGCGCCTGTTTGCAAGGTTACGGGCCACTGGCTGCCTTCGGATTCTGGTCTCAGTGCTGGGACACCGCCTGACAGCCGCTAAGAGGGAGGACTCGGGAGTCAAGAGGAGGAGGCACTGGTGACGGAGGAGGACAGGGACTGCGCCCCGTGCCCTCTGACCCCTGAAACAAAGTAAATCCTAGCGGCACAGCCCCAGGCCGGGGGACCCCCAGCTGGGGAAAATGCTGGGTGATTGCTCCTATGCTCGCTGAGCTCACTGACAGAGGGGCCCCTCCCAGCCACAGGCCAGGGCATGCCTGCACCCGGGAATCCGTGGCTGTGGGATCCGGGCCGATGGCTGCTTGACAAGGGGCCCAGGCCCTAGGCAGTGACAAGGGGGGGGCCCAGAGCCCTAGGCAGTGACAAGTCAAGGATGGACGCTAGGGTGCGGACACTGTGAAGCTGAGGTGGATGATCATGAATAAGCCCTCGTGAGGTCAGGACATGTGGAGAGACATTGGGGATCGCCCGCCAGGCAGTCTTTGCTCTTTCCCACACTCTGGCTCCTGAGGCGCTGAGACTCCCGGCCATGAGGAAGCCGATGCCCTCGCGGAGCCCTAGCCACCGCCCCTGCGGCACACCCAGCAGATGGCGAGCGAGGGCGGGCTGACCACACCGCAGCACCAGGCACGACGGGACCGGACCAACAGCGACTTGGTTAATGCAGCAACAGCCTGCCCTGTGCGTTCCAAACTGTGTCCCAGGCAACTGCCCCGGGATCTGGGCCCATCTGCCCGAGTTCCCGACGGGTGATGGGGTGGCAAGCGATTGCACGGACCCGTTGGCTCCCACGGAGGGTTCTCCATATGGCCCGGTTTGTGCAGACAACACGTGTCTCCTGATGCCGACTTTCCCCCACTGGGCAAACCGAGACCGCCCTCATGAGGGGACCGGAGAAGCCGAGTAGTGTGTCCACATACCCTCGTCAAACAGACGGTGATCGGGCTCACGGTTGAAGGAACTGGGCCAAGGAACATGACACGGAGTGGTGGTTCCCAACCGCTGGAGACCTGTGGGCAGCAGGAAGGTAGAACAGAAGACTGGGAGATTAAAGCAGCAGATTAAATTGTCAACAGTGAAACCACCTTGATCTGGTGGACTTCACAACTGTCCTAGGTTTAGGTTAATACATTTGGAGGACCACGAAGGAGGGCCTGTTTGTTAGCTCATCCTGAACTGGGAACCCCTGCCGAGATACCCAGCATCATAAAGCTATGGAAGTCTCAGGACACAGCCATTGTTCTGACTCTCCAGGTGGATCACTGTGCTTTGCTGCTCAGGACACCAAGCCCCATGCGGCTGGGAGAGGCGTGATCATCCGGAATTTGCCAAGGGATGTACACCAGCATGGGTGTGTTTCTTCTTAGCTGTTCAGGGAGGGGAAGCTACTCCATGCCCTCTGGGATCCCACTGCTCTCCTGAGATGCACTGTACCCAGACTGGAGCAGGCAGCATACCCGGGTGGGAGGCCGCACCGTACCCGGACCGGAGCACGCACCCTACCCGGCTGGGAGCACGCACCGTACCCGGCTGGGAGCCCGCACCGTTGTTAGAAGGGAGAAGGTGGTTTCCTGCTCCGGGGATCCCGCTCCCAGTCCATCTCCTCTCGCCTGACAGTGTTGCCTTCCCTGACCAGCCTGTGCGGGACGCACAGCCGGGTCACGTTCCCCGGCGCTGTGGCCACATTAGCGTGAACAGGTCAGGCCACAAGTGCGATTCTTGCACAAGGGGAGTCCCTTCCCGTACAAGCACTGTCTTTGTCTTTCCCGCCTTGGACTTCTGCAGCTCCTCTGGTGTCCGGTGACAGAATGGGCCCCAGATGCAAAGGCCTTTCTACAGCGTGGCCACACCTAAGCGGCACAGGAAGCGAGCCGACTGGGCGCGTAGCCAGAGAGCTCGCAAACGAGCCTCCTGCATGCCGAAGAAACGCCTGGCTGAGCGCTCAGGACGCATTGTGGAAGAGGGAAATGTACAAGGTTGTAAGAGCCAGGCCCGACGGGTGGGATGCTTGTGTTGTTTTTCAAGTTTTTATTTAAACTCCAGTTACTTACCATACAGTGTACTCTTAGTGTCAAGTGTAGAATTCAGTGATTCCACATGGCCGTACAACACCCAGTGCTCATCACACTCGGGCCCTCCTTCCTCCCTGTCACACACTGAGCCCGTCCCCATGCCCACCTCCCCTCCAGTAACCCTCCGTTTGTTCTCTGTGGTTCGGAGTCTGTTTCCCGGTCTGCCCTTCTTTTGTCCCGCCATGTTCATCTGTTTGTTTCTTAAATTCCACATATGAGTGAAATCGTTTGCGGCTTGCCTTTGTCTGACTGACTTACTGGGCTTAGCGTTCTGTTCTCTAGCTGCCCCGGCATCATTGCGCATGGCAAGATGTCATTGTCTCTGACGGCCGAGTAATATTCCATTGTATATGTACAGCGTGTCTTCTTTTTCCACTTATCAGTCGGTGGACATTTGGACTCTTCCCATAGTTCGGCTTTCGTAGATGATGCTGCTCTAAACATCGGGGTGCATGTACCCCCTGAAATCAGTACTTTTGTATTCTCTGGGTAAATGCCTCGTACTGGAAATGCTGCTTCATAACGTACTTCTATTTCTAACTTTCTGAGAAACCTCCATCCTGTTTCGGAGTGGTTGCATTTTTGTCATTAATGGAACGTGTTTCTTAATGCTCCTCAGGAAGTGATGAGTGATAAAGCAGAGGAGTCCGCTGCTGGGCCCAAAGGCCAAGTGAGACGTCCTGGAAAACCCACCACTCCGCCTCCGTTTAAGAAAAGGCTGAGCATGCCGCTGCCATCAGTGAGAGAGGAAGGAGACGGAGCATCCCAACCCGAGGGCTCAGCCATCTCCTGGGAAGATGGTGAGGATGGCTGTCCTCCCCTCCCTGACGTGACCCGACCCAGGGCAGCCAGGCCTCTGGCTCCTCCACGCCTCGGGATCAGTTCCTATCAAGGTCACCGGCTTTGGGTGATGCTGCCATTACTTTCTCAGCCACACGGGACCAGGTGTTCACTCTGTCCTCCCTGGAAACATTCCTGGCTTCCCAAGCTCTGCACTCTCCTCGTTTCCTTCTCCTCCTTGAATTTGCCTCCCTTCTCCTTTCTGATCTTCTTTCTCTCCTCTTAAGACTGTCACTGTTCCTGAGTCCCACTGTTACACTGTCCCTCATCCCACACTGCCTCATCACTCAGCAAGCTGCTCCAGTAGCTTCTGAGCTCGCATCCTGCTTTCCCACTTGACCCCGTGTAGCCCCTTTGTGCCCGTGCACCCAGAGTGACCATGTCCACACAGATGTCAGGTCATGACATGCCTGTCCTGAAACCCATCCTCAACTCCCCCGAGCACGTAGAACGGAGTCTGAGCTCCCGATGCTGGTCTCCAGGCCCGGCACCCCCTGACCCTGTCATGGTCTCCTACATGCGCCCTCACCGTGTCCTTCTTGCTCTCTCTGCGTCTGTCCTTGGCTCCACAGCCCCGGTTAGTCCCCCCCTGGGGCCCTGCACGGCCCTCCCGGCAGCTAGACCTCCTCCTCTGCGTGTGCACAGGCCACCTCCGTCTCCTGTTCCTGGCTCTGCCCAGGGCTCACCTCCTCAGGGGGCCCTGCCCGACCACGCCTCACACAGGCTTCCCCTCCTGCTCTCGCTCACATCCCTGCTGACTTCCTTCCTTCCTAACACAAAGTCAAACTGTTTCATTCCCTGTGCTCCTTGGGCATGTACCCTCTGACGTCCACAGGAGCTTATACATCCCAAAAGGAAAGGGTTTCTTCTGTCTGGGTCACTCCTGACCCCCAGGCCTGGATGAATGAAGTAGACGTGTCACACTTGAAGGAAAAAAATGCATTTTCTGAGACCGAAAAGCCAGATGAGGAAGATCATTTAGTGACTGGGGTTTCTAGTGATGGAGTGCCAATATCAGGCATCCTGACATCAAGTGACACGTTCAGCTTTTCACCTCGTAGACGGGATCAAGGGAACATGAAATCATGAGTGCCAGGGCTCTGTGAATGTTTGCTACTTGGTTAGACTGTCCAAGCCTGTTTCTGTGTGTAGGCGTAATGACAAGAAGAGAAGAGGCTTCTTTGTTGTATTATTTTTCCTGAGGCAAATTTTCAGGTGTGATACATCTAGCTGGTGTATTCTCCTGCTATGAAATGAAAATTTAGAGACTGGCGAGCACATGGATGTGCATGTGGCGTTGCTGAAATGCACGTCATCGCAGCTCCACATTCAATTAGGTTTCCAGATGGCACCTGTGCTTCACGGTATCCACGGGGAGGGGACGGAAAGTGGTCGATCCCCACCTGATGGCTTCCGGTGAAACTCTGACCTCCAGAGCGGATGAGTATGGCAGGAGATGGTATTCCACACAGTCAGGTGGATTGTCTGTGTCCTGTCTTAGCCAGTGTCAGCAAGGGTGGGCCGATTCATTCACAAACCAGGTAGTGATGCACTGGTGGGAGGAATCATTCCCAGCTGTCTCTCTGCAGATGACCCCCAAGACACAGCAATGTATGTGTCGGGAGATGTGCCCGATAAACTGCCAATACCAGCGGAAATCAATATGGAAATAAAAGTGCAATTAAAGAAGGAAATTCGATATTTTGAAGGAAGTAAGTAGAATACCAATTTCTGTCCATGAAACCCCAGGAAGTCTTTCCCGTTCTATGATCCAGACTAGATTCAACTGACCTCTTGAGGCTCCTCCTTTGCCAGAACTGGGTTTTCACAACTAGAACGGTCCCTCTTTATTTCGACTGAAATGTCCCAGTAAATCTTTTGTTGTTGTTGTTGTTCTTTTGTATTTCTTAAATTGGTTATTGTGTACCAGATCCCACACTGGTGGATATGTTCGGATGTCTGAACGTAAGCATGGGAAGCACAGGTACGCTGTAACATTGTAGGGATGTCTGACCGTAAGCATGGAAAGCACAGGTACGCTGTAACATTGTAGCCCTTGAATGATCGCTGAGACTCCAAGCCTGAGTTCTAACTCCTCTTTGTACTTGAGAAATACTGAAGGTATTTTTCTAAATATCTTCAGAACATGAGAGAATCTTGAAATTGCTTGAAGGAGTGCAAGGACCTCCAGAAGTGCAGAAAAAATTTGTCGTGTATGCCATGAAGGAAGCGGCAAGGTGAGTGTAGGAGGAACTGTCCGGTATGTCTCCCAGTGGGCCCAGTGCGCTGCTGGGTGAGGGGTGGGGTCGGGCCCTGCCTGGCGTTTCTCAAACCCTGGCCCTCAGCCAGAGTTCATGTCGTCCCCAGTGATTTAGATCGATGCTATCCGAGTCTCTCCTTCTTCCAAGCTCAAGGAACCCTCTGTTCACTCCAGAGCTTGAGGTGGGCCTTGACCCTGAACTGGCACCCTGTGTGTTAGTGGATGGTCCCTTACCACGCAGGGGTGTTTTCTGTACTCCTGTGACTCGAGCTTCTCTTTGCATCTTCTACAGAGCCTCCTGCATCAAAGGTTCTCTGGGTGTGTTTGGGTTAATGACTTGTCTCTTTATCTTCAGATTGAAAAGAGAAGACTTAATAAGTCACCTTGAGAAGGTCCTAGAGAAAATAGAATATGACCAGTTTCTCAACAAAGGTGATCGCTCCCCAACCTTATAATCCCGTTATGGCAACGATCAGTGAGAAGGCAGAACCAGTTGGCTGTCCTGGAGTGCGACCAGATATTGTTGATGCCTCCCAGCACAAATTAGTTAAGAATTGTCTTCTTGAGGCTAAGAAAATGCATTGCCACTTTCCTGTTATAGGTGTCTGTTAGTAAAAGTTGGACTGTTGCCCTAAGTTTTTCATCTGAATGGATTGTTTGTTTGTTTTCCTTCTGAAGTGGAGCAACCCTGTTAAGTCATCAGGTTACGCTATATCCTAGGTGCTCTGGAGGTCACAGGCCTGTAGCTGGTATTTATGACTGTCTTCTACATCAGCCATTTCTTTCATTCTTTTGTTTTTTTGTTGTTGTTTTTTTTTTTTTTCAGAGAGGGAGGGTTGTAAGGAGCAGAGGGAGAGGGAAAGAGATTTTTTTCTTTTTAAAAAATTTTATTTTATGATGTCATATTAATCACGATCCATTTCGTCATTCATTTTTGATGTAGTGTTCCGTGATTCATCGTTTGCATATAACACCCAGGGCTCCATGCAATACGTGCCCTCCTTAATACCCATCACCGGGCTGACCCATCCCCCCACCCCGCTCCCCTCTAGAACCCTCAGTTTGTTTCTCAGAGTCCATCGTCTCTCACGGTTCGTCTCCCCCTCCGATTCCCCCCTTCATTTCCCCCTTCCTACTATCTTCTTTGTTCTTTTTTTAACATATAATATATTATTTGTTTCAGAGGTACAGGTCTGTGATTCCTCAGTCTTACACAGTTCACAGCGCTCACCATTGCACATCCCCTCCCCAATGTCCATCCCCCAGCCACCTCATCCCTCCCACCCCCCTCCACTCCAGCAACCCTCAGTTTGTTTCCTGAGATTAAGAGTGCGAGAGAGAGAGAGAATTTCAAGCAAGTGCCACACCTAGTGCGCATTCCGATGCCGAGCTTGATCTCACAACCCTGGGATCATGACCTGAGCCTAAATCAAGAGTCAGTTGCTTAACTGACTGAACCACCTGGGCACCCTCTTTTTCTTTTTTAATTTTATTTAAGTAACGTGTAGCCTTAATACCTGAAGAAACTGAGCCCCCAGAGAGCATGTCCTTGCTCCAGGTCAGACAGCTGGTTGGAAGCTGAAACCAGGGTTGACCCCAGGCCTTTTGGTTTCCTGGACCGAAATTGCACATTGGGAGGGACCCCCTTCTCCCAACCCCAAGCCATTCTCATGCACCAGCAGGGTATCTGAGAATTCAACTCAATGCTGACACAATCCACCCAGAGCCTGCGTCAGATTCCACAGGTTAAGGGTTCAGTCCTCCAAGACTGCCCCAACCCTCACTTCAGACACGAGTTGCAAGCTGCAGGCTGTTACCTGTGCTTCTGACTGGCTAGGGACTGGAGGTTCCAACGACCTCCTTAGGTTCGGTTAATTTGCTAGAGCAGCTCACAGAACTCAGGGAAACAATTCACGTTTACCTGTAAAGCGTATGAGAAAGGATACACATCAACAGCCAGATGAAGAACTACATAACGGGAGGCCTGGGGGAGGGTGCTGGGCTTCCATGCCCCTCGAGAGTGCCTCTGTCCCCAATCTCCACGTGTTCACCAGAAGCTCTCTGTACCCAGTCCTTTGGGTTTCTTATGGAGGCCTCATTGACCTGTGGCTGAGTCAAGCTCCGACCCTTGCCCTTCCCTGGATGTCGGGGATCGGGTTGAAAGTTTCATCCCTCCAATCACGTGGTTGGTCCTCCTGGCAACCAGCCCCTGCCCTTGGGTAGAGACCAAAAGTCACCTTCAGTGGGACACCTGGGTGGCTCAGTTGGTCAAGCAACTGCCTTCGGCTCAGGTCACGATCTCGGAGTCCTAGGATCGAGTCCCACATCGGGCTCCCTGCTCGGCAGGGAGTCTGCTTGTTCCTCTGACCCTCCCCCCACTCACGCTCTCTCTCTCTCTCTCTCTCTCTCTCTCTCTCTCATTTTCTCTCAAATAAATAAATAAAAATCTTTAAAAAAACGTCACCTTCATTAATAATGCCCATTTCTCCTTATGGCTCTGAAGTGTTCTTCAGAACTGTGGATGAGGAACAAATATATCTGAGAAATATATTTTAGTCATTGGAATGTCCAAATATATATCCATTATCAATGATTACATTACACCGGCTGTCCATCACTCGATTTCCAATGATCTCGAAAACGGTGCAGCACCGCACCCATGCTTCACAAAACGGAAACTGCGTTCCTTACTCAATTGAGATCTAAACACTGAAAAGTGCGAGGACTTTGACTTTGCAAGGGAAGAAGGGCATGGCAAGACCCCTCTCCCTTTGATCTCCAGGTACAGCACGAGGCCTCCCCGATTCAAGAGACCAGCACAGAAGGCTGAGTGCTCCGAGGCAGACAACTTGTGTAACATGGGGTGGATCAAGGAAGAAAGTCTGCGGAAAGCTAAGCCCACCTCCCCTCAGGGACGGTGTTCCTGCCCCTCGAGGGCATGTCAGCCTGTGTCGTAGCTCTCTGGGCATGGAGAGTGTCTCCCTTGTGCTCCGGTTTCCCCAGAGTCCGTCCGTATATCTAGTGGTCACACAGCGTTAAGGAGCCCAGCGATCACTCCTCATCCCCCTCAGCATGAACCCACAAATTTCTGGGTGCCGCTGTGTCCGGGCCCTGAACACACTGGGAATGTCCGACCTCTTCCCCTCCGCCACAGGGTCCGTGGAGTAGAGATAATTCAGCCCTTCTGTTGGGAGGAGATTCAGGCCAAGGCAGGGGAGGGCACAGGCAACGTGGCCCTCTCAGTAAGTGCTAATCTCGCCTGTCTCCATACTAAAAAGAGCCTTTCCTTAGAAAACAGATCTTCTCCAAAGGTCAAAAAGTCGGACCCCCACATATCTCTGCGCGCAGATGCGCAGCAGGTTCCCGTCTATACCTAATGTTCTGCTTCGAGCCAGATTTCACAAATGCTTATGCATTTTATGCAATGTTTTAGTCTCTGAATCAGAATTAAGGAGTTTCTGAGTTAGATGTTACGGAATATAAAATCAGGCATACACTGGTCTTTCCATTTAAGACAGTTGCATGTGCTCTGCATGCTTGTGAGCCAGATTATGAAAAGCAAGTCCCAAGGAAATGCAAAACAGACAGTATGGATGTTCCCTTCTACCAATGTCCATTGTGCAGTCAGAAGTGGGCGGCACAAGCCCGTAGCTGGAGCCCCTTTAAACATACCCTGAACTCCAGCCCCTGGCAACCACATTTCTGCTTTCTGTTTTCGTAAATTTGACTACTCTAGTAACCTGTGGAGTTGTAGCACATGTCAGAATTTCCATTTTTCCTCAGGCTGAATGATATGCGATTGTATGTGTATACCGCATTTTTTTTTCCCCAGTTCATCCGTTGATGGACACTTGGGTTTCTTCTGCTTGTGGCTATTTTGAATAATGCTGTGAACATGGGTGTGCAAATAACTCTTAGAAATCCTGATTTCAATTCTTTTAGATATCTATCCAGAAGCGGGATTGCTGGATCATCTAGCAGTCTTATTTTTGAATTTTTCGAGGAATTAGCACACTATTTCCCATAGCAGTGGCACCCTCTTACGACCACAACAAGAGTGCACAAGCATTTCAATTTCTCCCCATCTTCAACACCACTTGTTCTTTTTTGTTTTGTTTTTCTTTTAAGATGTAGTTATCTATTTGAGAGAGGGAGAGAGAGAGAGAGCACGAGCAGGAGGGGCAGAGGGAGAGGGAGAGATAATCTCAAGCAAACTCGGCACTCAGTGTGGGGCCTGATGCGGGGCTCAATCTCATGACCCTGAGATCACGACCTGAGCTGAAACCAAGAGTTGGACACTTAACTGCCCCTGCCACCCAGGAGCCCCTCTTTTCTGTTTTTTATAGCAGCCATCCTAATGGGTATGAGGTGGTATCTCGGTGTGGTTTTTATTTGCATTTCCCTAATTATTAGTGATGTTGAGCATCTTCTCATATGCTCGATGGCCTTTTGTTTATCATGGGAAATTATTTAACGGATCTAGAGTTTCAGTTTTGCAAGCTGAAAGAGCTCTGAAGATGGTTTGCACAACTGTGTGAATATACTTAGCACCAGTGAGCGGTTTGTTGGAAATAGTTGCGATGGTCTATTTTTGACCATACTTTAAAAAACAATGACAGGGCTGACCCTCACTCCCCGCCCAGAGATTGGCCCGCTCCCCAGGGGATGCTAATGTGCAGTTAGGACCGACCGCGCTTCTTGGACCCCCAAGGCCGTCAGAATCACCTGGAGGGCTTGTGGGGGCCCAGATTTTTGGGTCACACCCACAGAGATTCTATTCTAGCTGTCTGAAGGCTGGGCCTGAGAAGGTGCATTCCTGGCAGGTTTCCAGGTGATTCTGATGCTGCTCATTTGAGGACTATGTTTTGAATGGGAAGGTATTCTAGACTAGTGTGGCTCAATCTGTCTTTCAACAACGCAGCCTCCCCCCCATCCCCAGGAATTCTGAGGCCCTCTGAAGTTGGAGAACGGCCGATAGAGACTTTTTGGCATAGCTGTGCCCAAAGAGGAACCCAGCTCAGTCTCCTCAGCCTGGGCTGAGAGGAGAGCTTGGTGCACTGGAGGAATCCTGGTCTCTGGAATGTGGAAAACCATTCTGCGTTTGCAGGGGACCAGGCAGCCGACATATGCTGGTCATGAGACAGGTATGATATGGAAGTGTGAAGTGTCTTTTCTTGGCCCAGACCAGATGAGCTTTGCTCCATCGTGTGAACTGTCAGAAGCAGACACATCTGTGAAATCATCCTCTCAGGCTTTGTGCAGAATAAGAGTTACTGCCGAATCCTGTTCATACGTGCAGCCGCTGGCAAGAGAAGAGTATTGCCTCTAGCCACCAAGCCCTCACTCCCCAATCTCAAGTGGGTTGTTTGCTGCCTTGGTTTTCTGGGAAACACAATAACCCGGAACTGCTCCCACAGGGCCCTCGCATGCCCGAGTTTATTGTGAAAAATGATCAGAAAGGCAGAAGCATCGCCATGTTCTTATATTCCCTTTATCTGCATTCATTTGGGAAAATGGTTCCTGGGCGCTGTGTGTGCGCCAGGCTCTGTGTCACATGCAAACCAGACAGAAAGCGGCCTCCAGGCTGCTCCTTTTGCAGCATGTCTGTGCAACTTCGGAGCCCTGGGAGGGTCATGGGGCTTGGGGAGCCTTAGCCCTCCATCATGGCTCTGTTCTCTCTGCAGTGAGCAGATCAAGAAAATATATCCTACCCGGAGCCATGCCAACCAAGGTGCTGACCACATCAGAACTCAGCTTAGCCACCAGAGATGTTCTCAGAACGGGGAAGGACTTAGGATGGATAAGTGTGCCCAGGACCCAGGGACCTGCCATCTACCAGGCCCGAGCTTCCTAGCCTGGGAACCCGGGCGGTGTCAGCGACGGCAGGGCCGTTTCCTAAGTAGACAGCTAAGTGCCCAAGAAGCAGACTTGCTGGGGGAGTCCAATCCAGTTGGTGGCCTTGGCCAGTCCTTTCAAAAAAAAAGAGGGAAGAGAGGGTGACATATAAAGAGCGGGTTTAGGTCTCTGATGGAGAAATACATGCAAGGTTTTGTACACTCCATTTTTTTTTCACTCAACAAATATTTATTGGGCACCTTCGATACGCTGGGCTCTGGTTAGGGGCTGGGCACAGAAAGACCAATAAGACAGAGTGATCCGTTCCCCGCCCCCCACCCCCCCACCCCACGCCAGGAGTTCCCAGGCTGCGCGACTACAAGGGCCGAAAAATGGATTGATTTTTAGATTCAGATTAATCAACGTCATAGAGACCTGCTGTGTTCAGGGCTGTCAGAGGTGAGAGAAGCAGAAAAGATTTGGCAGAAAGGGCGGCATTTGATTCTGGGTTTTACAGGGTGAACAGGAGCCCTTTTGAGCAACGTGTGCAGCGCCATGGACGTGAACAAGCCGCGTCTGTGTGGTGGGCCATGGGGAAGTTCCTGAGTGAATGAGGGTGTGAAGGAATTAATGAACGAGTTGTCCCAGTGCTTGGTGATTCTCAGGGGGAGAGAAGATCATCCCAATGTCATTGTTGTAAGTAGATTTCTGCCCAAACGGCACAACCCTCTCCCTCTCATCCTCTGGGCCCCCCAGGAGATTCTGGCCCACCCTTACAGGGCCAGAGACTCTAAGCGGGAACCCCTGTGACCGCCAGGTGTGAGGGGCAGAGGGAAAAGTGCACAACGAGCCTGTGGGCCTGGAAGAGTGTTCTTTTTCTTTCCATCCTTGTCCAAACCTGACTGACCTCTAACTTGGCTGCAGCATTACCTCGTGAAGATAGGGAAGTATCAGGAAGCTTCACCTCCCCCCATTTGAAACCAGGGGAATGAGAATAGTTTGTCCTGGTCCCGAAATTACTTGAAGACTTGTAGGCAGCATAAAACATACATGTAGTCTCCCCTCTCCCAGACCAAATGTCCTCAAGGTCTGGTTCACGATCCCATATGAAGCCTGAAGTGCAGTGAGTCAACGGGCAGGGCCCGGGGCCTGGGGCGTGGGGCTGCTCTAAACACCTGCCCCTCCAGCCAGCCCTTGCACAATTAAAGACCCCGAATATTTTTTATTGATGAGCTTGATGGGGCTATTGGTTTGATGACAATAATATAAATCAAGGAAAAGACCCTACATTTTCAAATACAATGAGAAGAAACTGACTGAACAGAACAAAACGTATGTTCTCGATCTTTTGCTCCCTCCAGCATCATTGCTACACCCTCTTTTGTGTCAGGAGAGAGGCTCCTGTGAAATCTCACCCTGCAAATCCGTAGGGTCTTTTCAGTTCTTTTTTTTTTTTTTTTTTGAATTCCTATGTAGTCAAATTTATTATGTTTTCCATTATCCGTTGTGCTTTTTGTTGCTCGTTTCTTTTTTAAATTTTATTATGTTATGTTTGTCACCATACAATACATCATTAGTTTTTGATGCGGTGATCCACGATCCACTGTTTTCGTATAACACCCAGTGCTCCATGCAGTACGTGCCCTCCTTAATGCCCGTCACCGGGCTGACGCATCCCCCCTCCCCGCTCCCCTCTAGAACCCTGTTTGTTTCCCGGAGTCCAGAGTCTCTCACGGTTCCTCTCTCCCTCCGATTTCTCCCCCTTCATTTCTCCCTTCCTTCTCCTAATGTCCTCCATGCTATTCCTCATGAGCCACAAATAGGTGAAACCACATGATAATTGACTTTCTCTGCTTGACTTCTTTCACTTAGCATCATCTCCTCCAGTCCCATCCATGTGGATGGGAAAAGTGGGTATTCATCCTTTCCGATGGATGGCTGAGTCATATCCCAGTGTATATATGGACCACATCTTCTTTATCCATTCGGCTGTTGAAGGGCGTCTCGGCTCTTTCCACACTTTGGCTCTTGTGGACATCGCTGCTCTGAACATTGGGGTGCATGTGGCCCTTCTTGTCACTACATCTGTGTCTTTGGGGTCAATACCCAGCAGTGCAATTGCTGGGTCATAGGGTAGCTCTATTTTTGAATTTTTGAGGCACCTCCACACTGTTTTCCAAAGTGGCTGTACCAACTTGCACTCCCACCAACAGTGTCAGAGGGGTCCCCTTCTCCACAACCTCTCCAACCTTTGTTGTTTCTTACCCTGTCCGTTTTTGCCATCCTCACTGGGGTAAGGTGGTATCTCAATGTGGTTTTGATTTGAATTTCCCTGATGGCTAGTGATGATGAACATTTTTTCATGTGTCTGTTAGCCCTATGTGGGTCTTCTTCAGAGAAGTGTCTTTTCACATCTTCTGCCCAGTTTTCGACTTGATTATTTGGTGTTTGGGGGTTGACTTTGAGAAGTTCTTTATAGATCTTGAATACCAGAAAGATTCTAATCATGCCCCCCCCATTGTCCCCTGTCGTCTACCAAACACATGAATACCATGGATGAGTACCGTTCTGGTGGGATGTTGCCGATTTAATTAAGATCTCAAGTCAGTTGACCCTGAGGTACAGAGAGAATGTGGGTGCGCCTGACCCACTCAGGGGAGTCCTTTTAAGGCTTTCCCCTACCAGGGAATGGAGGCGGAGGTCAGAGAGACTCAAAGCACAAGAAGCACGTGCCATGCAATGACGACTGTGAGGATCAAGCAGCGCTCCTAAGAAGATGAGGGGGTGGCTGGAGGAGTGTACGGCTCCTCCTGGCTGACAGCTGCAAGCAAATGGGGACCTTGTTCTCCCCCCTTCAGGAGTTAGACCCGCCAACAGCCTGAATGAGTCGAAGCGGATGATTCCAGAGCTTCTAGCTAAGCAAGCACCAGCCCAGCTGAGGCTTTCACTTGGGTTTGTGAGTCGTTCAGCAGAGATGCTACATGAGCCTTCCAGGTCTTTCAATGTGCAGAAGTGGGAGGCAATGATGTGTGGTGCTTTCAGCTGCTCCGCCTGTGATGGTTTTTTTGTGTATCAGTATAAAACCAGGACGGTGTTGCCGACTACCGCGAAGGAACGCCAGTCATCCAGGCCACAGGGGGTTGGCTTTTGTTCTCCAGCCACCTGTTATTAGGAGACTCCGCTGGAGGCCAATAGGTGCGGGAGCAGAGGACTTTCTCCTGTCCTAGGCCCCACTCGAAACTAGCGGGTTTTCAGGTTACTTGACAAAAGGCTCCTAATAGTACAACAAAGAGGAATACAGTACCGCCGAACCGCCGAGCCCCACTACTTTTTCTGTCCCTTATAATGGTAGGAAAGGGTAGCCGTCACACATTGTTGTTCAACATCACACGTGCTCCACACCACTCCTTTCACGTCTCTTCTCCAATTTCAACTTTTTTACACTGCGCTGGTATTAACGGAGAGTCGCTCTGCTTCTCTAGTGTTGTTATCTCCCAAGTGGAACGGAAGATCCATGAGAAGAGTGTCCAGTTCACTGTTCTTTCCCACCTAGACAAGCAGCTTCCACTTAGACAGTTTGTACCAGATATCAAATGAATTCTTTCTAATCCTCACAGCCAGCCTAGGAGGTTGATGGTGTCAGGAGCCTCGGTGTGCGGGAGGGGATGCGGAAAGACAAAGGGGTTAGGTCCATAGCCCCAGGTCATGAGCAAATAAGGGTGGACCTGGACCAAGCACTCTGAGCCAGGTCTGGCTAGAGCCAAGTTCTTTCCACTCCCCCAGGGCTGGCCCCGAACTCCACAGACTCTGGCTGCCCCTGGCCCACAGTCTGCCATTGGTCCTTATTCGGCGTCTGACCCTGGATCTGGAACGTTGTCTGCTCGCTCTCCCTCCCTGAGCGGAGCTGCCAGGGGAGGGAGGGCCTAGCTTTCAGCTGCCCCAGCCTCTGCGTCAGCTCCTCAGCCCCGAGGGCTCCCGGGAAGAGCTACCCTGTCAGACAGGGCTAAACTCCTGTCCCTCAGCGAATCCCTGGCCCAGAGGGGAGTCTGCTGTCTGTGTGTTCTCTAACTGAGATCACTGACCATCAGTGAATGACCCACTGTGCACTTTTCTCTGGCCCAGAGCCTGTAGCCTCCCTGAGGTCCGGGGCCGTGACTGTGTCCTACAGGCAGCACCAAGCCTGAGCAGAACCTTTCCAGAGCACCTCAAATGTGCCAGGGTGGGCTTTGGCTTCTTACGGTCCTGCTCACCTCAAGCGCACAGCCACCATATGAGGCAGAGGCCATGACCTCCCCTTAACACCTGAGGACACTGAGCCCCCAGAGAGCCTGTCCTTGCTCCAGGTCAGAGAGCTGGCTGGGAGCTGGAGCCAGAGTGAAAGCGGGTGTCCCTCACTCCATGGCCTGTGCTCTTGAGAACAGTGCAGCCCCATGCCCCTGCTTCACAAAAGGGAACCTGGATTCCTTCCTAAACTGAGATCCGAAGAGTAACAAGTGTCAGGACTTTGCGTTCCAAAGTGAAGACATTGTGAACCTTAAAAATCAAACTGTCGGGGCACCGAGGTGGCTCAGTCAGTTAAGCGTATGACTTTGCCTCAAGTCATGATCTCATGGTCCTGGGATTGAGCGGAGTTTGCCCCACCCTCACTGGGGAGTCTGCATCTCCTATCCATCTTCCCCTCTCCCTGCTCGTGCTCTCTGTCTCTCTCTCTCTCAAATAAATAAACTAAAACACAAAACAAAACAAAACAAAACACCTGTCAGTTAATTTGCCAAGAAGACGCATTTATTTGGGAATAGCAGAGAATTCCCTTCCAGGAAACACAAGCTACAGCGAAACCATCAGCAGGTCTAGAGAACAAAGAAGAAGAAGGCTCCTTTGTTGGAGCAGAGTGGGCATTCGGAAGGCTGTTCTACCCAAAAAGTCCACTGCAGTAAGCTGGAATTTGAAAGTATAGCGGCTTCTCATCGGCTGAGCTGTGAGCGTCCCTCATGGCCTGGGCTGTTGCTGGGGAGGAGGAAAATCTTTCTTCTCCTGCTGGGATAGTCAAGGAGCACCTGAAGGAGTTCGGACTTGCAAGGTACATTCCTCCCCTGGCTCCGCAATGGACAACCAGTGGTAGCGCATGAGAGCTCCCCCTACTGGCCTCCCTTGACTGCGATTTGGGGACATTATGCTTTCTTCCGTTTCCTAAAGTGCATGGCAAGACCCCCTTTCATGTCCAAGTACGGCAAGATTCCCTCCGTGGCTCAAGAGCAGCACAGAAGGCTTCTAGAAAAAGTTGTTTCTGCAGTCACTAGTGGGCTGTACAAAGTCGCCTTGGAACTGTTTTAAACAGTTTATTTTATTTTTTTTTAAAGATTTTCTTTATTTATTTGAGAGACAGAGAGAATGAGAGATAGAAAGCACGAGAGGGAAGAGGGTCAGAGGGAGAAGCAGACTCCCTGCTGAGCAGGAAGCCCGATGTGGGACTCGATCCCGAGACTCGAGGATCATGACCTGAGCCGAAGGCAGTCGCTTAACCAACTGAGCCACCCAGGCGCCCTGTTTTAAACAGTTTAATCGATTTTGAACAAGTTAACCTTTCAGCCAGGAAGGACTGACAAGTGCAATCACGGAAGGGGCAGTTGAGAAGATCCGTGCATGTGTCCAAGCACCCTCGGGACCCCCACCGCTCCCTCCATCTCTTCGTGCAGCCACCGCGGCCTCCTGCTTCCCGGCACAGGGCAGCCCGCGCCCCTTCGGGGCCTTTGCAGCTGGACTTCCCGCTGCCTCAATTCCCCTTCCCACGGCTCGCCACCCTTTCCCTCTCTCCTTAAGTACCGCCTCGTCAGAGAGGCGCTGTGTCAGCCCATGTAAAGTAAGACCCTCAGTAGTTGTTCCTCCCCTTGTCTGGCAGAGCGCTAAGACGTGCACACAAGGCGTCCGCCCCCTGCTTCCGCGTGGGTTCTGCGTGGGGAGGGACTGCCACCTGTCGCCCGTGCTCACTCCCCTCTCCTCCACACTCCTGGAACCCTGACTTGGAGTGGCCATGGGAGGCCTCGTTCACAGGGAGTTTTCACCCTATGCAGGCACTGCTGATACTAGTTTCCTTCCCCCAGCAAGAAGGGAAAGAGTATAAATGACTTACAGTCGGATACACTGGAGTGATACTTAGTATAATATGTAGCCCATACGAGGAGGCGCTTCTGGGTGGGTGGAGGCAGGGCCTGTGAAAATCCACTCCAGCATACAAGCAATGAGAACACGGGCAAACTCTGTCCAGATAAATGCTTTCGGGACCGGGCGAATTAACCCAAGCCTGGCAACAACCGGAAGAGCGTTCCGTCCAGAAGGACGGCTCCATCCCAGTAGGGACGGTGAGCTCTGGGCTGTGGTGACGAGCACTGTTCCCACCGCCCTCTCCTCAGCTCCGTGGTGGCCCTGAAACCAAGGACCTCAGGGGCACGGTAGCTCTGAACCCCAGCGACCTGTCAGCCGCTGGAGGGGACTAAAGTGATTGCAGCTCCCCACAACTCTCTCTTCCCAGACAGTTGTCACGATTTGACGTGCCTGGTGACTCCCTGGAAAGCACCACGCCCGGGGCTCGTCCATCACTGAACGGTCTAGAGCTCGCTCTGTGGGCACAGCCCTGTTCCCCATTTTAAGGTGCCAGTCAGGACCCCTGTAAGGGGGCTTGAATAGAAGGGATGACGGTGCGCAATCCTGTCTTGCTTTCATTTTATGTGCAAGAAATCCTTCCTCTGTTTCCCTTCCAAGAATACCCGGCAAAGCACCTAGGTGTAGACAAACTTTTACCAAATGCTCTTAAGTGTTGCAGGGCTTAGGGTGATCAAAGAATCCTCCTCTGTTTCTGTTAAAATACTGGGCCAGTTTTCGCTTTATCCACTCTCAGCTTCAAACTCAACCCTTTCACCTATTATGAGTAAAAAAAATCCTGGTTCCCAGGAATGTGTTTTCCTGTGGCTTGTGTGACCGAGTTCTGCCTGTAGGGGGCGCGTGAGACGTGGCAGGAGAAGACTTGCTTCCTGGTCCTGGGCAGCGGGCACAGCAGGCTCCTGGGGGGCATGAGGCTTCTCCAGCACCAGGCTCCCCACCGCACGCAGCTTCTCGGGGACCAGGCTGCTGCAGGGCAGCGTGGCCAGCAACACCCCAAGTCCCGCAGCTTCCCTTACACCTCCCTGGGGCAGTAATAATGATTGTCTTCTGGCCAGACACTTCCGTGTGCACAGCACTCCCAGAATGCCTAGGGGGCTTATATCCAGAGACTCCCGCGGGGGGGGGGGGGCGCCGGGGGGTGTGGGTGACGGGACACCTTTCTATCAAGTTCCGCGGGAGAGGCACCACAACCTCACCGCCGTTGTGTGAGTTGTTTCCCGGCTCCTGGAGCAAAGTCAGGACTTTAACCCTGGGAGTGTGGATACTTTTCCCTGGGGGGCCGGGGGGGGGCCTCTCTGTGCCCCGGAGGTGCCTCTCCCTGGGCTGCGGTGTCTTCCTGGGGGATCTCCGTCAGCTCTGTGGAGACACTTGGTTGGGTTCGGATCTCAGCCCAGGGGGAGGCCTTTTCGGGGCCGCTTATCTCCGCCATGTTGGAGAAGAGGCTGTCCTTGGTGGTGTCTTGAGTTCCGTGAGGGACTCTCCTTGTGTCATGGTCTCCGCACCGGTGGGGGGACGCGTCTTTGGGTGATTACGTCAGTCCGACGTGCGGGGCAGGCAGTGTCTCCTGGCGCTGCATTCAAGGTCTGTGAGGGGGAGGTTTCCTCGGGTGCATCACCTCAGCCCTTGGATTCGTCTCGCTGCGGGCTTCGACCTCAGCCTGTGAGAGACTCTCCTTGGGGCTTAGCTCAGCACGAGGGGGCACGTTCCCTTGGGGGCTGTGTCTCAGCCGCGGTGGGGCCGGGCTTGTCTGCCGTTGTGCTGGCCCGGGGTAGGGCCTCCTCCCGGCCCGGGGAGACCTTCCTGGGGGCTCTGTCCCCTCCGACGGGGGGGCTGTTCCCCGGACGCTTTAAGACTTTTGTGAAACTGTCCCTGGGGGGCTCTGTCTCTGCCTTACAGGGTGGATTCCTTCTGGTGTGGTCTGTCTCAGCCTTTGGGGTGAGGTCTTATTTGGGTGCTCTCATGCACTTTGGGGAGAGGTGCTGTCACTTGGATGTTCTGTCTCAGCTGTGGGGTACTGAGCTGGGGAGGTACTTTATTATTTCTCTTTTTTCTTTTAGCCACATTTTATTCTGATTTTTAAAAATGAAACTTGTTCTTATTGGGAAAAAAGTGAAATGTTATAAACACAAAGAGAAAACAGTTAAACGTGCACATATTTTATCTTCCCTTTCAGACGTTTATTTATGTACAAATAGATAATTTTTACCCCAAATTGACATCAAACTACGTATCTTAGAATCTGTTGTTTCCTATGTTTATGTCATCAGCAATTTCTCTAGTTGATAAATGTCGGCCTAAAACCTGTGTTTTTTTTTTAAGATTTTATTTATTTATTTGACACAGAGAGAGAGAGAGAGCACAAGCAGGGGGGGCGGCAGGCAGAGGCAGAGGGAGAAGCAGGCTCCCCACTGAGCAGGGACCCAGATGCGGGGCTCAATCCCAAGACCCTGGGATCATGACCTGAGCCGAAGGTAGGCACTTAATGACTGAGCCACCCAGGTGCCCCTAAAACCTGTGTTTTAATGGTTGCAAAGTATTTAATCATATAGCGATATAAAATTATTTCATCACTTCTGTATGTTATGCATTCAATTTATTTGTAACTTTCCACTTTTATAAATTGTATTTATAATATATTTATATACTATATTTTACAATAAAATTCAGTTTTATTTTTTTTAGAATCTTAGATTTTTTTTGTTATATTAATCACCATACATTATATCATTAGTTTTTGATGTAGTGTTCCATGATTCATTGTTTGCCTATAACACCCAGTGCTCCACGCAGTATGTGCCCTTTTTAGTACCCATCACCAGGCTAACGCATCCGCCCACCCCCTCCCCTCTAGAACCCTCAGTTTGTTTCTCAGAGTCCATCGTCTCTCACGGTTCATCTCCCCCTCTGATTTTACCCCCTTCATTCTTCCCCTCCTGCTATCTTCTTCTTCTTCTTTTTTTTTTTTTAACATATAATGTATTATTTGTTTCAGAGGTACAGGTCTGTGATTCAACAGTCTTGCACAATTCACAGCGCTCACCATAGCACATACCCTCCCCCATGTCTATCACCCAGCCACCCCATCCCTCCCACCCCCCACCACTCCAGGAACCCTCAGATTGTTTCCTGAGATTAAGAATTCCTCATATCAGTGAGGTCATATGATACATGTCTTTCTCTGATTGACTTATTTCACTCAGCATAACACCCTCCAGTTCCATCCACATTGTTGCAAATGGCAAGATTTCATTCTTTTTGATGGCTGCATAATATTCCATTGTATATACACCACATCTTCTTTTTTTTTATTTTAACTTTATTATGTTATGTTAGTCACCATACAATACATCATTAGTTTTTGATGCGGTGATCCACATAAAAGTATAACACCCAGTGCTCCATGCAGTACGTGCCCTCCTTAATGCCCATCACCGGGCTGACCAATCCCGCCTCCCCCCTCCCCTCTAGAACCCTGTTTGTTTCTCAGAGTCCATAGACTCTCACGGTTCATCTCTCCCTCCAATTCCCCCTTTCATTTCTCCCTTCCTTCTCCTAATGTCCTCCACGCTATTCCTCATGATCCACAAATAAGTGAAACCATATGATAATTGACTTTCTCTGCCGGAGTTATTTCACTTAGCATCATCTCCTCCAGTCCCATCCATGTTGATGTAAAAGTTGGGTATTCATCCTTTCTGATGGCTGAGTCATATTCCAGTGTATATATGGACCATATCTTCTTTATCCATTCATCTGCTGAAGGGCATCTCGGCTCTTTCCACAGTTTGGCTATTGCGGATATTGCTGCTATGAACTTTGGGGTGCATATGGCCCTTCTTTTCACTACATCTGTGTCTTTGGGGTAAATACCCAGGAGTGCAGTTGCTGGGTCATAGGGTAGCTCTATTTTTAAATTTTTGAGGCACCTCCACACTGTTTTCCAAAGTGGCTGTACGAACTTGCATTCCCACCAACGTGTAGGAGGGTTCCCCTTTCTCCAAACCTCTTCAACATTTGTTGTTTCTTTCCCTGTCCATTTTTGCCATTCTAACTGATGTAAGGTGGTATCTCAATGTGGTTTTGATTTGAATTTCCCTGATGGCTAATGATGATGGACATTTTTTCACGTGTCTGTTAGCCATTTGTATGTCTTCTTCAGAGAAGTGTCTTTTCATATCTTCTGCCCACTTTCTGACTTGTTTTTTGGGTGTTGAGTTTGAGAAGTTCTTTATAGATCTTGGATACCAGCCCTTTATCTGTAGTGTCATTTGCAAATATCTTCTCCCATTCTGTGAGTTGCCTGCTTGTTTTGTTGACCGTTTCCTTTGCTGTGCAGAGCTTTTTATCTTGATGAAGTCCCAAAAGTTCATTTTTGCTTTTGTTTCACTAGCTTTTGGAGATGTATCTTGAAAGAAGTTGCTGTGGGTGATGTCAAAGTTACTGCCTATGTTCTCCTCTAGGATTTTGATGGATTCCTATCTCACATTGAGGTCTTTCATCCACTTTGAGTTTGTCTTTGTGAATGGTGTTAGAGAATGGTCAAGTTTCATTCTTCTGCATGTGGCTGTCCAATTTTGCCAGCGCCATTTATTGAAGAGACTGTCTTTTTTCCATTGCATGTTTTTTCCTGCTTTGTCAAAGGTTATTTGACCATAGTGTTGAGGGTCCATATCTGGGTTCTCTATTCTGTTCCAATGGTCTATATGTCTGTTTTTGTGCCAGTACCGTGCTGTCTTGGTGATCACAGCTTTGTAATATAGCTTGAAATCGGGCAACGTGATGCCCCCAGCTTTGTTTCTCTTTTTCAACATTTCCTTGGTGATTCGGGGTCTTTTCTGATTCCATACAAATTTTAGGATTGTTTCTTCTAGCACTTTGAAAAATGTCCTTGGAATTTTGATCGGGATGGCCTTGAAGGTATAGATTGCTCTGGGTAGCATAGACATTTTAACAATGTTTATTCTTCTGATCCATGAGCATGGAATATTTTTCCATCTTTTTGTGTCTTCTTCAATTTCTTTCATGAGTGTACTGTAGTTCCTAGAGTATAGATCCTTTACCTCTTTGGTTAGGTTTATTCCGAGGTATCTTATGCTTTTTGGTGCTATTGTAAATGGAATCATTTCTCTAATTTCTCTTACTAGAGTTGCATTGTTAGTGTATAAAAAAGCAACTGATTTCTGTGCATTGATTTTGTATCCTGCCACATTACTGAATTGCTGTATGAGTTCTAGTAATTTGGAGGTGGAGTCTTTTGGGTTTTTCCACATAAAGTATCATGTCGGCTGCGAAAAGAGAGAGTTTGACTTCTTCTTTGCCAATTTGAATACATTTTATTTCTTTTTGTTTTCTGATTGCTGTTGCTAGGACTTCTAGTACTATGTTGAACAATAGTAGCGAGAGTGGGCATCCTTGATGTGTTCCTGATCTTAAGGGAAAGGCTCTCAGCTTTTCCCCATTGAGGATGATATTTGCTGTGGGGTTTTCATAGATGGATTTTATGAACGTGAGGAATGTTCCCTCTATCCCTATACTCTGAAGAGTTTTAACCAGGAAAGGATGTTGTATTTTGTCAAATGCTTTTTCTGCATCAATTGAGAGGACCATAAGAATCTTCTCTCTCCTCTTATTAATGTGTTCTATCACATTGATTGATTTGCGAATGTTGAACCACACTTGCATCCTGGGGATAAAGCCCACTTGGTCGTGGTGGATGATCCTTTTAATGTATTGTTGGACCATATTAGCTAGGATTTTGTTGAGAATTTTGGAATCCGTATTCATCAGGGATATCGATCTGAAATTCTCCTTTTTGATGGGGTCTTTGCCTGGTTTGGGGATTAAGGTAATGCTGGCCTCATAGAACGAGTTTGGAAGTTTTCCTTCTGTTTCTAGTTTTTTTTTTTGGAAACAGCTTCAGGAGAATAGGAATTATTTCTTCTTTGAATGTTTGGTAGAATTCCCCAGGGAATCCATCAGGCCCTGGACTCTTGTTCTTTTTTTTTTTTTAATTTTTATTGTTATGTTAATCACCATACACTACATCATTAGTTTTGGATGTAGTGTTCCATGATTCATTGTTTGTGCATAACACCCAGTGCTCCACGCAGAACGTGCCCTCTTTAATACCAGGCTAACCCATCCCCCACCCCCCTCCCCTCTAGAACCCTCAGTTTGTTTCTCAGAGTTCATCATCTTTCATGGTTGGTCTCCACCTCTGATTTCCCCCCCTTCATTCTTCCCCTCCTGCTATCTTCTTCTTTTTTTTTTTCCTAACATATATTGCATTATTTGTTTCAAAGGTACAGATCTGTGATTCAACAGTCTTGCACAATTCACAGCACTCGCCATAGCACATACCCTCTCCAATGTCTATCACCCAGCCACCCCATCCCTCCCACCCCCCCACCACTCCAGCAACCCTCAGTTTGTTTCCTGAGATTAAGAATTCCTCATATCAGTGAGGTCATATGATACATGTCTTTCTCTGATTGACTTATTTCACTCAGCATAACACCCTCCAGTTCCATCCACGTCATTGCAAATGGCAAGATCTCATTCCTTTTGATGGCTGCATAATATTCCATTGTGTATATATACCACTTCTTCTTTATCCATTCATCTGTCGATGGACATCTTGGCTCTTTCCACAGTTTGGCTATTGTGGACATTGCTGCTATAAACATTGGGGTGCACATACCCCTTCGGATCCCTACATTTGTATGTTTGGGGTAAATACCCAATAGTGCAATTGCTGGGTCATAGGGTAGCTCTATTTTCAACTGTTTGAGGAACCTCCATACTGTTTTCCAGAGGGGCTGCACCAGCTTGCATTCCCACCAACAGTGTAGGAGGGTTCCCCTTTCTCCGCATCCCCGCCAACATCTGACGTTTCCTGACTTGTTCATTTTAGCCATTCTGACTGGTGTGAGGTGGTATCTCATTGAGGTTTTGATTTGGATTTCCCTGATGCCAAGCAACGTTGAGCACTTTTTCATGTGTCTGTTGGCCATTTGGATGTCTTCTTTGGAAAAATGTCTGTTCATGTCTTCTGCCCATTTCTTGATTGGATTATTTGTTCTTTGGGTGTTGAGTTTGATAAGTTCTTTATAGAGTTTGGATACTAGCCCTTTATCTGATATGTCATTTGCAAATATTTTCTCCCATTCTGTCGGTTGTCTTTTGGTTTTGTGGACTGTTTCTTTTGCTGTGCAAAAACTTTTTATCTTGATGAAATCCCAATAGTTCATTTTTGCCTTGGCTTCCCTTGCCTTTGGCGATGTTTCTAGGAAGAAGTTGCTGGGGCTGAGGTCGAAGAGGTTGCTGCCTGTGTTCTCCTTTAGGATGTTGATAGACTCCTGTCTCACGTTTAGGTCTTTCAACCATTTTGAGTCTATTTTTGTGTGTGGTGTAAGGAAATGGTCCAGTTTCATTCTTCTGCGTGTTGCTGTCCAATTTTCCCAGCACCATTTGTTGAAGAGACTGTCTTTTTTCCATTGAACATTCTTTCCTGCTTTGTCAAAGATTAGTTGACCATAGAGTTGAGGGTCCATTTCTGGGCTCTCGATTTTGTTCCATTGATCTATGTGTCTGTTCTTGTCCCAGTACCAGACTGTCTTGATGATGACAGCTTTGTAATAGAGCTGGAAGTCCGGAATTGTGATGCCGCCAGCTTTGCTTTTCTTTTTCAACATTCCTCTGGCTATTCGGGGTCTCTTCTGGATCCATACAAATTTTAGGATTATTTCTTCCATTTCTTTGAAAAAAGTGGATGGTATTTTGATGGGGATTGCATTGAATGTGTAGATTGCTCTAGGTAGCATTGACATCTTCACAATGTTTGTTCTTCCAATCCATGAGCATGGAACGTTTTTCCATTTCTTTGTGTCTTCCTCAATTTCTTTCATGAGTATTTTATAGTTTTCTGAGTACAGATCCTTTGCCTCTTTGGTTAGATTTATTCCTAGGTATCTTATGGTTTTGGGTGCAATTGTAAATGGAATTGACTCCTTCATTTCTCTCTCTTCTGTCTTATTGTTGGTGTATAGGAATGCCACTGATTTCCGTGCATTGATTTTATATCCTGCCACTTTACTGAATTCCTGTATGAGTTCTAGCAGTTTTGGGGTGGAGTCTTTTGGGTTTTCCACATACAGTATCATATCATCTGCAAAGAGTGAGAGTTTGACTTCCTCTTTGCCGATTTGGATGCCTTTGATTCTTTTTGTTGTCTGATTGCTGTGGCTAGGACTTCTAATACTATGTTGAATAGCAGTGGTGATAGTGGACATCCCTGCCGTATTCCGGACCTTAGGGGGAAAGCTCTCATTTTTTCCCCATTGAGAATGATATTCACTGTAGGTTTTTCATAGATGGCTTTTATGATATTGAGGTAGGTACCCTCTATCCCTATACTCTGAAGAGTTTTGATCAAGAAAGGATGCTGCACTTTGTCAAATGCTTTTTCTGCATCTATTGAGAGGATCATATGATTCTTGTTCTTTCTTTTGTTAATATATTGTATCACGTTGATTGATTTGTGGACATTGAACCAACCTTGCAGCCCAGGGATAAATCCCACTTGGTCATGGTGAATAATCGTTTTAATGTACTGTTGGATCCTGTTGGCTAGTATATTGGTGAGAATTTTTGCATCCATGTTCATCAAGGATATTGGTCTGTAATTCTCCTTTTTGATGGGGTCTTTGTCTGGTTTTGGGATGAAGGAAATGCTGGCCTCATAAAATGAGTTTGGAAGTTTTCCTTCCATTTCTATTTTTTGGAACACTTTCAGGAGAATAGGTATTAATTCTTCTTTAAATGTTTGGTAGAATTCCCCTGGGAAGCCATCTGGCCCTGGGCTTTTATTGTTGGGAGATTTTTGATGACTGCTTCAATTTCCTTAGTGGTTATAGGTCTGTTTAGGTTTTCTATTTCTTCCTGGTTCAATTTTGGTAGTTGATACATCTCTAGGAATGCATCCATTTCTTCCAGGTTATCTAATTTGCTGGCATAGAGTTGCTCATAATATGTTCTTACAATTGTTTGTATGTCTTTGGTGTTGGTTGTGATCTGTCCTCTTTCATTCATGATTTTGTTGATTTGGGTCATTTCTCTTTTCTTTTTGATAAGTCTGGCCAGGGATTTATCAATCTTGCTAATTCTTTCAAAGAACCAGCTCCTAGTTTCGTTGATCTATTCTACTGTTCTTTTGGTTTCTATTTCATGGATTTCTGCTCTGATCTTTATTATTTCTCTTCTCCTGCTGGGTTTAGGCTTTATTTGCTGTTCTTTCTCCAGCTCCTTTAGGTGTAGGGTTAGGTTGTGTATTTGAGACCTTTCTTGTTTCTTGAGAAAGGCTTGTATTGCTATATACTTTCCTCTCAGGACTGCCTTTGCTGTATCCCAAAGATTTTGAACAGTTGTGTTTTCATTTTCATTGGTTTCCATGAATTTTTTTAATTCTTCTTTAATTTCCTGGTTGACCCATTCATTCTTTAGTAGGATGCTCTTTAGCCTCCATGTATTTGAGTTCTTTCCGACTTTCCTCTCGTGATTGAGTTCTAGTTTCAAAGCACTGTGGTCTGAAAATATGCAGGGAATAATCCCAATCTTTTGGTACCGGTTGAGACCTGATTTGTGACCTAGGATGTGATCAATTCTGGAGAATGTTCCATGGGCACTAGAGAAGAATGTGTATTCTGTTGCTTTGGGATGGAATGTTCTGAATATGTCTGTGAACTCCATTTGGTCCAGTGTGTCATTTAAAGTCTTTATTTCCTTGTTGATCTTTTGCTTAGATGATCTGTCCATTTCAGTGAGGGAGATGTTAAAGTCCCCCACTATTGTTGTATTGTTGTCAATGTGTTTCTTTGCTTTTCTTATTAATTGCCTTATATAATTGGCTGCTCCCGTGTTAGGGGCATAGATATTTACAATTGTTAGATCTTCTTGGTGGATAGACCCTTTAAGTAGGATATAGTGTCCTTCCTCATCTCTTATTACAGTCTTTGGTTTAAAAATCTAATTTGTCTGATATAAGGTTTGCCACCCCAGCTTTCTTTTGGTGTCCATTAGCATGGTAAATGGTTTTCCACCCCCTCACTTTCAATGTGGGCGTGTCTTTGGGTCTAAAATGAGTCTCTTGCAGACAGCATATAGATGGGTCTTGTTTTTTAATCCATTCCGATAGCCTGTGTCTTTTGATTGGGGCATTTCGCCCATTTACATTCAGGATAACTATTGAAAGATATGAATTTAGTGCATTGTATTGCCTGTAAGGTGACTGTTACTGTATATTGTCTGTGTTCCTTTCTGGTCTATGTTGCTTTTAGGCTCTCTCTTTGTTTAGAGGACCCCTTTCAATATTTCTTGTAGGGCTGGTTTCGTGTTTGCAAATTCCTTTAGTTTTTGTTTGTCCTGGAAGATTTTTATCTCTCCTTCAATTTTCAATGAGAGCCTAGCTGGATATAGTATTCTTGGCTGCATATTTTTCTCATTTAGTGCTCTGAAGATATCATGCCAGTCCTTTCTGGCCTGCCAGGTCTCTGTGGATAGGTCTGTTGCCAATCTAATGTTTCTACCATTGTAGGTTACATATCTCTTCTCCCGAGCTGCTTTCAAGATTTTCTCTTTGTCTCTGAGACTCATAAGTTTTAGTATTAGACGTCGGGATGTGAACCTATTTTTATTATGTGAACCTATTTTTATTGATTTTGAGAGGGGTTCTCTGTGCCTCCTGGATTTTGATGTTTCCTTCCCCACATTACAGAAGTTCTCTGCTATAATTTGATCCAATATACCTTCTGCCCCCCTCTCTCTTTCTTCTTCTTCTGGGATCCCAATTATTCGAATGTTGTTTCATCTTATCGTATCGCTTATCTCTCGAATTCTGCCCTCATGATCCAGTAGTTGTTTATCTCTCTTTTTCTCGGCCTCTTTATTTTCCATCATTTGGTCTTCTATATCGCTGATTCTCTCTTCTGCCTCATTTATCCTAGCAGTTAGTTCCCCCATTTTTTATTGCAGTTCATTAATAGCCTTTTTGATTTTGATTTGGTTAGATTTTAGTTCTTTTATTTCTCCAGGAAGGGTTTCTCTAATAACTTCCATGCTTTTTTCAAGCCCAGCTAGTATCTTTAAAATCATGATTCTGAACTCTAGGTCCGACATCGTACTAATGTCCGTGTTGAGTAGGTCCCTGGCAGACGGTACTACCTCTTGTTCTTTCTGCTGAGGTGATTTTTTTTGTCTTCTCATTTTGTCCAGAGGAGAATAGATGAATGAGAGAACAAAATGCTAACAGGTTAACAACGTCCCCAGAAAATATACTCTAAACAAATCAGAAAAGACCTGAAACCAGGGGGAAAGAAAGGGAAAGAAAGAAAAAAGAAAAAGAAAAAGAAAAAAAAGAAAAAAATAAAAACAAACAAAATAGAACAAAACAAAAAAACAGAATGTGACCAAATATGATCAGGAGAGTGCATAGATCAGTGCCACACACTAGATTTTGGGTGTATTTTGGTCTGTTAGAAGAAAGTGCCTCCTAAAATTTTAAAGGAAGAAAGACTTATATATGTACAAAATAAGGGTTGATACAATGAAGGGATGGAAGATGATTGTAAAGATAAAAATTATAAAAGATTTTATAAAAGGAATTGATAAGATAAGTTGTTTGAAAAAGGGAAAGAAGAAGATTTAAAAAAAAGAAGAAAAAAGGGAGAGAATGTGATCAGGCAGGAGACTAGAACAAAGCCATACACTAGTGATTTAGGGTGTATTTTGATCTGTTAGAAGAAACTGTATCTCAAAATTTTAAAGAGAGAACAACTTATATATATATGCCAAAAACAAGGGTATCTACTATGAGGGGATAGAATATGACACTAAAAATGAAAAATAAATAAAATTTTTTTTCAAAAAGGGATTGATAAGATGTTGGCTGAAAAAGGGAAAAAGAAAAATTCAAAAAAAAGAGTTAAAAAAATTAACTTTGAAAAATTAATTAATTATGGTAAAAAAAGCCATGAATTCTATGTGCAGTATTCCCCTAGCACTGGAGTTCTCCCATTCTCCTTGATCGGTAAACTTGGTCTTGCCTGGCTGTTTGTGCTGATCTTCTCGGGGAGGGGCCTGTTGCCGTGGTTCCCAAATGTCTTTGCCGGAGGCGGAATTGCCCCGCCCTTGTCGGTCCCGGCTAAGCAAGCTGCTCGGTTTTGCTCTCAGGAGCTTTTGTTCCCTGCAAGCTCTCGGTATAGTTTTGGAGGACCAGGGTGAAAATGGTGGCCTCCCAATCTCCACCCGGAGGAGCTGAGAACTCGGGGCCCCGCTCCTCAGTGCGCCCCCAGAGAAAAGCAATCACTCCTGTCTCCCTGGTCTCCGGCCACAGTCCATGCTCACCCGGCCTGTGACCGAGCATTTCTCTCTGGCTCCCGACCCTGTGTGGAGTCTCCAAACCCAGCAGATCTCTGCAGTGCGCTCCCGCTCTGCTCCTCCTGGGAAAGGAAGGGGAGTCACCCCGGATCTGCCGCTTGTTGGGTCCCTGCAGAAATCTGGGTTGTTGGTTGTCCTTTCTTCCAGTGTTTTTGGTCGGTGTTGGTAGTATGTTTATATTGGACTCAAAAATGAGTAGGAATTCACACCTTTTCTCCTCTGTTCTGAAAGTGTTTGTGTAAGACTGGTATTATTTCCCTCGTGAATGTTTACAGGACTCCTCAGGAAAGCCTTCAGGCTAGGAAGGTTTCTCATTTGGTATTAGACCTTGTACCACATACAGGAGCATTCAGATTTTCTGTTTCTTCTTGGTGAGGTTTGAAATGTTTCATTGTTGTCGAAAAGTGTCTCTTTCATGCAGTTTCCCAATTGCTATAAAGTCATTCTGGGTGTTCCTGTCTTTCACAGAACTCCCTTCCGGATGCAGGGTTCCATCTCCGGCTTGGTTGCTAGTATTGTTCACCTGTAGCTAAATTGTCCTCGATAATCGTGCCAGGGAGGCTCCTTAGTCTGTTCAGGCTGCCATAGCAACATGTCAGAAAGTGGGAAGGTGACAGGGACAGAAATGGGTTGCCCTGGGCTGTGGAGGCCGGGAGACCAGGACCAGGCAGCCGGCACCAGGACGATGTAGAGAAGGTCCGAGGCCTAGTTCAGAGTCGGGCGCCCTCGTTCTGCGCTGCGGGAGGGCTCTGGGTCTCTCTGCAGCCTCCTTTCTGGAGCACTAATCCAATTCAGGAGTGGGCCACCGTCTGGACTGCAGCACCTGCCAAACGACCCTGATGCCTCCCAATACCAGCTTCCCTGGGGGTTTGGATGTCAGCACATGCTTGTGGGGAGACACGAGTGTCAGAACACAGCATAGCTCTCACTCTCCTTTCCTGGGATTTTTTGTAGTCTTTTGCACCTTCCTCCATGGACAGACCTCATTCATCTGCAGCCGTGTTTCTTTTCTAACAGAATATAAATCTCTTAAGTTTTCTTCTTTGTTCACCATTACGTGTGACACACAAATTCGGTCATGCGAGTTTTCCTAGAGTTCAGTACTAAGTATTGATCTGGAAGTATGTTATAAAATTTTGGAGTATCTTTTGTTGTGTTGCGAAGAAGTACTTGTCTAATTTCATGTGTTTAGAGAACTTTGTCTGCATGAAACCACGGATTGGGGTTTTATTGAGAGGGTTGCCAATGTTTGCCTGCTTGAGAAGAAATTATATTCCGATAATTGAGTACAGGATTCTATGTGAGGCCATGATCAAGTCTATTGAGGGTGGAATCTTCCAATCTATGCATTTGCTATCTGGGGCCTGAGCCGAGCAACTGGCACATTCTGATTGAAGCCCCGTAGAGCAAAATGATTGGTGGAGGTAGACATGTGCACGAAGGGATTCCATCACAGCAAACCTTCGGACTTCTTGTGGAAGCACTAGGCAAAGATGTAACCGCATTCTCCTGCTACACAGGCCTTGAGTAGCACGTCACTGAGGAGCCCTGGCTGGCACTTGGCAATCATGAGGAGGAGCCAGAACTGGGATGAAGTGGCTTCAGAAAAGCAGAAAGGAACCTCAGGAAGAGACTAGACCCTTCATCATATTATTGATACAGGATTCAGCTCATTTGATGCTAATCTCCACTTAGCCGTTGGCTTCTTGTATCGTTTTAGCCAAACAGGAGAGGTTTGCGCTCCTGTGATTGAAAGCACCTTTTCCAAAACAGCGTTCACTGTGGCAAGGAAAGGAGGAAACACAGGACACATTTGGAAATCAGCAGAAATCGTACCAGCCGGCAACAAGCACTCTTCACATTCAGTATGCCCAAAGCCTGGCGTCTCCTCAGAAAAGGCAATGTTCTTAATAGATTTGGATCTTAGTGTGAAAAACGTCCGTTTGCCAACGCTCCCCCAGAGTGGCCAGACTCCACGTTTAACAACTCAGAGACTGCAGAGCCGCTGTGAGGGGGAGAAGGGCTCCTTCTGCACTTCTGTAGACAGGTACCACGGAGGATGCCCGGCTGGAAGCCTGAGAAACTAAAGGAGGGGCGGCCCCTGGGCTGGCCTGGACTCGGCTTTGAGGACCGATCAGCCTCCCGTGCTGGTCAACCCTCATGTGCTCACATGAGTCCAGTTCCCGATCTTCAACAGTTCTGGTTCTAATGCAATGAAAATTTGGTGTGTCAAGTGAAATGCAATGGAACTTTTGCAGGTGAAATGTTACTAAGGGAGTTTGCAGGGCACGATAGTTCTCCGAAAAAGTGGATCCACACCCGGTAAGATCACAAGACACAGACAGAGAAAGAAGCATGTGAGTAGTGGGGTGAAGGAAGTACCCGCAAGCCGACCGTACTGCTTTTCTCCTACTCCCTCCTGCTTCGTGGTTCCTTGCGAATGTGGGGAACACAGCACTTGGGGGCTCAGGTCACGGATTTCAGCACCCATCCGAGCTCCTTCTGGCCACTCTTAACGTGACCTGCCCCTTCCTCATCTCATCGCTTTCATGAGATGGTCCTCTGCCGAGTAAAGGCATTTTGATGATAGATGACACTGCAGGCTGAGGGCTAGTGAGCCGGGAGAAGGCACCTGTCGTCGGGCCAGCCACCCATCCTGGGAATCTCTGTGCCTCCTGATTGCTCCTGAGCCCCATATCGACCCCTCCTTTCCTTGTCCCTAGTTTTTGTCAGATTTCTGCTTTTGTTGGAGGAGTTCTTCAGAGAATGTGACCTCCTGTTGACCCCAAGGTGGCTCGGGCCATCAGAAGGCCCTCCTCCCTTCCCCTTCCTTGAATGTAAGTTCCTCTCCGTCCTAGGAGCTGTTACAAGATCCCAGCTTCAGGGGGAGTGCTGTTGGGCCCATCTGGACAGTGCCTGGGATGAAGCCCACGTAGGCGACTATATAAACTTCTAGGGTTCTGGCCGGTTGTGCACAGACCTCCTCGTGGGCCCGCCCAAGACCAGCCTGGTATGTATGTTCCTTGCTTCTTCACCCTGCCAGGACCCACGCGGAGTGGCCTGCCTCTTTGGCGGTCTGTCCTTGTCTACCCGGTAAGGGGCCAGTGGCTGATTTCACTCAGATGCTCCGCAGGGAGCTCACAGGCGCCAGAGGCCAGGAGAGCAGAGACGTGGGTCTGGAGAAGGGAGCATCCTTGGCGTATCCCAGGCTTGGCCACAAGGCTGTGTGTGGGGAAGTGCGGACGTCCGTCAGATGTCTGGGGACACCCCGACAGCCCCAGGCGGTCTGATGCGCTCGTGGGGGGAGCTGCGGCGGGTCCCCCCGACAGAGACGGGGAGCCCATGGCTCCTCTGCTGTGGACAGATGGGCCGCCACCGGTGCCTGACGACAGGCCACAGCTCGGAAGGCAGGGTGGAAGAGCTGCGGGTAGAGAAGGGGCTGCGGGGTGCACCGCTGCACGGGCCCGGGGTGGTGGAGAAGGCGGGACAGCAAGACGGCACCTTGGAGACTTTAGGTGCCTGTTTGCAAGGTTACGGGCCACTGGCTGCCTTCGGATTCTGGTCTAAGTGCTGGGACACCGCCTGACAGCCACTAAGAGGGAGGACTCGGGAGTCAAGAGGAGGAGGCACTGGTGACGGAGGAGGACAGGGACTGTGCCCCGTGCCCTCTGACCCCTGAAACAAAGTAAATCCTAGTGGCACAGCCCCAGGCCGGGGGACCCCCACCTGGGGAAAGTGCTGGCTGATTGCTTCTATGCTCGCTGAGCTCACTGACAGAGGGGCCCATCCCAGCCACAGGCCAGGGCATGCCTGCACCCGGGAATCCGTGGCTGTGGGATCCGGGCCGATGGCTGCTTGACAAGGGGCCCAGGCCCTAGGCAGTGACAAGGGGGGGGCCCAGAGCCCTAGGCAGTGACAAGTCAGGGATGGACGCTAGGGTGCGGACACTGTGAGGCTGAGGTGGATGATCATGAATAAGCCCTCGTGAGGTCAGGACATGTGGAGAGACATTGGGGATCGCCCGCCAGGCAGTCTTTGCTGTTTCCCACACTCTGGCTCCTGAGGCGCTGAGACTCCCGGCCATGAGGAAGCCGATGCCCTCGCGGAGCCCTAGCCACCGCCCCTGCGGCACACCCAGCAGATGGCGAGCGAGGGCGGGCTGACCACACTGCAGCACCAGGCACAACGGGACCGGACCAACAGCGACTTGGTTAATGCAGCAACAGCTGCATTCTTGTGCGTTCCAAACTGTGCCCCAGGCAACTGCCAGTGGGACCTGGGCCCATCTGCCCTAGTTCCCGACGGGTGATGGGGTGACAAGCGATTGCACGGACCCGCTGGCTCCCCCGGAGGGTTCTCCTTATGGCCCGGTTTGTGCAGACAACACATGTCTCCTGATGCCGACTTTCCCCCACTGGGCAAACCGAGACCGCCCTCATGAGGGGACCGGAGAAGCTGAGTACTGTGTCCACATACCCTCGTCAAACAGGCAGTGATCGGGGTCACCGTTTAAGGAACTGGGCCAAGGAACATGACATGGAGTGGAGGTTCCCAATCGCTGGAGACCTGTGGGCAGCAGGAAGGTAGAACAGAAGACTGGGAGATTAAAGCAGCAGATTAAATTGTCAACAGTGAAACCACCTTGGTCTGGTGGACTTCACAACTGTCCTAGGTTTAGGTTAATACATTTGGAGGACCACGAAGGAGGGCCTGTTTGTTAGCTCATCCCGAACTGGGAACCCCTGCCGAGATACCCAGCATCATAAAGCTATGGAAGTGTCAGGACACAGCCATTGTTCTGACTCTCCAGGTGGATCACTGTGCTTTGCTGCTCAGGACACCAAGCCCCATGCGGCTGGGAGAGGCGTGATCATCCGGAATTTGCCAAGGGATGTACACCAGCATGGGTGTGTTTCTTCTTAGCTGTTCAGGGAGGGGAAGCTACTCCATGCCCTCTGGGATCCCACTGCTCTCCTGAGATGCACTGTACCCAGACTGGAGCAGGCAGCATACCCGGGTGGGAGGCCGCACCGTACCCAGATGGGAGCACGCACCGTACCCGGACAGGAGCACGCACCGTACACGGCTGGAAGCACGCACCGTTGTTAGAAGGGAGAAGGTGGTTTCCTGCTCCGGGGATCCCGCTCCCAGTCCATCTCCTCTCGCCTGACAGTGTTGCCTTTCCTGACCAGCCTGTGCGGGACGCACAGCCAGGTCACGTTCCCCGGCGCTCTGGCCACATTAGCGTGAACAGGTCAGGCCACAAGTGCGATTCTTGCACAAGGGGACTCCCTTCCCGTACAAGCACTGTCTTTGTCTTTCCCGCCTTGGACTTCTGCAGCTCCTCTGGTGTCCCTTGACAGAACGGGCCCCAGATGCAAAGGCCCAAGATGCAAAGGCCTTTCTACAGCGTGGCCACACCTAAGCGGCACAGCAAGTGAGCCGACTGTGCGCGTAGCCAGAGAGCTCGCAAACGAGCCACCTGCATGCCGAAGAAACGCCTGGCTGAGCGCTCAGGACGCATTGTGGAAGAGGGAAATGTACAAGATTGGAAGAGCCAGGCCCGACGGGTGGGATGCTTGTGTTGTTTTTCAAGTTTTTATTTAAACTCCAGTTACTTACCATACAGTGTACTCTTAGTGTCAAGTGTAGAATTCAGTGATTCCACATGGCCATACAACACCCAGTGCTCATCACACTCGGGCCCTCCTTCCTCCCTGTCACACACTGAGCCCGTCCCCATGCCCACCTCCCCTCCAGTAACCCTCAGTTTGTTCTCTGTGGTTTGGAGTCTGTTTCCCCGTTTGCCCTTCTTTTGTCCCGCCATGTTCATCTGTTTGTTTCTGAAATTCCACATATGAGTGAAATCGTTTGCTGCTTGCTTTTCTCTGACTGACTTATTGCGCTTAGCACTCTGCTTTCTGGCTGCCCCGGCATCATTGTGCATGGCAAGATGTCATTGTCTCTGACGGCCGAGTAATATTCCATTGTATATGTACAGCGTGTCTTCTTTTTCCACTTATCAGTCGGTGGACATTTGGACTCTTCCCATAGTTCGGCTTTTGTAGATGATGCTGCTCTAAACATCGGGGTGCATGTACCCCCTCAATCAGTACTTTTGTATTCTTTGGGTAAATGCCTCGTACTGTAAATGCTGCTTCATAACGTACTTCTATTTCTAACTTTCTGAGAAACCTCTATCCTGTTTCGGAGTGGTTGCATTTTTGTCATTAAGGAACGTGTTTCTTGATGCTCCTCAGGAAGTGATGAGTGATAAAGCAGAGGAGTCCGCTGCTGGGCCCAAAGGCCAAGTGAGACGTCCTGGAAAACCCATCACTCCGCCTCCGTTTAAGAAAAGGCTGAGCATGCCGCTGCCATCAGTGAGAGAGGAAGGAGACGGAGCATCCCAACCCGAGGGCTCAGCCATGTCCTGGGAAGATGGTGAGGATGGCTGTCTTCCCCTCCCTGACGTGACCCGACCCAGGGCAGCCAGGCCTCTGGCTCCTCCACGCCTCAGGATCAGTTCCTATCAAGGTCACCGGCTTTGGGTGATGCTGCCATTACTTTCTCAGCCACACGGGACCAGGTGTTCACTCTGTCCTCCCTGGAAACATTCCTGGCTTCCCAAGCTCCGCACTCTCCTCGTTTCCTTCTCCTCCTTGAATTTGCCTCCGTTCTCCTTTCTGATCTTCTTTCTCTCCTCTTAAGACTGTCATTGTTCCTGAGTCCCACTGTTACACTGTCCCTCATCCCACACTGCCTCATCACTCAGCAAGCTGCTCCAGTAGCTTCTGAGCTCGCATCCTGCTTTCCCACTTGACCCCGTGTAGCCCCTTTGTGCCCGTGCACCCAGAGTGACCATGTCCACACAGATATCAGGTCATGACATGCCTGTCCTGAAACCCATCCTCAACTCCCTCAAGCGCTTAGAACAGAGTCTGAGCTCCCGAAGCTGGTCTCCAGGCCCTGCACCCCCTGACCCTGTCATCGTTTCCTACATGTGCCCTCGCCGCGTCCTTCTTGCTCTCTCTGCGTCTGTCCTTGGCTCCACAGCCCCGGTTAGTCCCCTCCTGGGGCCCTGCACGGCCCTCCCGGCAGCTGGACCTCCTCCTCTGCGTGTGCACAGGCCACCTCCGTCTCCTGTTCCTGGCTCTGCCCAGGGCTCACCTCCTCAGGGGGCCCTGCCCGACCACGCCTCATGGAGGCTTCCCCTCCTGCTCTTACTCACACCCCTGCTGACTTCCTTCCTTCCTAACACAAAGTCAAACTGTTTAATTCCCTTTGATCATTGTGCATGTACCCTCTGATTTCCCCATGTGAACGTGTCAAGTCTGAGATTTTTCTCTGGCCTATATTTCTGCTATGAAATACAAAATTTTAGAAACCAGAGAGTTCACAAATGTCTGTGTGGGGTTTTTCGAACACCCCTGCACCTAATTGCAGTGCAATCTCTAAATTTGGTTTCCAGATGCACCTGTCGTTCACAGTATCCACGGGGAGGGAAGGGAAAGTGGCCAATCCCCACCTGATGGCTTCTGGTCAAAATCTGTTCCTCCAGACCTTATGAATATGGCAGGAGATGGCATTCCACACAGTCAGGTAGATTCTTTGTGTCATGACTTAGCCAGTGTCAGCAAGAGTGTGCCGATTCACAAACCTGGTAGTCATGCACTGGTGGGAGGAATCATTCCCAGCTGTCTCTCTGCAGATGACCCCAAGGTTCACAGCAATGTCTGTGCTGGGAATGATGCCCAATAAATCATCATTAAGTCCGGAAGAGATCAATGCTGATATAAAACATCAATTAATGAAGGAAATTTGACAGTTTGGACGAAGTAAGTAATATAAGAACTTCTAACCAACAACCAAACAAAAACCCATGGGAAGTCTCTCTCATTTAATGACTTGGAATAAATCCAACCTACCTCTTGAGGTTCATCTGTTGCCAGAATTGGGTTTTCATATAATTTAGGATAGCTCCTTTTCATTCTGACTAAAATGTCCCAGTATACTTCTCTTGTTCTTTTTCAATTCTTAGTTGGTTATTGTTTTACCAGAATTCCATAGGTAGATAGATTCAAGTGTCTTGATGTAAGCATGGAAAACACAGGTACTCTGTAACATTCTAGCCCTTGAATGATCGCTGAGACTCCAAGCCTGAGTTCTAACTCCTCTTTGTACTTGAGAAATACTGAAGGTATTTTTCTAAATATCTTCAGAACATGAGAGAATCTTGAAATTGCTTGAAGGAGTGCAAGGACCTCCAGAAGTGCAGAAAAAATTTGTCGTGTATGCCATGAAGGAAGCGGCAAGGTGAGTGTAGGAGGAACTGTCCGGTATGTCTCCCAGTGGGCCCAGTGCGCTGCTGGGTGAGGGGTGGGGTCGGGCCCTGCCTGGCGTTTCTCAAACCCTGGTCCTCACTCAGAGTTCATGTTGTCTCCAGTTATTTAGATTGATATTATCTGAGTCTCTCCTTCTTCGAAGCTCAAGGAGCCTTCTGTTCACACCAAGAGTTTGAGGTGGGCCTTGACCCTGAACTGGCACTCTGTGTATTAATGGATGGTCCCTTACCACGCAGATGTGTTTTTTGTTCTCCTGTAACTTGAGCTTCTCTTTGCATTTACTACAGAACCTCCTGCATCATAGATTCTTTGGGTGTCTTTTGGTTAATGACTTGTCTCTTTATTTTCAGATTTAAAGGACGAATAATCGTTTAAAAGACAAAAGACGGCTAATTAAGCACCTTGAAAAGATACTAGAAAAAGTAGAATCTGCCAATTTCTCAGCAAAGAATAAGCACAGCCCAAACCTATAATCCCATTATCTCAAACAATCGAAAAACAAGAACCAGCTCGCTGTCTTCTAGAATGGAATGGGATATTGCTGAAGCCTCCTAGCATGTGTTAAAAGAACTGCCTGCTAGAGACTAAGAACAAATAGTTGGAGCTTTAAAAATATTATGAATTTCTGTTAGTAAAAGCTGGGCTTCTGCCCTAAGAATTCATTTGAAAGGATCATTTGTGTTTGTTTGTTTTCCCACCTGAGGTGGGAGATATTAAGTCATCAGGCTATGGTACAGTCCTAGTTTCTGCAACAGTTCGCGTGGTCATAACTGGTGTTTATTACAGTGTTCTTTCACTACGCACTTCTTTTTTTAAAAAAGATTTATTTATTTATTTGAGAGAGAGAGAGAGAAAGAGAGGGGCAATGGAGAGAAAGTGAGAGGGAGAGAAATCCTCAAGCAGACTCCCCGCTGAGCACCGAGCCAGACTCGGAGCTCCATCCCACCACCCTGAGATCATGACCTGAGCCAAAACCAAGAGCCGGCTGCCCAACTGACTGAGCCACCCAGGCACCCCTACCCATTTCTTAATCCCTTTGCCCTGAGACTGCAGCTCAGCTGGTCATGGTGCTTGCCTGGAGTGGGGTGACTTAATTCTTTTTTACTGAAGGATCTGGACCATTAGATGTCCTGCCTGATTTGGATTATTGTAATTTTCCACATACTTTAACCACAAACATGAGAGTATTAGGAAGTATTGTAGACATTCCACACATACTTATCCTAGGCCCAGGAACTCAATTTCCTTTGATAGATTCTATCACCCCAGCAAGTTCAGAAACCCCCTTTATATCTGTTGATTGAGACAGATGAACAATCCACAGTGGTTAACTGGCAGTCTTAAGTTCCATTTCAAGGAGTCATTGCTGGGTCACCTGTTGATAAAATTTCTCCATTTTGAACAAAAACCTCTAGTCTGCCAGAGCTTAATGTTGTAGGGACAGGAAGGAAAATTTTGCTACTGGATATGGAGGAGGTCCTCACATTGTCATTTCTTCATTGCTGAAGATGCAAATATGGTTATGGGAGAAACAGCATCACATACTGGATACTAAGATAGAGCATTGCCACCTCCTTGATTATGTTGCCTCAGATCCAAAAGGAATTAACACCAAGCTAGAACTATAAATGAGGCTCCAGAAGTCATTCCATTATTTATTGAGCCAGTCAATTCAAGATGATAGTGAACATAAGACCAGTGAAATCCATTAGCATGATTCCACTGCTGTACTTCATTACCTGTTAAGTGAGTTTCATTCTTAGACATGATACAGTGTAGAATACCATGATGGTGGATATGACATTTTTAAGACTACAAATGTTGGTTTTCTATAAGAACTCTGGGTGGGAAGAAAATCCATATCCAGAATAACTGTCTGTTTGAGTTAGAACAAAGCACTGCTTCAATTATGAAATCAGACCCAAGTAATCACCTTGTCACTTTGAAGCTGACTGACCACTCGGGGATACGGTGCCATATTGGGGGCTTAGTTCTGGTTTGTTGCTGGCAGATTACACAGTCTTTGGTGGCTATATTGAGATGGGCCATGGTAAGTGGAAGTTAATGTTGAGCCCATGAGTAACCTCCATCATAGCCACTGTGACCATAATGTTCCAGCACCACTTTGAAGAAAGTGTGAGAGCAGTCCTAGGAACTTAGAGTGGCCTCATCTGAGAGACAGCAAGGAAATGGTCCTCAGTCCTACATCCTGGACCTGCCAATAACCTGAATGAGCTTGAAAGCAGTTTCTTTCTCTGAGTCTTTAGCTAATGACCCAGCATGGTCAACCCCTTGACTTCAATTTTATGAGATCCTAAGCAGAGAAACCAACGGAGCCTGCCTTGCTTTCTGACCTACAGAACTGCATGTTAAAATATTTGCATTGTTTTTAGCTGTTAATTTGGGGTAATTTGTTACACAACAATAGAAAACTAACTTGATGGTGCATGGCTATTGTGAAGGAACAACTGAAAATCAGGCACAATGTTTTTTTTTCTTTTCCAGTTATCTGGTCACAGGGAACTCTCTGTGAAGCCATGGGTGCAGGATCATAGAATTTTCTCTTTTTCTGGGTCCCATTCCAAGGTAGCAGGTTTTCAGATCACTTGTCAATGGGTCATAGTAGCACACCACAATGAGTTATACATTACAACCAGCATCTTAGTAGGCCACTTCATTGCTGTGTTCCTCTTTGGTGGTAAGAAAAGCAAGATGTAGGAACTTTCTGTTCACTAATGAGCACTATCCTGACATTTCCCAGACTACTAGATCACTAAAAATTTCACTCATTTGGAAGACCGCTGATTTTGTGTGGGAATTATTTACCATGTTCTCTCATTCAAGTGCATTGCCAATGTGTCTATATTAGTTTCTACCTTCTTATCAACTAGAATAATGTCATCAATGCAAAAAAATAGTATCATTCCTGGTGCAAGCTAATCAAAGTCTCTAAGGCATAGTTTATGACATAAGCTCAGAGAGTTGATATAAGCCTGAGGTAGGAAGTGAAGGTGCACTGCTGCCCTTTCCAGCTCAAGGCAAACTCCTTCTGGTAATATTTATTGAAGAAGGAAAAAAGCATTTGCCCAATCAATGCTGTATACCAGGTGTCTGGGGATGTGTTGATTGCTAAAGCAACAAAACCACATGCAGAACAGCAGCTGTAATTGGAATGACCACCATTAGGTTGATGATAATCATCTGTCTTTCTCTAAGATCCATCTTTTTTTGCATAGGACAAGTATGGAAGTTGAAAGGGATGTCATAAGAATCAGAACTCTGCTTTGTTCTAATTCTCATGGTGGCAAAATCACTCCAATCCCTGTAGGAATGTGGTATTGCTTTTGGTTTACTATTTTTATAGTTAAGGCAGCTCTAGTGGCTTCTATTTAGTCTTTCTTACCACAAGAGCCCTCATTCCATAGGTCAGGGAGCCAGTGTGGAAATACTGCCACTTACTGAATATGTTTGTTCTAATTATGGACTCTAACACTTAGGAAATGGCCAGAGCATGGATTCATTGACTAATTGGATTCACTGTGAGAGGAAACTACAATAAAACCACCTGGATTACCTGACCTCCGTAAGCCAATACTCTATAACTAGAACAATACTGATGTATTTGGGTCTCCTGGAATTAGTGTCAGTTCAGAGCCAATATTGAATAATCTCTTGGAATTCTGATTACTTACCTTTCCACTATGCATTGTTATCCTAGTAATTGGCCAGAGGTCCACTGGGGGAAGGTTGGGATAGCAATTAATAGCATAAATATTTGGCAGTGTAGCATGGTCCTTCCTCAGGGGCAAGCCCACAGTCATTTCTGACCAACAGAGAAGAGAAGAGCCACCAAAGAGCTCTTTACAGTTGCCTGGGCTCCCTTAGAAAGCAATTTACCACAGCCTTGGTGGATGTTGTATCTCCCAGAACTCCTGAGGTGAGTAAACACATCTTACATGATAAATTCACTCTACCTTCCCAGGCTCCTTAAGGTTTTGGATTTCTTCCTCTGTAGTACACCAGGAAAGCTCTTGCATTTCTCCGTAATGACGGATAGGCCACCTTTGGGACTTATTTCAATCAACAACCAAGCAAATTTTTAGAGCCATCCCTATCTACTGAAGCAAAAACATTGAATCCAGAGCCTTGGCTTAATGACTCCATATCAATAAATTTGGTCTGCCTTAACTTTATTTTCCTTCATACTCTACCCTCAAGTATTTTTCCATGCAAATTTCCCAGATTTCTAACTATTTGTTTTGGAAAAATCATGCAGTTAGTTTTGGTAAATTGTTTTTAAAAATTTTATTTATTTATTTGAGAGAGAGAGAGAGCACAAGTGGGGGTGGGCAGAGGGAGAGGGAGAAGCAGATTCTCCACTGAGTGGGGAGTCCAACACGGGGCTCAATCTCAGGACCCTGGGATCATGACCTGAGCTGATGGCAGATGCTTAACTGACTGAGCCACCCAGGTGCCCCAATTTTGGGAAATTCTACACCTACTCATGGGTCACACTATAACTCACATTTTCTGGCCTGTGGGAATTTGAGGCTTGTTACAGGGTTTTGAAGGAGAGAGGTGGTAGATGTAGCTTGCGTGCAGGACTAGCAGTGCCCTGCAAGGTGGCCCCATTAGGCAAGATGATTGTAGATTCTTCACACAGAGAGGGAATACCTCCTCAGATGGCAGGGGCAAGCTGCTTCTATTGGCAAAGGCACCTCAGAGAATTTAGGGGTTCAAATTACCCGGCTTCATTAGGCTATGCCTGCGTCCCACGCCAACTTTCAGGATTCCATCCATTCCCGATCAGTGCCCTAACATTATGTGAAAAAACTCTGAGAATTTGGGAATTCATATTGTGTTATAATACGGAAAATCACAGGATTAGACTTGGAATTTGGTTTTCCTACATCTTGGCCCTGTGGCTACAGGAGATAATGATTTCTATGGCTAGTTCATAGAAGCTTTCTGATCTTTTATGCAGACCTTGAGCTGGGACTTGAAGGACATGGGACATTATTCTCTTTCCCTGTGTTCTCAAGCTGACTCAGAGGCAACCAGTCCTCCACAATTTACTCCTTATTGTTCACAGGTAGCACCTACTTCTTACCCAGACCTTTGGATTCGTTCTGTAGGTTCTTGGTTATAGGGATCTAAATGTCATAATTTGAGAAACTCAGTTGTCACTTCTGCCACAGACTACCAGTGGTCTTTTACGGTCAGAAACAGAGTCACCAATGCCTTTAAATCTAATTACATTAAAGAAGAAATCCCATAAACCCTGAACATTTTCAGAGAACTCATCCTTAAGATTCTGTTTTTCTGGGGCGCTGGGTGGCTCAGTCAATTAAGCATCTGCCTTCAGCTCAGGTCATGGTCCCGAGGTCCTGGGATCGAGTCCTGCATTGGGCTCCCTGCTTGGTGGGGAATCTGCTTCTCCCTCTCCCTCTGCCCTTTCCCCCTCTGCTTGTGCACTCTCCCTCTCAAACGAATAAATAAAATCTTTAAAAAAAAAGATTCTGTTTTTCTGGAACCACTCTCATTATCAAATTTGTATCAGTCAGGCTTCAGCCCGAGGAGGAGAACCAGTAAGAGACAACAGGGGCACATGTCTGTATGTGTCCATGTGCACGTGTGTTGATGTGTATGCTAGTGTGGATCTGTTACAGGGAAAGGATTTCATGCAACGGCCCTTGCTCATTCGGCAGTCTCTGTCAGACCACATCCTCATCTGATGCTGGAGCGGGGCAGGAATTCAGGAACAGGAGATCAGGAGCAGGCTGGAAGCCACAGACATAAACCTTATGCCCCACAAAGACCTACTGAAGCCCATGCCTCTTCATTTTCCTCCCACCTTGGGAAGAGGGTGTTATGTAGAGGCCAGGGTCCTTCTGAAAGGACTAACTGCCAAGGCCCTTTACTCTGATTCATGGTAGATGTCTCCTCCTCAGGGAGGCCTTCCCTGACCACCCCATTAAAACTACTGTCCACCCCTTCGCATCTCTCCATCCCAATTCAACTTTGTGCAGAGTACGTAGCACTACCTGACAATTGCTCTGCTTGTCTAGTGGGTCATGGAAGATCCACGAGAAGAGTATCCAGTTCACTGTTCCTTCACACCTAGATAAGCAGCTTCCACTTAGACAGTTTCTAACAAATATCAAATGAATTATTTCTAATCCTCAGGAGCAGTCTGGGAGGTTGATGCTGTCAGGGGCCTCGGTTTGCAGGAGGGGATATGGAAACACAAAGAGGTTAAGTCCATAGCCCCAGGTCATGAGCAAATAAGGGTGGACCTGGACCAACCACTCAGAGCCAGGTCTGGCTTGAAGCCAGGTTCTTTCCTCTCTTCCAGGGCTGCCCCGGGACTCCACAGACTCTGGCTGCCCCTGGCCCACAGTCTGCCATTGGTCCTTATTTGGCATCTGACCCTGGGTCTGGAATGTTCTCTGCTCACTCTCCTTCCCTGACAGGAGCTGCCAGGGGAGGGAGGGCCTAGCTCTCATCTGCCTCAGCCTCTGCCTCAGCTCTTCAGCCCTGAGGACTCCCAAGAAGAGCTATCCTGTCAGACAGGGCTAAACATCTGTCCTTCAGTGAATCCCTGGCCCAGAGGGGAGTCTGCTCTCTGTGTGTTCCCCAAATGAAATCACTGACCATCAGTGAATGAACCATCATGCACTTCTCTCTGGCCCAGAGCCTGTAGCCTCTTCGAGATACTGGGCCATGACTGTCTCCTACAGGCAGCACCAAGCCTGAGCAGAACCTTTCCAGAGCACCTCAAATGTGCCAGGGTGGGCTTGGGCTTCTTACGGTCCTGCTCACCTCAAGCCCACAGCCACCATATGAGGCAGAGGCCATGATTTCCCCTAAACACCTGAGGACACTGAGCCCCCAGAGAGCCTGTCCTTGCTCCAGGTCAGAGAGCTGGCTGGGAGCTGGAGCCAGAGTGAAAGCGGGTGTCCCTCTCTCCATGGCCTGTGCTCTTGAGAACAGTGCAGCCCCATGCCCCTGCTTCACAAAAGGGAACCTGGATTCCTTCCTAAACTGAGATCTGAAGAGTAACAAGTGTCAGGACTTTGCGTTCCAAAGTGAAGACATTGTGAACCTTAATAATAAAACTGTCAGTTATTTTGCCAGCAAAATGCATTTATTTGGGAAAAGCAGAGACTTGCAATCTAGGACAAGCAAGCTACAGCAAAACCATAGGCAGGTCCAGAGAACAAAGAAGAAGGCCTTTTTATAGATGAGAGGGGGCAGTCGTAAACAAGAAGTTCACTGGAGTAAACTGGGTTTTCTAAGTAGAGCGGCTTCTCATTGGCTGGGCTGTGACTGTCCTTCACTGGCTGGGCTGTTGCTGGGGGGAGGAGGGAAATCTTTCTTCCTCCTGCTGGGATAGTGACTTGCAAGCTTCCTCTCATACTGTTGGATTCACAATTGGCCACAAATGGTATGGTGTGAGAGCTTCCCATTCTGGCCTCTCGACCCTGACTTAGTCAAGTTTCCCTTTATTAATTTTCATAAAGTGCATGGCAAGACCCCCTTTGATCTCCAAGTACAGCACGAGGCCTCCCCGATTCAAGAGACCAGCACAGAAGGCTGAGTGCTCCGAGGCAGACAACTTGTGTAACACGGGGTGGATCAAGGAAGAAAGTCTGCGGAAAGCTAAGCCCACCTCCCCTCAGGGACGGTGTTCCTGCCCCTCGAGGGCATGTCAGCCTGTGTCGGAGCTCTCTGGGCATGGAGAGTGTCTCCCTTGTGCTCCGGGTTCCCCAGAGTCCGTCCGTATATCTAGTGGTCACACAGCGTTAAGGAGCCCAGCGATCACTCCTCATCCCCCTCAGCATGAACCCACAAATTTCTGGGTGCCGCTGTGTCCGGGCCCTGAACACACTGGGAATGTCCGACCTCTTCCCCTCCGCCACAGGGTCCATGGAGTAGAGATAATTCAGCCTTTCTGTTGGGAGGAGATTCAGGCCAAGGCAGGGGAGGGCACAGGCAACGTGGCCCTCTCAGTAAGTGGTAAAACCAACTCTCACTGATTAGGGACAGACAAGCCTCTGGAGCCAGAGAATGATTTTAGGAGCCTTGATGAGGGGGATGAAATTAACCCCAGGTGCTAATCTCCCGGCCCTGCCTCCATGACAACTTACCCTGATGGTTCAGGAAAGAGCTTTCACATAATAAGTAGATCATCTCTGAAGATAAACAATCAGGGTCCCACATTATTGTGCCCTTGGATGTGCAGCAGGTCTGGACTTATACCTGATGATCTGCTTCGGTCGACTTCCCACAAGTTCTTTATCCAATTCATGTAATCACTAAAAGTGATGGTCAGGGAGCATAAAAAGGGGAATACAGTTATCCCCTTCTAGCAAAAGTCCCTTATGTGGGCAGCAGTGGGCTGCACAGACCCGTGTTCAAACTGTTTTAACCATGACCTTAAACCATTCAGCCAGGAAGGACTGACAAGTGCAATCACGGAAGGCGCAGTTGAGAAGATCCGTGCATGTGTCCAAGCACCCTCGGGACCCCCACCGCTCCCCCCCTCCCTGCGCTGCAGCCACCGCGGCCTCCTGGCAGCCCACGCCCATTTGTGGCCTTTGCAGCTAGACTCCCTGCTGCCTCAACTGCCCTTCCCAAGTCTTGTCACCCTTCCTCTCTCTCCTTAAATGCCACCTCCTCAGAGAGGCGCTGTGTCAGCCCATGTAAAGTAAGACCCTCAGTAGTTGTTCCTCCCCTTGTCTGGCAGAGCGCTAAGACGTGCACACAAGGCGTCCGCCCCCTGCTTCCGCGTGGGTTCTGCGTGGGGAGGGACTGCCACCTGTCGCCCGTGCTCACTCCCCTCTCCTCCTCACTACTGGAACCCTGACTTTGTCTTTGGTGGCCATGTGTCCCTCAATAAATATGCTTTTCCTCATGTTGCAGGATTGCAGGGTTCTTGACTCACGGAGTGGAAGAATGAATCTCATGGACATAATACGGTGAAGTGAAGTGAAAGTTTATCAAGTGAAGGTGAGAGCAGAAAGGAAAGGAAAAGCTCTCTCGGGTGAGAGGTGTCCCGAATGGGTTGCCACTGAGGGCTTTTAGGGCCGGGCTTTTATCAAAAACTTGACCAGGGAGCTTGTGGCCTTGAGATTCTTGTGCCATCTTGGTTTAACAAGGACACATTGATAGCATCCTTAATGACTTACTTCTTTGAGGTTTGATTATTTACTGTGATCACACTGTAGCTGCCAAAGAAAAATATTCCCTCACATCTGGGGCCAGGTGGTCTGGTCTATTCCCTTATCTCTTGTTCACTCTGGCTTAGAAATTTTGCCTGCCAAGAGTAATTTCATAGTCTAGTCAGGGGCCCCCTACTTCTCCCTGCCTATACCTTAACCCTTTCCTTACTCACTCAGACTCCTTTATGTGAGGGATGGCCCTTTGAGACCACACACACACACACACACAAACACAAACACAAACGCACACACGCGTATTAATACACTTCTATTTTGGAAAAGTATCCTAATGAAACACGGAATTCCCATGGTTCCAAATTCTGTTCCAATTCTTCCAATCTTTGAAAACATTTTTGGAGTTTCAAATATCTGAATGTGTCACATGACTGTTAAAAAGTTCCATGGAAAGCCACATAAAGGTAACCATCAGAATATTTTCTTATACACCAGTCCTTAAAAAAGTCTTCGGTCATCATATGAAGTAGATTCTCTGAAATCTGCATGTTGTTCTGGGTTCATTCCACATTCAAGTAAAATATTTTTGTTTTATTATAAATTAGCAGCTGTGTCATAGTTATTTTTACAATTTATTTAAATGGCACCTTTTTATTCTCTTGCTTGCACTCATGTTCAGTACTTCCTAAATTATCTAATACTTCCTTTCATTTTTTCTCACAATTCAAAGAAGATTCTATAGTTTGCTCTGGATTTGATGGTAACTGTGTTCTCATAATATCAATAATAGGAACTCATTCATTTTTGGTAGCTGGAATAAATTTTTTCTTGTCAAACTTGTCACTGACTGACTCCTATAATTTTGACAAGTTTCCACTTGCATTTTACTTCTTTTCCTAAACATTGCACCGCATTCCTTTTTGATGCCTTAGGAGCCTGCCTGGGACTCTCTGTCTCCCTCTGCCCCTCCTCCACGCTCTCTCCCTAAAAACAAAAATTAAGTGAGCACCCATTATAATATTCATAATTTTTTTAGGTTTTATTTATTTGTTTATTTATTTATTTATTTATTTATTTATCTGACAGAGCGAGAGAGCGAGCACAACAAGTAGGGAGATGCAGCAGGCAAAGGGCAAGGGAGAAGCAGGCTGCTTGCTGAGTAGAGAGCCTGACTCGGGGCTCGATCCCAGGACCCTGGGATCATGATCTGAGCCGAAAGCAGATGCTTAAATGACTGAGCCACCTAGGCGCCCCTCATAATTGTTTTAAGTGAATAAAGTATAAAAGTTTTCTAATAACATTTTTTTTCCTAGTAAAGAATATTTTTTTCAGGAAATGTTTGCTCTTTGGTCAAATTTCATTTTTGAAAAGTCAAAAATGATTAATGAATAAAATGTGTATAACTTACTGAGTGTTCTTAATAGTGTGATGAGCTTCAGGAACCACAACGAGCCTCAAGTTTGAGGCTGAGTCTGTTGAGGGATGAGGCTGAATGGATTTTAAAGGGACCAGATCATGACACACAGGGAAGTCTGAATAGTAAGCTCTGAAACTTGTTTCCAAACTTGTTCTATCAGTAAATAACCTTTGGGTACTCTCAAAAAAAAAATGTTGTTAAACCGTTATTCATCTTGATTGCCAAGTGCCTCAGCAGTTCCTAAATTTTGCACCTGGAGCACCTCACTTGTTGAAACTAGTCCTGGCCCTGCTCTGCCTGCCCTTGTGAACTTCACATTGTGTGAGACCCTGAACCACTTCAATGCTCACGGCAGATTTTCTGCCAGCACAGTGCACTCCTAAGTCCTGCGCTTCCAGAAGTGTAAGATGCCTGAAGTACAGACCATCTGATCTTCTTCACCCCCATCTCCCTCAGTGTCTACCAGAGTACCCAGCGCTAGAAAACCTTCCAGGAACATTTGTTGAATGAAGGAAATATTATAACAAGTGTCTGCGGATTACCTCAGATTCCTCACAGGGACCGTTTTGTTTTCCAGCAAAGTAGTTTTCAGACTTTAGAATAAAGGTGTTAAAAGTAAGAAAGGTGTTCATGGAGACACCGCTGTTGTGAGCAGGGAAAACCATCTCCCCAGACAGGAATGTCCAGGCCATGAGGACTTTATGACATCACCTGTCCCCAGACTGCCATTTTACAGAGACACAAATGAGGCCCCAAGAAGGGAAGGACCAATCCAAGGTCATAGGCAGCTAGGGCCAGAGCAGAGTCTGGAAGCCAAGTCTGCACACTGTCTAGTGCATATGCTGCTTCTTGCCCAGACCCAGGAATGTCGTGTGTTTGTCCCTTTAATCAAGTGCAGCCTCTCTGCTCACTGGGGGCAGTATTTCTATAAGTCTACTGGTCAGTGCCTCCGTCCTGTTCCTCTAGTACAAAATCTGGTTTGCTGAGCCCAGAAAGAATAAGTCTTCACCAACTGCTCTGATAAAGTAAATGTTGCTACAGAAGCAAAGGAATAGCATGTTTAGGAATCTCACAACTAATTTTCCATCTTAAAAACACCTCCAAAATCACTCTGCAAAAACCTCTGTAATTAGCAGTTATTTCAGAAGTTGGGGTCTATTTTTAAAAAGATTTTTTATTTATTCATTTGAAGGGGGGAGAGGCAGAGGGAGAGGGAGGGATAGAGCAGACTTCATGCTGAGCGGGGAGCCTGACATGGGGCTCGATCTCATGACCCTGAGATCACGACCCGAGCCGAAATCAACAGTCGGGTGCTTAACCGACTGCACCCAGTTGGGGTCTATTTTTAACTCTAAAGTACAGGAAACTGAATTTCCATTCTTGACAGTTCATGCAGCACATGAGGTAATCTTGCTAGTTTATGTTAAGAAATGTAAGGTCACAACACAATGAATCATGGAACACTGCATCAAAAACTAATGATGTAATGTGTGGTGATTAACATAACAATAAAAAAAAACCCCTGTAAGGTCAAATCTGCTGCGGGGGGGGCTCCCTAATGCCAGTTGACAAATGAACAATAGGAAGGTTAAACAAAACTGTATCCAGATTAGCAGCTCACTTTCCTCAAATCTCCACTGTGGCAGATTCCACCCGGTCATAGGATAGGTATGTTCCCAGTGTGATTGATGAATATGCCCGTTTAGCGTCTGCTCTGGGGTTTCTTCTCTGCTGCAGGATTCCATGGGTCCGCCTTCAAACAATGGCCATTTGATGCCTTTGTCCTATGACAGAGTGGCTAGGCTGAAGTACAATTTCCACAGTCTCCACTCTTGTGTGTTTCTGGACAGAGGAGACCGCAAGGGAGATTCTTGGGGATCTTCAGGGGCAGAAGGGAAGCAGTGACCATTTTGTGGCTCCCACACTTTGTGGTTAATCTGCTGATTCACCTAATTGGTTGTTCTATCTTCCTCAGATCTGACTTTAGCTTCTCTGACTCCAGGATCAGGAGTGTGTGTTCAATTCCATTCTGAAAAGCCTCTGCTTCTATAGGATACCCTTGTCTCTAAGGTCAGAGACAAAAACAGCCACGGGTTTCCATCAGTCCACATGGAGTTTCAGCTGGTGCTTATAGGTGTCAGCCTGGTCAGATCTCCCCTTTTTGAATGTTCGCCCTGCTTCAGCATTCTACGTGAGACAAGAGCCTTACAGGCAGAGATAGCGTAACTACCTCCAAATGCTGTATAAGGTCAATTCCATGTAACAACTCCTTTTATTGTATACATAATATATATATTTATTTTTTTAAATTTTATTTTATTATGTTATGTTAGTCACCATACAATACATCATTGGTTTTTGATGTATTGGCTCTACTTTGTCTGATTGAAGTGTGGCTGATACTGATTTTGGTGCTGAGATTGGTTCCAGAGAAATCTAAATCTAAGGATAATTCTCTGAATTGGTTCTGCGGTTTTTGGAATATCTTTTTTAATCCCATTAGATTTAAAGGCATTAGCACCCCTGTTTCCAGTGTTAAAGAGGCTACTGGTAGTGTGTGGCAGGAAGTGGCAAAGAGTTATTCAATTTATGAATTTTATCTCCCTTTGATCAAGTGCCTATAAAAACCAGGCTCTGAGTCACCAAGTGTTGGCTACCTTCGAACATTCTAGTCACAATAAAAAGTATAATGGAGTTGGCTGGTTGCTTCTTAAATGTGTTTGAGGATCAGGGAAAGACAATAATGAGCCCAAGTTCTCACATTCCCAGCTCAAGGTCTAAGATAGGACCTGCAGGATTCTCAGGTTACCTTCAAAGGAGTCATTACATCCGGCAACTGCACTACTGAGATTTGGGAAAACCAGATCCAAAGTATAATCCTGTAAGTGGCTCCGTGTCTAAATTTGGGCTGCTATCCTAGAATACCAGCAACTGGCTTAAACAATAGACATTTACTGCTGCCATTTCTGGAGGCTGGCAAGTCCAGGATCAGGGTGCCAGCAAGGTCAAGTTCTGATGAGGGACCTCTTCCTGATTTCCTTGCCTGGCAGCCCCCATGAAGGCTGCAGTCTTATGACCTAATTACCTTCCAAATGCCCCACCTCCTACTACATTAGGGTTAGGATTTCAATATATGAATTTGGGGGGGATGCAAACATTAAGTCCATAACACTGAATTACAACACATTGGATCCCAAATTCACAGGATGTCTGCTATTAATGTTCAGGCACTGAATAGAAGGGAACAGATTCTTGACATTTCTAATTAGGCTATATTGGTCCATTCCCATGAAGTTGTTTGCTTTGACCCCATAAGTTCTGTGAGTGTTCTTTGCTAGTAAGCATTCTACCACTCATGCCGAAGGAGATTTTTTCTGGAGAACCTGACCTGGTTTCTCTGAGCTAGTTCCCTTCCAGGACACTCAGATCTTCCTCAGGAGGTGCACTTTCCATTCCTTTTTGTTTCTAGAACTATAACTAGACTCAAGTCCCCACAGGCGCAGAGAGTGAGGTACACCTTGCCACCCACTGGGAGTTGTACTAGAACAGAAAAACTGCAAGCTTTTTTTCTAATACATATAGCCAGCCACTAGGGATATTTGTTTGGTAATGGCCCTTAGAGGTAGAGGATAAAAGTGCAAGAAATATAAAGTTGGATCAAGTCAAATTTCTTACTTTGGAATTTTTAAAAAAGATTTTATTTATTTGAGAGAGAGAGAGCACGAGTGGGGGCTGTGAGAGGGCAGAGGGAGAGGGAGAAGCAGGCCCACCCCACTGAGCAGGGAGCCCAATGCGGGGCTCTATCCCAGGACCCTGAGATCATGACCTGAGCTGAAGGCAGACACCTAACTGACTGAGCCACCCAGGCACCCCTTAATTTGGAATTATTAAAATGAGGTTGAGAATTACATCTTTTTACTTTTTGGGCTGGCTCCAGTAGTTTGTTTGGCTGGTTGTGTGAAATAAGGACCAACAGTGGCCTACTCTAAATTAAGGAGAAATGCAAGAACTTCATTGGTGGACTGTAATGTGAGGTATCCAAAGGCTCTGGAAGATTTGTTAGAGTGGATTTTTCATGTAAGGTCTGCTCATCTACCTCTGGAGGGTCCAGATGACATGGCTTTCACCAAGGCTGAGAAAAATTAATTTATAATGAAAGCGCCAACATCTTTTGAAGAACTCTATGGTAGCTTATGTCTGTTGGCCAGAAATTACTATGGAAACTTCTAACATCCATAAATACAATGATCGTGATTGGAATCTGAAGAGTCAGAGCCGAGTGGCCACCACTTATCAGTCAAAAACCAAGCAGGCATGGTTCTCATAATGAACATCAGAGCGGGTATGATAATCAGAATAGTCTGACTCCCAGAGACATGACATGAATAGTTGGTATTTTCTTGAGCTTGTCTGATATATTTATGTCTTTCTATTGCTTTTATTTTTTTAAGATTTTATTTATTTATTTGACAGAGAGAGAGAGAGAGAGACAGCAAGAGAGGGAACACAAGCAGGGGGAGTGAGAGAGGGAGAAGCAGGCCCTCCGCCGAGCAGGGAGCCCAATGCGGGGCTCGATCCCAGGACCCTGGGATCATGACCTGAGCCGAAGGCAGACGCTTAACGACTGAGCCACCCAGGCACCCCTCATATGATTTCAGATTCATGATAGTGACCATCCTATTGTGGATTTGGTAATTATTAGTTGATTAGTTTAGGAATTGTACCAGAAGGACCCTCCTGCCCGCAGACGCCGATATGGAATTAAATGTACAAGATGTGTTCGGCGGGGAGGGGGTGGGTAATGTCTGGGAAGGCTAAAGTGGAGAGAGGACAGGAGTGGACAGGGAGAGCCTTCGGGCCATACTGCTCCTCTCACACCTGTGACAGCAGGGGACAACGAAGACGACCGGGTTTGAGGACTCTCGGGCAGCAGAGCATCTGTGAGAGAGTCTTGGCCAGCCCCGCCGGGACCCCTGGCCCCACGATTTCCCATAGGGGAGGCCCATGTTGGACAGAACTGGCCAGGCCCTAAGACCCCCACTCCCCAATCTTTCCCAGTCGCTGACTGGGGGCAGCCTGGGAAGAGCATGGCCTCCACTCAAATGCTGCAGCAGATCCCTAAGGCACCACAGCTGGAGGCTTTCAGATAACTACATTCCTGGCACGATCAGCCATTGCTTCCTGGATGGAGATCCCTACCACTCACCCCCATGGCTGCCAGAGGAATGCATCTAGATTATAGACGTACAGGGCTGCCCAGGCATACACTTCAGGATTTGGTGTTTGAAATGACACACTTGGAAAAGGATATTCCCAGTGGCTTTAATGCTTTGTGCATGCATTAGAACTCAGAAAAAGGCCAACAAGGGGACAGTTTCCACTGGGAAAGTTCTACTGTAGTCAATCATATTGAATGTAGAGTCCTTCACTAAGATTTTAAGAGGGTCAAATATTAATACAGAAATGAAAAGCTCAGGAGTAACTGAAATTATTTGCTTTATTTAAAGCAGGATTTGAATCCTCAGACATAGAGAAATGTTTATGATATTCCCTAGACCGATCTTTTACACCAGTTAACTCAAAGGAGATCCAGTCTGCTGATAATGGGCAAGTTTTTGTGAAGAACTCTTGTTGATTAAGAAAATCGCAGGTCTGACTTACACGAAGATGTTTATTGCATAATGAGCCGGTTATCTGATAGGACTTTAATATTGTGAATGCCAGTTTTCACTGAATCCCTACAGCTTCTCAGGTGCAAGTTTACATCTGTTAGGGATATGAGCACACACCCTCCATTACCCATGCTTATGCCCTTTTAATTCTCAAAACAGCCACAGAAAGAAGATACTATTTATATGTACATTTTATGGATGTGAAAACCAAGAAGGGGAATTTAGATGGTCTGCTCAGCTTCGTCAGATGTAAAGAGGCTGCACCTAGGCCTGTCAGAGTCTGGAGACAGCACACCTAAACACTATTCCATAGGACCCTCTGTGAGTTGAGTGTAGAATTTCTTGTTTACAGAAAAATAATGAAACAGATAGTACCTGGGATAACTTGTGTCTGCTTAAAATGCCCCCCACTTACTCTGTTCTGCTGTTGATTTTAAGTGGCCTCATCTGTCCACTAAATGAGCAAATCTAGGGGTGCCTGGGTGGCTCAGTCGGTTAAGCCTCTGACTTTTGATTTCAGTTCAGGTCTTGATCGAAATGTCATGAGTTCAAGACCCTCACTGGGCTCCATGCTGGGTGCGGAGCCTATTTAAAAATAAAAAAAATTAAATAAGGGGCGCCTGGGTGGCTCAGTCGTTAAGCTTCTGCCTTCGGCTCAGGTCATGATCCCAGGGTCCTGGGATTGAGTCCCGCATCGGGCTCCCTGCTCCACGGGGAAGCCTGCTTCCCCCTCTCCTACTTCCCCTGCTTGTGTTCCCTCTCTCACTGTGTCTCTCTCTGTCAAATAAATAAAATCTTTAAAAAATAAAATAAAATAAAATAAACAAATCTAAGCCAGGACAGCCCCCCTGAAATTGTATACCATATGTGTATAAAAGTACTTTTCTGTGAGGAGAGTCAATAGATACAGTTAAATTCTCAAAGAGGTGAAAGTTCTCTGTATGATAATAAGCCACCACAGAGCCTAGGTTCTTCCAAATGCAGAATAAGTCAGTTTGGGGTTTTACTTGAGTTGGGCTTATCGTATAAGGAAGGTCAGCCCATTCTCAATCCTGGCTTGAAGGGCATAGGAATTGTTTTAGGCTTAGTGACTTGAGCCTGTAGTAGTAACTGAGATAAAGGGAGATTATTTTGGATCCTAGAACATAATGATGCAAGATACAAGATTTCAGACTGTATCTGGTGCAGAGAAACACATTTCCATGATCACCGTCTCTCAAAAGGACCATCTACTTCAGCTGAAATTGGTCCAAAGTAAAGTCCCTGCCACCTGGTAGTCGTCTGATCACTCTGGAGACTGGTGCCATATCAGGGGCTCCATGTTGGCCTCTGCTTCTGGCAGATTGGGCACTCAGCAATGGCTGTAGTGAGATCAGCCTTGGTGAGTGGAGGCCCATGTTGCTGAGTATAACCTCCATCCCTGCCACTTGGCCACTTAGTTCTGGACCCCACTGGGTTCTGACATGACTGCTGGGGAAGAGGCTGATGGGTTTTTACATAATGGGTCCCCTAGCCAGCAGATTATTAAACCTCCGCTCTGCTGAGGTTATTCTTTACTGATCAGTCTCCTGAGACACATTTATCTTTACATTCTATGCTCACCTGGACACATCTATCCACATACCTCTTCCTCATACCTCTTGGTCACAGTTCTTCAGTTGTGTTCCTTCAAAGTTCCTGACCATTCAGCCATTCAACTGGGCATAAAACACGCATCAATATAGACTGGTATCTCTGGCCATCTCTCCTTTCAATCAAAATGGACAACCAGGTGGCCAGCTCAATTTTCTGCTCTCTGGAGGATTTCCTTTAACAACTTTCCTATAGGGCTGTCCCAGAGAGGTACTGCAGGGCAGATGCTGTCCCTTCTCAGCTTGCACAGTAGGTGGGATTCTAAGTATACCCCTTCAAGATGCCAGTCTTCTAGCTATTCAGGCAAAAACACTAATACGAGTACCACTGTGGTGGGTTTTGCAGATATAGAGAGGCAAAATGCTGGAGCAGTCTGGAGGATAAAATATCCTGCTCAGACTGACATTGGATACACTGTAAGAAAAACACGATATTGTGAAGTTTTCTTTTAATGTTTATGAGGAGGCTTACATTTCGTCATATAGTTATGTTTTTATTAATTTGCAAAGATTTAGTGGACAAAAAGGTGATGCCACTGCATATATAAAAGTATATATATTTTTTATTTTCACAAGTTCATTAATGCTGGAGAACATTCCAGTTATGACTCTCATGACTTATTATTCCTTCCAGAAAAAAAATATTGTACCATTTTCTTGAAGAATACAACTGAAGAAGAGAATACAAGGATTTATTTATTTATTTATTTTAAAAGATTTTATTTATTTATTTGGCAGAGAGAGACACAGCCAGAGAGGGAACCCAAGCAGGGGGAGAGGGAGAGGGCGAAGCAGGCTTCCCGTGGAGTAGGGAGCCCGATGTGGGGCTCGATCCTAGGAGCCTGAGATCATGAGCTGAGCCGAAGGCAGATGCTTAACGACTGAGCCACCCAGGCGCCCCGAGAACACAAGGATTTAAATCTGAAACATCACTCAACATCAACAATGATATTTGTTCATGTTTAGCTCTGCAACTTAACAGCAAGGAAATTTTACATATGGAATTCAAAAGACTCCCTCTGTGCAAGCTATCCCCTCAGGGGAAATCTACACAACTCTACTGGCAGGTGCTATAATGGGGCTTAACGAAAAGTAGGCGATGGATAGATTCATTACAGTCCTGGTCACAGGTGGTTGTGCACAATTATCTAGACACCATATATTAGTTTACTTCCAGGGGAAAAAGATTTTGTAAATAATATGCAGTCTAATTTCTTGGATTTATACTTAGATTGAAATGTAGTATGTAGGAAGATGCACTTATGAATTGGTAGAGTAAGAACTTCTGAAAACCCATTGATGCAAGAAGGCAATGAGAATACTGGTAAACATTGTTAAGGTTTCAGAACTCTGGAATTAACCAACGGGCTGCAAAAATCAGAACAATGCCTATTCAAGAAAAATGGCTAAATCACAATGCTAACCACAAGCTTGGTGGTGTTTCAAACTGCCCTCTTCCTATGCTCTCTTCTGCTCCACAGTAGCCTTGAAAATCAAGACTCACAGCTGTGGTTGCTCTGTGAAGCAGCAACATATCAGCCAATGAAGGGGAATAAATAGATTTAGAGCTTCCCCAAAGCTCCATTTCCAGACAGTTGTTACCATTGGATGCGCCTGTCAACTCCCCCCAAAGCACCACACTCAAGACTGTGCATAATTCAATAGTCTGACAGCTCACTCCGTGTGTTCAGCCCTGTTGACCTTATGGTGCCAGGCAGCACTCCTGTAAGGCAGTTGAATAGTAGGGATGACGGTGGTTAATATTGTCTTGCCTTGATTTTACGAACAACATTTCTAATGTTCCTCGCCCAAGAATAATGTGCAAACCAAATTTGTGTAGACACCTTTCTACGAAATGCTTTTGAATTTTTTCTCATGAATATTTGCTGTATTTTATCACATGTATTTTATACCTCAGCTAAGAAGATCATATGATCCTCCTCTTTTTCTATTAATACAGGGCGCCAGCTATTGATTTATTCCTTCTCAGCTCCAAATTCAGAATTCTAGCCTGCCCAGTTGAAAAATGTTCTGGTTCTTTAAATGTGTTTTCCTGTGGCTTGTGTGACCGAGTTCTGCCTGTAGGGGGCGCGTGAGACGTGGCAGGAGAAGACTTGCTTCCTGGTCCTGGGCAGCGGGCACAGCAGGCTCCTGGGGGGCATGAGGCTTCTCCAGCACCAGGCTCCCCACCGCACGCAGCTTCTCGGGGACCAGGCTGCTGCAGGGCAGCGTGGCCAGCAACACCCCAAGTCCCGCAGCTTCCCTTACACCTCCCTGGGGCAGTAATAATGATTGTCTTCTGGCCAGACACTTCCGTGTGCACAGCACTCCCAGAATGCCTAGGGGGCTTATATCCAGAGATTCCCGCGGGGGGGGGGGGGCGCGGGGGGGGGGGGGTGACGGGACACCTTTCTATCAAGTTCCGCGGGAGAGGCACCACAACCTCACCGCCGTTGTGTGAGTTGTTTCCCGGCTCCTGGAGCAAAGTCAGGACTTTAACCCTGGGAGTGTGGATACTTTTCCCTGGGGGGCCGGGGGGGGGCCTCTCTGTGCCCCGGAGGTGCCTCTCCCTGGGCTGCGGTGTCTTCCTGGGGGATCTCCGTCAGCTCTGTGGAGACACTTGGTTGGGTTCGGATCTCAGCCCAGGGGGAGGCCTTTTCGGGGCCGCTTATCTCCGCCATGTTGGAGAAGAGGCTGTCCTGGGTGGTGTCTTGAGTTCCGTGAGGGACTCTCCTTGTGTCATGGTCTCCGCGCCGGTGGGGGGACGCGTCTTTGGGTGATTACGTCAGTCCGACGTGCGGGGCAGGCAGTGTCTCCTGGCGCTGCATTCAAGGTCTGTGAGGGGGAGGTTTCCTCGGGTGCATCACCTCAGCCCTTGGATTCGTCTCGCTGCGGGCTTCGACCTCAGCCTGTGAGAGACTCTCCTTGGGGCTTAGCTCAGCACGAGGGGGCACGTTCCCTTGGGGGCTGTGTCTCAGCCGCGGTGGGGCCGGGCTTGTCTGCCGTTGTGCTGGCCCGGGGTGGGGCCTCCTCCCGGCCCGGGGAGACCTTCCTGGGGGCTCTGTCCCCTCCGACGGGGGGGCTGTTCCCCGGACGCTTTGGGGTGACCGTGGAAGTGTCCGCGGGGGGCTCTGCCTGAGTCGTGGCAGGGAGAGAACCTCACCTTCCCAGCACTGGGCCTTTGGGCTCTTTCTTGGCGCCCCCTCCGAGGTCTGGGGAGCTGAGACTCTTCCTCGGAAGGGCCACCCCTGCCCCGAGGGGGGATTCGGCCTTGAGCGCTCTCTCTCAGCCCTAGGTGAGGAGGGATATGGGGCACTCCAGCGCCCTGATGGAAGGGGGCTACTCTTCCTCGGCTCCCCTGACTCCGCCATGGCTGGGGGGCGTTTCGGGGGCTCTGGCTCTGCCCCTGCCTCAGGGGGTGGGTTCTCCCGAGTGTGGTGTGTCGCAGCCTCTGGGTGAGGTCACCGTTGGCTGCTCTCATGCACGTTGGGGTGGCTTGTTCTTCCTCGGATGCTCTGCCTCCGCCTGGGGCGGAGTAGTTTTCAATGATTTGTGTATCTCGGTCTTGCAGGGGTCCTATGAGTAACCTTTCACCTGTGATCTTGGTCCTCAAGGTGGGAATCTGGGGCTGACAATATATGAGAGTTGGTAGCATCCTAGACTCCCAAACCCTTGCCACATAGGCAGTCTTTCATCTCAGTCACGCTGGCGGGTGTGCGGGAGCCTCTCGTTACGTCTAAATGTGCATTTTGTGCTGATTAATGTGGTTCCTCGGCCGTTCATGTATGTGTTTTAGGAAGAGCTTTTCCTGTCCTTTTCCCCACATTTTACTGAGGCATTTGTATTTAAAATAGATTTATAGTGCAACATATATTTACATTTGTGTATATATATATATATATATTTAAATATAGAATTCTCTCTGTCTTCTGCTGATCTGTTTTGATTTGTCCCTCTATTCTTTTTTTTGCTAATGGAGAGAGAATGTGGGCACGCCAGCGTGGGAGGGAGGGGGAGGGGGAGGGGCAGAGAGAGAGGGAGAGGGAGAATCTGGAGCGGGCTTCCCACCCAGCATGAGCCCAATGTGGGGGCTCGATCTCTACCACTGTGAGATCATGAGCTGTGAAAAGTGAAATGCTTAACCAACTGAGCCATCCAGGTGCCCCATCTCTCTCTCTCTCTCTCTCTCTCTCTCTTTAAGATTTTACTAATTTATTTGAGAGGGGCAGATGGAGAAGCAGACTCCTCCCTGAACAGGGAGCCCAATGCTGGGCTCCATCCCAGGACCTTGGGATCATGACCAGAGCCGAAGGTAGCCGCTTAACCCAATTGAGCCACCCCCAGGCAACCCCCAAGTCACTCTCTTAACAGTGTCTTTTTGATGAACAGAATTTCTCAGTTTATGTCTAATCAGTCTGTTCCTCATGGTCAGTGCTTTTATTCTTTTCAAAAGCTTTGCCTACTCTAAAGCCATGATGGTAATATCCTAAGTTTCCTTCTAGATCTCCTGTTCACCAGAGATCAATGTTGTAGGGACGGGAAGGGGGTCAGAGCAGAGGTGAATTTCCACATAGGGAGCCGGTGGACTGACTGAATGGACCTCAAGGGTTTGCAAGCCCGGGTGTCAGTAATCCAGCACCTGCTGTTCCCAGATTGATGTCTAGACTTTCTATCTTGTCCCACTGGAGTATCCGCCCACCCTTGCTCCACCACCACAGAGTTGTCATTGCCCCTCATTTGCGGTACATCTGCTGTCTGGCAGTGTGCAGTCTTCCAACTTGGTGCTGTTGCTGAAAGACGGTCTCATCTATTCTAGGCCCTTTGATATCCATATACTGTTTACTATCAGCTCTCCTATTTCCCCACAAAAGGAACAGGATGGGTTTTCTGAATTTTAAATTAAATTCCTGACACTTTAAATATGAAGAAATAATTATTCTGGGCAGAATGACAGTCATCACTTAATAACGAGTCTTCCAATCCACAAGGTATGGATTTCTCTCCATGTACCGAGGCCTTTGCTTTCTGTCCATGAGGTTTAGGTTCCCGTGTAGTGCCTCAGCACACGTGCTGTCAGGTTTGCTCTATGGGTTTTGAGGCTTTTCTTTCTTTCTTTTTTTTTTTTAAAGATTTTTTATTTTTAAGTAATCTCTACACCCAACTAGGGTTCAAACTCACAACTGCAAGATCAACAGTCCCACCGTCCCCTGACTGAGCCATCCAGGGGCCCCGTGACATTCTTGACACTGTTCTAATGATATTTTATTTTGTTTTTGTTTTTAAGATTTTATTTATTTATTTGAGAGAGCGGGAATGAGAAATAGCACGAGAGGGAAGAGGGTCAGAGGGAGAAACCGACTCCCCGCCGAGCAGGGAGCCCGAGGCGGGACTCGATCCCAGGACTCCAGGATCATGAACTGAGCCGAAGGCAGTTGCCTGACCAACTGAACCACCCAGGCGCCCTCTAATGATATTTTAAATATCTTTCTCTAATTGGTTTGTTATTACACAGAAATACACCTGGTTTTGATTCTTGCTCTTTACCCAGTTGCTTGGCTATTGTATACTGACTAATTCTCAGTACTTTGCATCTTTTTGACTCTCTATGTACCAAAACGTGTGAAAGTGTGAACAACGATAACCTCACTTCTTCCTTTCCAAATGTGTACTTATTATATTTTACTGTCCGTTTTCAGTTCCTCCAGTATGTTCTTGAAAACACAGTGGACACCCTTGTCTTTGTTAAAACTCAAGAAAAAAAGGGTTGGGCCTGTCACCATTAAATACAACACTTGTGTACATTTTTGGGGGAGGGGGAGATAGCCTTTCTTAGGTTAAAGAAGTTGCCTTTCATCCGACGTCGCTGATGCTTTTTACCGTGAACAGGTATCCAACTTCGACCCGTTTTTTACAATGGCCCCGTGACTTTTCCTTGGTTTTCGCTGTTCACGTAGCACACGACACTGATGGATTTTCCAGGGTGAAACCAGTCTTCCTTCCAGCAATACACCCAACAACCACATGCCCTTTGGATTTTTGTGTCCCGTTTAAATTCATTTGCGAACCCATCATTTAGGAGTTGTGCGTCTATATTCAGGAGAGAAATCCGGGTTGTTGGTTGTCCTTTCTTCCAGTGTTTTTGGACGGTGTTGGTAACACGTTTATATGGGACTCAAAAAATGAGTAGGAACTCACACATTTCTCCTCTGCTCTGAAAGTGTTTGTGTAAGACTGGTATTCTTTCCCTCCTGAATGTTTACAGGACTCCTCAGGAAAGCCTTCAGGCTAGGGAGGCTTCTCATTTGGTACTAGACCTTGTACCACATACAGGAGCATTCAGATTTTCTGTTTCTTCTTGGTGAGGTTTGAAATGTTTCATTGTTGTCGAAAAGTGTCTCTTTCATGTCAGTTTCCCAATTTGCTATAAAGTCATTCTGGGTGTTCCTGTCTTTCACAGAACTCCCTTCCGGATGCAGGGTTCCGTCTCCGGCTTGGTTGCTAGTTTTGTTCACCTGTGGCTAAAAGGTCCTCGATAATCGTGCCAGGGAGGCTCCTTAGTCTGTTCAGGCTGCCATAGCAACATGTCAGAAAGTGGGAAGGTGACAGGGACAGAAATGGGTTGCCCTGGGCTGTGGAGGCCGGGAGACCAGGACCAGGCAGCCGGCACCAGGACGATGTAGAGAAGGTCCGAGGCCTAGTTCAGAGTCGGGCGCCCTCGTTCTGCACTGCGGGAGGGCTCTGGGTCTCTCTGCAGCCTCCTTTCTGGAGCACTAATCCAATTCAGGAGTGGGCCACCGTCTGGACCTCAGCACCTGCCAAACGACCCTGATGCCTCCCAATACCAGCTTCCCCGGCGGTTTGCATGTCAGCACATGCTTGTGGGGAGACACAAGTGTCAGAACACAGCATAGCTCTCACTCTCCTTTCCTGGGATTTTTTGTACTCCTTTTGCACCTTCCTCCATGGACAGACCTCATTCATTTGCAGCCGTGTTACCTTTCTAAAAGAATATAAACCTCTACGTTTTCCTCTCTGTTCGCCATTACGTGTGTCGCACAGATTCAGTCATGCGAGTTTTCCTAGAGTTCAGTACTAAGTATTGATCTGGAAGTATGGTATAAAATTTTGGAGTACCTTTGTTGTGTTGCGAAGAAGTACTTGTCTAATTTCATGTGTTTAGAGAACTTGGTCTGCCTGAAACTACGGATCGGGGTTTTATTGACAGGGTTGCCAATGTTTGCCTGCTTGAGAAGAAATTATATTCTGATTATTGGGTACAGGATTCTATGTGAGGCCATGATCAAGTCTATTGAGGGTGGAATCTTCCAATCTATGCATTTGCTATCTGGGGCCTGAGCCGAGCAACTGGCACATTCTGATTGAAGCCCCGTAGAGCAAAATGATTGGTGGAGGTGGACATGTGCACGAAGGGATTCCATCACAGCAAACCTTCGGACTTCTTGTGGGAGCGCTAGGGAAAGATGTAAGCGCATTCTCCTGCTACGCAGGCCTTGAGTAGCACGTCACTGAGGAGCCCTGGCAGCCACTTGGCAATCATGAGGAGGAGCCAGAACTGGGATGAAGTGGCTTCAGAAAAGCAGAAAGGAACCTCGGGAAGAGACCAGACCCTTTGTCATGTTTTTGATACAGGATTCGGCTCCTTTCATGCTAATCTCCACTTAGCTGTTGGCTTCTTGTATCGTTTTAGCCAAAACAGGAGAGGTTTGCGCTCCTGTGATTGAAAGCACCTTTTGCAAAACAGCGTTCACCGTGGCAAGCAAAGGAGCACACACAGGATACATTTGGAAATCCGCAGAAATCGTACCAGCCGGCAACAACCACTCTTCACATTCAGTATGCCCAAAGCCTGGCGTCTCCTCAGAAAAACGCAATGTTCTTGGTAGATGTGGTTCTTAGTGTGGAGACAAACGTCCGTTTGCCAATGCTCCCCCAGAGTGGCCAGACTCCACGTTTAACAACTCAGAGACTGCAGAGCCGCTGTGAGGGGGAGAAGGGCTCCTTCTGCACTTCTGTAGACAGGTACCATGGAGGATGCCCGGCCGGAAGCCTGAGAAACTAAAGGAGGGGCGGCCCCTGGGCTGGCCTGGACTCGGCTTTGAGGAGCGATTAGCCTCCCGTGCTGGTCAACCCTCATGTGCTCACATGAGTCCAGGCCCCGATCTTCAACAGTTCTGGTTCTAATGCAATGAAAATTTGGCGTGTCAAGTGAAATGCAATGGAACTTTTGCAGCTGAAATGTTACTAAGGGAGTGTGCAGGGCACGATAGTTCTCCGAAAAAGTGGATCCACACCCGGTAAGGTCACAAGACACGGACAGAGATAGAAGCATGTCAGTAGTGGGGTGAAGGAAGTACCCGCGAGCCGACCGTACTGCTTTTCTCCTAGTCCCTCCTGCTTCGTGGTTCCTTGCGAATGTGGGGAACACAGCAGTTGGGGGCTCAGGTCACGGATATCAGCGCCCATCCGAGCTCCTTCTGGCCACTCTTCACGTGACCTGCCCCTTCGTCGTCTCATCGCTTTCACGAGATGGTCCTCTGCCGAGTAAAGGCATTTCGAAGACGGATGACACTGCAGGCTGAGGGCTAGGGAGCCGGGCGAAGGCACCTGTTGCCGGGCCAGCCACCCATCCTGAAAATCTCTGTGCCTCGCGATTGCTCCTGAGCCCCACATCGACCCTTCCTTCCCTTGTCCCTAGTTTGTGTCAGAATTCTGCTTTTGTTGGAGTTCTTCAGAGAATGTGACCTCCTGTTGACCCCAAGGTGGCTCGGGCCATCGGAAGGCCCTCCTCCCTTCCCCTGTCCTTGAATGTAAGTTCCTCTCCGGCCTAGGAGCTGTTACAAGATCCCAGATTCAGGAGGAGTGCTGTCGGGCCCATCTGGACGGTGCCTGGGATGAAGCCCACGTAGGCGACTATATAAACTTCTAGGGTTCTGGCCGGTTGTGCACAGACCTCCTCGTGGGCCCGCCCAAGACCAGCCTGGTATGTATGTTCCTTGCTTCTCCAACCTGCCAGGAGCCATGCGGAGTGGCCTGCCTCTTTGGCGGTCTGTCCTTGTCTACCCGGTAAGGGGCCGGTGGCTGATTTCACTCAGATGCTCCGCAGGGAGCTCACAGGCGCCAGAGGCCAGGAGAGCAGAGACGTGGGTCCGGAGAAGGGGGCATCCTTGGCGCATCCCAGGCTTGGCCACAAGGCTGTGTGTGGGGAAGTGCGGACGTCCGTCAGATGTCTGGGGACACCCCGACAGCCCCAGGCGGTCTGATGCGCTCGTGGGGGGAGCTGCGGCGGGTCCCCCCGACAGAGACGGGGAGCCCACGGCTGCGGGGCGGGCCGGCCTCTGCTGTGGACAGATGGGCCGCCAGCGGTGCCCAACGACAGGCCGCAGCTCGGAAGGCAGGGTGGAAGAAGAGCTGCGGGTAGAGAAGGGGCTGCGGGGTGCACCGCTGCACGGGCCCGGGGTGGTGGAGAAGGCGGGACAGCAAGACGGCACCTTGGAGACTTTGGGCGCCTGTTTGCAAGGTTACGGGCCACTGGCTGCCTTCGGATTCTGGTCTCAGTGCTGGGACACCGCCTGACAGCCGCTAAGAGGGAGGACTCGGGAGTCAAGAGGAGGAGGCACTGGTGACGGAGGAGGACAGGGACTGCGCCCCGTGCCCTCTGACCCCTGAAACAAAGTAAATCCTAGCGGCACAGCCCCAGGCCGGGGGACCCCCAGCTGGGGAAAATGCTGGGTGATTGCTCCTATGCTCGCTGAGCTCACTGACAGAGGGGCCCCTCCCAGCCACAGGCCAGGGCATGCCTGTACCCGGGAATCCGTGGCTGTGGGATCCGGGCCGATGGCTGCTTGACAAGGGGCCCAGGCCCTAGGCAGTGACAAGGGGGGGGCCCAGAGCCCTAGGCAGTGACAAGTCAGGGATGGACGCTAGGGTGCGGACACTGTGAAGTTGAGTTGGATGATCATGAAAAAGCCCTCGTGAGGTTAGGACATGTGGAGAAACATTGGGGATCGCCCGCCAGGCAGTCTTTGCTGTTTCCCACACTCTGGCTCCTGAGGCACTGAGACTCCCGGCCATGAGGAAGCCGATGCCCTCGCGGAGCCCTAGCCACCGCCCCTGCGGCACACCCAGCAGATGGCGAGCGAGGGCGGGCTGACCACACCGCAGCACCAGGCACGACGGGACCGGACCAACAGCGACTTGGTTAATGCAGCAACAGCCTGCCCTGTGCGTTCCAAACTGTGTCCCAGGCAACTGCCCCGGGATCTGGGCCCATCTGCCCGAGTTCCCGACGGGTGATGGGGTGGCAAGCGATTGCACGGACCCGTTGGCTCCCACGGAGGGTTCTCCATATGGCCCGGTTTGTGCAGACAACACGTGTCTCCTGATGCCGACTTTCCCCCACTGGGCAAACCGAGACCCCCCTCATGAGGGGACCGGAGAAGCCAAGTAGTGTGTCCACATACCCTCGTCAAACAGACGGTGATCGGGCTCATGGTTTAAGGAACTGGGCCAAGGAACATGACACGGAGTGGTGGTTCCCAACCGCTGGAGACCTGTGGGCAGCAGGAAGGTAGAACAGAAGACTGGGAGATTAAAGCAGCAGATTAAATTGTCAACAGTGAAACCACCTTGGTCTGGTGGACTTCACAACTGTCCTAGGTTTAGGTTAATACATTTGGAGGACCACGAAGGAGGGCCTGTTTGTTAGCTCATCCCGAACTGGGAACCCCTGCCGAGATACCCAGCATCATAAAGCTATGGAAGTCTCAGGACACAGCCATTGTTCTGACTCTCCAGGTGGATCACTGTGCTTTGCTGCTCAGGACACCAAGCCCCATGCGGCTGGGAGAGGCGTGACCATCCGGAATTTGCCAAGGGATGTACACCAGCATGGGTGTGTTTCTTCTTAGCTGTTCAGGGAGGGGAAGCTACTCCATGCCCTCTGGGATCCCACTGCTCTCCTGAGATGCACTGTACCCAGACTGGAGCAGGCAGCATACCCGGCTGGGAGGCCGCACCATACCCGGCTGGGAGCACGCACCGTTGTTAGAAGGGAGAAGGTGGTTTCCTGCTCCGGGGATCCCGCTCCCAGTCCATCTCCTCTCGCCTGACAGTGTTGCCTTCCCTGACCAGCCTGTGCGGGACGCAAGCCAGGTCACGTTCCCTGGCGCTGTGGCCACATTAGCGTGAACAGGTCAGGCCACAAGTGCGATTCTTGCACAAGGGGAGTCCCTTCCCGTACAAGCACTGTCTTTGTCTTTCCCGCCTTGGACTTCTGCAGCTCCTCTGGTGTCCGGTGACAGAACGGGCCCCAGATGCAAAGGCCCCAGATGCAAAGGCCTTTCTACAGCGTGGCCACACTGAAGCGGCACAGGAAGCGAGCCGACTGGGCGCGTAGCCAGAGAGCTCGCAAACGAGCCTCCTGCATGCCGAAGAAACGCCTGGCTGAGCGCTCAGGACGCATTGTGGAAGAGGGAAATGTACAAGGTTGTAAGAGCCAGGCCCGACGGGTAGGATGCTTGCGTTGTTTTTCAAGTTTTTATTTAAACTCCAGTTACTTACCATACAGTGTACTATTAGTGTCAGGTGTAGAATTCAGTGATTCCACATGGCCGTACAACACCCAGTGCTCATCACACTCGGGCCCTCCTTCCTCCCTGTCACACACTGAGCCCGTCCCCATGCCCACCTCCCCTCCAGTAACCCTCCGTTTGTTCTCTGTAGTTGGGAGTCTGTTTCCTGGTTTGCCCTTCTTTTGTCCCGCCATGTTCATCTGTTTGTTTCTTAAATTCCACATATGAGTGAAATCGTTTGCGGCTTACCTTTCTCTGACTGACTTACTGCGCTTAGCGTTCTGCTCTCTAGCTGCCCCGGCATCATTGCGCGTGGCAAGATGTCATTCTCTCTGACCGCCGAGTAATATTCCATTGTATATATACAGCGCGTCTTCTTTTTCCACTTATCAGTCGGTGGACATTTGGACTCTTCCCACAGTTCGGCTTTCGTAGATGATGCTGCTCTAAACATCGGGGTCCATGTACCCCTTCAAATCAGTAGTTTTGTATTCTTTGCGTAAATGCCTCGTACTGCAAATGCTGCTTGATAACGTACTTCTATTTCTATCTTTCTGAGAAACCTCCATCCTGTTTTGGAGTGGTTGCATTTTGTGCTCGCTTTGGCAGCACATATACTAAAAATTGGAGTGGTTGCCTTTTTGTCATTAATGGAACGTGTTTCTTGATGCTCCTCAGGAAGTGATGAGTGATAAAGCAGAGGAGGCTGCAGCTGGGCCCAAAGGCCAAGTGAGACGTCCTGGAAAACCCATCACTCTGCCTCCGTTTAAGAAAAGGCTGAGCATGCCGCTGCCATCAGTGAGAGAGGAAGGAGACGGAGCATCCCAACCCAAGGGCTCAGCCATGTCCTGGGAAGATGGTGAGGATGGCTGTCCTCCCCTCCCTGACGTGACCCGACCCAGGGCAGCCAGGCCTCTGGCTCCTCCACGCCTCAGGATCAGTTCCTATCAAGGTCACCGGCTTTGGGTGATGCTGCCATTACTTTCTCAGCCACACGGGACCAGGTGTTCACTCTGTCCTCCCTGGAAACATTCCTGGCTTCCCAAGCTCTGCACTCTCCTCATTTCCTTCTCCTTGAATTTGCCTCCGTTCTCCTTTCTGATCTTCTTTCTCTCCTCTTAAGACTGTCATTGTTCCTGAGTCCCACTGTTACACTGTCCCTCATCCCACACTGCCTCATCACTCAGCAAGCTGCTCCAGTAGCTGCTGAGCTCGCATCCTGCTTTCCCACTTGACCCCGTGTAGCCCCTTTGTGCCCGTGCACCCAGAGTGACCATGTCCACACAGATGTCAGGTCATGACATGCCTGTCCTGAAACCCATCCTCAACTCCCCCGAGCACGTAGAACGGAGTCTGAGCTCCCGATGCTGGTCTCCAGGCCCGGCACCCCCTGACCCTGTCATGGTCTCCTACATGCGCCCTCACCGTGTCCTTCTTGCTCTCTCTGCGTCTGTCCTTGGCTCCACAGCCCCGGTTAGTCCCCTCCTGGGGCCCTGCACGGCCCTCCCGGCAGCTGGACCTCCTCCTCTGCGTGTGCACAGGCCACCTCCGTCTCCTGTTCCTGGCTCTGCCCAGGGCTCACCTCCTCAGGGGGCCCTGCCCGACCACGCCTCACACAGGCTTCCCCTCCTGCTCTCGCTCACATCCCTGCTGACTTCCTTCCTTCCTAACACAAAGTCAAACTGTTTCATTCCCTTTGCTCATTGGGTATGTACCCTCTGACGTCCACAGGAGGTTATACATCCCAAAAGGAAAATGGTTCTTCTGCCTGGTTTACTCCTGACCCCCGGCCTAGATGAATGAAGTAGACGTGTCAAACTTGAAGGAAAAAAATGCATTTTCTGAGACCGAAAAGCCAGATGAGGAAGATCATTTAGTGACTGGGGTTTCTAGTGATGGAGTGCCAATATCAGGCATCCTGACATCAAGTGACACGTTCAGCTTTTCACCTTGTAGAGGGCATCAAGGGAACATTAAATCATGAGTTCCAGGGCTTATATATCTATCTGGTATATTTTCCTGGTTATGAAATGAAATATTAGAGACTGTGGAACACATGGATGTGAGTGTGGGTTTGTTGAAATGCATGTCATTGCAGCTCCACCTTGAATTAGGTTTCCAGATGCACTTGTCCTTCACAGTATCCACAGGGAGAGAAGGGTAAGTGGTTGATCCCCACCTGATGGCTTCTGGTCAAATTCTGTTCTTCCAGACTTTATGAATATGGCAGGAGATGGTATTCCACACAGTCAGGTGGATTCTTTGTGTCATGACTTAGCCAGTGTCAGCAAGGGTGGGCTGATTCACAAACCTGGTCGTCATGCACTGGTGGGAGAAATCATTCCCAGTTGTCTTTTTGCAGATGACCCCAAAGTCACAGCAATGTTGGGAGATGTGCCAGATCAACTGCCGATACCAGTGAAAATCAATATGGAAATAAAAGAGCAATTAAAGAAAGAATTTCAACAGTTTGGAGGAAGTAAGTAGAATAAGAATTTCTGTCCACAAAACTCCAGGAAGTCTTTCCCATTCTATGAATCTGATTAGATTCAACTGACCTCTTGAGGCTCATCCTTTGCCAGAATTGGGTTTTCCGAGTTAAAATGGTTCCTCTTTAGTTTGACCAAAATGTCCCAGTAAACCTTTTTTTCTTGTTCTTTTGTGTTTCTTAATTGGTTATTGTGTACCAGATTCCACTGGTGGATATGTTTGGATGTCTGAATGTAAGCATGGAAAGCATAGGTACTCTGTAACATTCTAGCCATGGAATGATTGCTGAGACACCAAGATTGAGTTCAAACCCCTCTTTGTACTTCAGAAATATTGAAGGTTTATTTTTCTAAATATCTCCAGAATATGAAAAAGTCTTCAAATTGCTTGAAGGAGTGCAAGGACCTCCAGAAGTGCAGAAAAAATTTGTTGTATATGCCATGAAGGAAGCGGCAAGGTGAGTGTAGGAGGAACTGTCCAGTATGTTTCACAGCAGGGCCCAGTGTGCTGCTGGGTGAGGGGTGGGGTAGGGCCCTGTCTGGCGTTTCTCAAACCCTGGTCCTCACTCAGAGTTCATGTCATCCCCCGTTATTTAGTTCAATATATCTGAGTCTCTCCTTCTTCTAAGCTCAAGGAACCCTCTGTTCACACCAGAGTTTGAGGTGGGCCTTGACCCTGAACTGGCACTCTTTGTATTAATGGATTGTCCCTTACCACACAGATGTGTTTTCTGTTCTGTAAATTGAGCTTCTCTTTGCATTTTCTACAGAGCCTCCTGCATCATAAATTCTTTCGGTATCTTTTGGTTAACGACTTATCTCTTTATTTTCAGATTTAAAAGACAAGACTTAATAAGTCACCTTGGGAAGTTACTAGATAAACTAGAATATGACCAGTTTCTCAAGAAAGATGATGGCTTCCCAGAATTATAATCCTGTTATCGCAATGATCAATGAGAAAGCAGAACCTGTTGGCTGTCCTGGAGTATGACCAGATATTGTTGATGCCTCCCAGCATGAGCTAGCTAAGAAATTGTCTTCTTGAGGCTAAGAAAATGCACTGCAACTTTCCTGTTATAAGTTTCTGTTAGTAAAAGCTGGGCTTTTGCCATACGCATTTTGTTGAATGACTAATTTGGTGTTTTTGTGTTTGTTCTCCACTGAGTTTGGGGATATTATTAAGTCATCAAGTAAATACTATTACAGTTTTCATTTCTTTTGTGTGTTCTGTGTCTCATTGGCAATTATGACTGGGCACTGTCTAGCCATTTCTTATTCCCTTTTTCTGGGGCAGCCCCTCATCTGGTTCTTGTGCTTGTCCTGAGGGGATGACTCACACCTTAATTCCTGGGGGGTCTGGACCATTAGTTGTTCTGTCTGCATTGTGTTGTTGTAATTTTCCATTAACTATTCAGAAACATGAGAGTTCCTAGAAGAGCTTTATTTTTTTAATTATATTTATTTATTTATTTATTATGAAGTCCTTATACATTTCACACATACTCCTTCTTAGGCCGTGTGTAGTGGCAATCCAGCTTCCTTTGATAGTCACATTCCATGTCTCCATACCACAGAGGAACCTCTTTTTTGCTCATTGACTGACATAACATAATAAAATAAAATGAAAAAAGAAGAAATCCTGGGGCCAAAATGTTAAGAAGAAAAAAAAGGAGGGCACATATTGCAATGAGCACTGGATGTTATACGCAAATAATGAATCATGGAACACTACATCAAAAACGAATGAAGTACTGTATGGTGACTAACATAACATAGTCAATAAAAAAGAAAGAAGGAAATTCAACAATATGGACAAAGTAAGTAGGATAAGAATTTTTATCAGTGAAACCATAGGAATTCTTTCCCATTTTGTGGTTTAAACTAGATTTTCATCCTTTGCCACAATTGTGCTTTCACATAATTTAGCAAGGTTCCTCTTCTTTTTGTTTTAATTTTTTTATTATGTTTTATTATTTTTTATATTTATATTATTTATTATTTTTATTATGTATTATGTTTTTTTTTTGAAGATTTTATTTATTTATTTGAGAGAGCGAGAATGAGAGAGAGAGAGCACATGAAAGGGGGAGGGTCAAAGGGAGAAGCAGGCTCCCTCCTGAGCAGGGAGCCCAATGCGGGACTCTATCCTGAGACTCCAGGATCATGACCTGAGCCGAAGGCAGTCGCCTAACCAACTGAGACACTCAGGTGCCCCACCCATCACTGTTCTAATCCATCCCCTCGCCCCCCTCCCCTCTAAAACCCTCAGTTTGTTTCCCGGAGTCCATAGTTTCTCATGGTTCATCTCCCCCTTCGATTTCCCTCCCTTCATTTTTCCTTCCTTCTCCTAATGTCCTCCATGGTATTCCTTATGTTCCACAAATAAGTGAAACCACATGATAATTGACTTTCTCTGCTTGACTTATTTCACTTAGCATCATCTCCTCCAGTCCCACCCATGTTGATGTAAAAGTTGGGTATTCATCCTTTCTGATGGCTGAGTCATATTCCATTGTATATATGGACCACATCTTCTTTATCCATTCATCTGTTGAAGGGCATCTCGGCTCTTTCCACAGTTTGGCTATTGCGGACATTGCTGCTATGAACATTGGGGTGCATGTGGCCCTTCTTTTCACTACATCTGTGTCTTTGGGGTAAATAACCAGGAGTGCAATTGGTGGGTCATAGGGTAGCTCTATTTTTAAATTTTTGAGGAACCTCCACACTGTTTTCCAAAGTGGCTGTACCAACTTGCACTCCCACCAACAGTGTAAGAGGGTTCCCCTTTCTCCAGAAACTCTCCAACATTTGTTGTTTCTTGCCGTGTCAATTTTTGCCATTCTAACTGGTGTAAGGTGGTATCTCAACATGGTTTTGATTTGAGTTTCCCTGATGGCTAGTGATGATGAACATTTTTTCATGTGTCTGTTAACCATTTGTATGTCTTCTTTGGAGAAGTGTCTGTTCATGTCTTCTGCCCATTTTTTTTAATTGATTATTTGCTTTTTGGGTGTTGAGTTTGAGAAGTTCTTCATAGATCTTGGAAATCAGCCCTTTGTAGTGTCATTTGTAAATATCTTCTCCCATTCTGTGGGTTGCCTCTTTGTTTTGTTGACTGTTTCCTTTACTGTGCAGAAGCTTTTTATCTTGATGAATTCCCAGTAGTTCATTTTTGCTTTTGCTTTACTAACCTTTGGAGATGTATCTTGAAAGAAGTTGTCATGGGTGATGTCGAAGAGGTTACTGCCTATGTTCTTCTCTAGGATTTTGATGGAGTCCTGTCTCACATCGAGGTCTTTCATCCATTTTGAGTTTATCTTTGTGTATGCTGTTAGAGAATGGTCGAGTTTCATTCTTCTGCATGTGACTGTCCAATTTTCCCAGCACCATTTATTGAAGAGACTATCTTTTTTCCATTGCATATTTTTTCTTGCTTTGTCGAAGATTAGTTGACCATAGAGTTGAGGGACCGTATCTGGGCTCTCTATTCTGTTCCATTGATCTATGTGTCTGTTTTTGTGCCAGTACCATGCTTTCTTGGTGATCACTGCTTTGTAATATACCTAGAAATCAGGCAACGTGATGCCCCCAGCTTTGTTTCTCTTTTTCAACATTTCCTTGGCAGTTCAGGGTCTTTTCTGATTCCATACAAATTTTAGGATTGTTTATTCCAGCACTTTGAAAAATGCCACTGGAATTTTGATCGGGATGGTGTTGAAGGTATAATTTGCTCTGGGTAGCATAGACATTTTAACAATGTTTATTCTTCTCATCCATGAGCATGGAATGTTTTTCCATATTTTTGTATCTTCTTTAATTTCTTTCATGAGTGTTCTGTAGTTCCTAGAGTATAGATCTTTTACCTCTTTGGTTAGGTTTATTCCCAGGTATCTTATGGTTTTTGGTGCTATTGTACATGGAATGGACTCTCTAATTTCTCTTTCTACAGTTGTGTTGTTAGTGTATAAAAAAGCAATTGATTTCTGTGCATTGATTTTGTATCTTGCCACATTCCTGAATTGCTGTATGAGTTCTAGTAATTTGGGGGTAGAGTCTTTTGGGTTTTCCACATAAAATGTCTTGTGATCGGTGAAGAGAGAGAGTTTGATTTCTCCTTTGCCAATTTGAATACATTTTATTTCTTTTCGTTGTCTGATTGCTGTTGCTAGGACTTCTAGTACTATGTTGAACAATAGTGGCGAAAGTGGGCGTCCTTGATGTGTTCCTGATCTTAAGGGAAAGGCTCTCGGCTTTTCCTCATTGATGATGATATTTGCTGTGGGTTTTTCATAGATGAATTTTATGAACATAAGAAATGTTCCCTCTATCCCTATACTCTGAAGAGTTTTAATCAGGAAAGAATGCTGTGTTTTGTCAAATGCTTTTTCTGCATCAAGTGAGAGGACCATAAGAGTCTTCTCTCTCCTCTTATTAATGTGTTCTATCAATCTATCAATTGATTGATTTGCGAATGTTGAACCACCCTGCATCCGGGGATAAATCCCACTTGATCATGGTGGATGATCCTTTTAATGTATTGTTGGAACCTATTAGCTAGGATTTTGTTGAGAATTTTGGAATCCATGTTCATCAGGGATATTGGTCTGAAATTCTCCTTTTTGATGGGGTCTTTGCCTGGTTTGGGGATTAAGGTAATGCTGGCCTCATAAAATGAGTCTGGAAGCTTTTCTTCTGTTCCTATTTCTTGAAACAGCTTCAGGAGAATAGGAATTATTTCTTCTTTGAATGTTTGGTAGAATTCCCCAGGGAATCCATCAGGCCCTGGACTCTTGTTGTTTTGGGGAGGTTTTTGAACACTGCTACAATCTCGTTACTGGTTATTGGCCTATTCAGGTTGTTAATTTCTTCCTGTTTCAGTCTTGGCAGTTTATAGGTTTCCAAGAAGGCATCTGTTTCTTTCAGGTTGCTTAATTTATTGGCATATAGTTGTTGATAATAATTTCTAATAATTGTTTCTATTTCCTTGTTGTTAGTCGTGATCTCTCCCCTTTCATTCATAATTTTATTAATTTGGGTCTTTTCTCTTTTCTTTTGGATAAGTTTGGCCAGTGGTTTATTGATCTTATTAATTCTTTCAAAGAATCAGCTTCTAGTTTCATTGATCTGATCTACTGTGTTTCTGGTTTCTAATTCATTGATCTCTGCTCTAATCTTAATTATTTCTCTTCTAATGGGTGGCTTAGGCATCGTTTGTTGCTTTTTCTGTAGTTCTTTAAGGTGTAGAGTTAGTTGGTGAATTCGGGATTTTTCTATTTTTTTGAGTGAGGCTTGGATGGTTATGTGTTTTCCCCTTAGGACCGCCTTTGCAGTATCCCATAGGTTTTGGACTGATGTGTTTTCATTCTCGTTGGTTTCCATGAATTGTTTATGTTCTTTGAATTCCTCGTTGACCCAAACATCCTTCAGCAGAGTAGTCCTTAGCTTCCAAGTGGTTGAATTTTTTCCAAATTTTTTCTTGTGATTGAGTTCCAGTTTTAAAGCATTGTGGTCTGAAAATATGCAGGGAATAATCTCAGTGTTTTGGTATCGGTTGAGACCTGATTTGTGACCCAGGATGTGATCTATTCTGGAGAAAGTTCCGTGTGCGCTCGAGAAGAATGAGTATTCTATTGTTTTAGGGAGGATTGTTCTGTATATATCTATGAGGTCCATCTGGTCCAGCGTGTCATTCAAAGCTTTTGTTTCTTTGTTGATTTTCTGCTTAGATGATCTGTCTATTGCAGAGAGTGGAGTATTGAGGTCTCCTACAACTAAGGTATTGTTATCAACATGACTCTTTATTTTGGTTAACAGTTGGCTTATGGAGATGGCTGCTCCCATTTTGGGGGCATAAATATTTACAATTGTTAGATCTTCTTGTTGGATAGGCCCTTTAAGAATGCTATAGTGTCCTAAAAAAAAAAAAAGAATGATATAGTGTCCTTCTGTGTCTCTAACTAGTCTTTAGTTTAAAATCTAATTTGTCTGATATAAGAATTGGATCACCACATCAAAAACTAATGATGTATTGTACAGTGACTAATATAACATAATAAAATTAAAAAAAAAAAAAAGAATTGCTACCCCAGCTTTCTTCTGAGGCATGGAAGATGGATCCCCATCCCTTCACTTTCAGTCTGGTTGTATCTTTAGGTTCAAAATTAGTCTCTTGTAGACAGCATATGGATGGGTCCTTTCTTTTTTATCCAATCTGCAATCTGTGCCATTTTATGGGAGCATTTAGGCCATTCACATTGATAGTGATTATTGAAAGGTATGAGTTTATTGTCATCATGTTGCCTGTGAAGTCCTTGTTTCCATAAATTGTTTCTGTAAATTTCTGTTCTATATCACTCTTGTGGTCTTTGTGCTTTCATAGAATGCCCTTAATATTTCTTGCAGGGCAGGCTTAGTGGTGACATATTCTTTCAGCTTCTGCTGGTCTTGGAAGCTCTGCATCTCTCCATCCATTCTAAATGACAGCCTTGCTGGATAAAGTATTCTTGGCTGCATGTTCTTCTCGTTTAGTACCCTGACCAGGCCTTTCTGGCTTGCCAGGTCTCTGTGGATAGGTCTGATATTTTTCTGATGTTCTTCCCTCTGTATGTAAGGAATCTCTTCCCCCTAACTGCCCTTAAGATGGTTTCCTTGGTTCTAAGATTTGCGAGTTTTACTATTACATGCCGGGGTGTTGGCCTGTTTTCCTTGATCTTGGGAGTGGTCCTCTCTGCTTGTAGGACACAAATGTTTGTTTCATTCCCCAGATTAGGGAATTTCTCAGCCACGATTTGCTCAAATATATCTTCTAGTCCTCTTTGTCTCCATCCCCTCAGGGATCTCAATAATTCTGACATTGGAACATTTCATGGTGTCACTTTTTTGTATGATTCTGTTTTCATGGATTTTGAGTTGTTTCTCCCTGGCCTCCTTTTTAACAATTTTTTCTATCAGTTGGTCTTCTAGATCACTAAGTCTTTCTTTTGCCTCGTGAACCCTAGCTGTTTGATTATCTCGATTAGATTGGATCTCATTGATAGCATTTTTAAGTTCTGCCAGTTCAGCTTTCATTACTGCCCTTAGAGACTCTATGTTGCCATTAATCAATTTCTCCATTCTAGGTATCATCTTCACAACTGCTACCCTGAAGTCCATTTCCGACATCTTGATTATATCTGTATCCATTTGTAAATCTGTGGCAGAAGTCACAGTCTCTGAGTCTTTTGTATTTTGGGCATTCTTCCTCCTAGTCATTCTGTTGATGGGTGGTTGAGGGAATGTACAGAGTCCAAATTATTGACCACCACCCAAGCAAGAGGCACCTGTTTTCTAGGGACCTTAGGGTTATTGGCCTCTTGTTCTCCCAGCCTGTCTTCTGGGGCAGGGGCCTGCAGCACTGTTACTCAGGCATCCCTGTTTGGGAAGAGTTGCCCTGCTTCCTGTGGGGGGGGGGGATGGGCTCAGTGAAAACCGGTTTTTGGGGGCTTTTGTTCTTTGACAGCTTTACCTCGCGGCTTTCTGTGTGTCTTCCGAGAGTCAGAGCAGAAGAGATTGTTTCCAACCCTCTGCCTCAGAACAGAGAGATCGCAGTCTGTTCTTCAGTGAAGTCTCCAGGCCACACTATCTCTGTTTTTGTCTATGCTGCTAAAAACTGCAACGTCCTGGGTTGTGTGCCCCTCTGCAGTACTCCTAGTCCTCGCTTCCAGGTCGGGGAACGTCTTTGCCCTTTGTGCTCCTAAAACCGCCTGCCACCCCCAGTTCGCACACATGGCCCCGCTGCTCCAGGTTTCAGTCTGGGAGGCTGCCCTAAAGTCCTTTCCCTGTCACTACCGGTCTGTGAGTCTGTCCCCTGTCCCCTGCGGGGGAGGCTATCACTCACCAGAGGTGTAGGATCCCAGCAGCTCGGCTCCCTCTCCTTTCCTTTTTTCTTTGGATATGTGCCCGCAGAATCACAGCTCCCTGCTTCATACCTCAAAACCAACAGCCTGTAATATTCTATTTGTAGAGATCCATATATATCTTCATACATCTCAGGCTGATTTCATGGCTGCTCAGTTTGGTCTGGTAGATATCCAGCTCAATTCTGGGGACTGGTTGGAATAGGGCCCCCTACTCCTCCACCATCTTTTCCTCTGATCTCTTAATGTGGTTTTGATTTGAATTTCCCTGATGGCTAATGATGATGAACATTTTTCATGTGTCTGTTAACCATTTGTATGTCTTCTTTGGAGAAGTGTCTGTTCATGTCTTCTGCCCATTTTTTGACTTGATTATTTGCTTTTCAGATGTTGAGTTTGAGAAGCTTTTTATAGACCTTGGATATCAGCCCTTTGTCTGTAGTGTCATTTGCAAATATCTTCTCCCACTCTATGGGTTGCCTCTTTGTTTTGTTGACTGTTTACTTTGCTGTGCAGAAGCTTTTTGTCTTGATGAAGTCCCAATCGTTCATGTTTGCCTTTGCTTTACTAGCCTTTGGAGATGTGTCTTGAAAGAAGTTGCTGTGGGCAATGTCAAAGAGGTTACTGCTTATGTTCTCCTCTAGGATTTAATGGATTCCTGTCTCACATTGAGGTCTTTCATCCATTTTGAGCTTATCTTTGTGTATGGTGTAAGACAATGTTCGAGTTTCATTCTTCTGTATATAGCTGTCCAATTTTCCCAGTATCATTTATTGAAGAGACTGTCTTTTTTCCATTGCATGTTTTTTCCTGCTTTGTCGAAGATCAGTTGACCATAGAGTTGAGGGTCCATATCTGGGCTCTCTATTCTGTTCCATTGATCTATGTGTCTGTTTTTGTGCCAGTACCATGCTTTCTTGGTGATCACTGCTTTGTAATATACCTTGAAATCAGGCAACGTGATGCCCCCAGCTTTGTTTTTCTTTTTCAACATTTCCTTGGCAATTCAGGGTCTTTTCTGATTCCATATAAATTTTAGTATTGTTTGTTCCAGCACATTGAAAACTGCCATTGGTATTTTGATCGGGATGGCATTGAAAGTATAGATTGTTCTGGGTTCCTTTTTATTTTGACTAAAATATCCCAGTATACCTTTTTCTGTTGTTTCTCTTTTGTATTTCTTAATTGGTTATTGTGTACCAGAGTTCCATTGGTGGATCTCCTCAGGTATATGAATGTAACCATGGAAAACACAGGTACTCTGTAACATTCTAGCCCTTGAATGATTGCTTAGACACCAAGTTTGAGTTCTACCTCCTCTTTGTACTTTAGAAATACTGAAGTTTTTTTTTTTTTTTTTTTTTTTTTTTTTTTTTTTTTACTAAATATCTCCAGAATATGAAAGAGTCTTCAAATTGCTTGAAGAAGTGGAAGGATCTCTAGATTTTGGGAAAATTTTTGTTTTATTTTCTGTCTAGGGAACAGCAAGGTGGGTTTAGAGAGAAACTCTGTAGCACAGTGGGGCCCAGTGTGGGGCTGGGTGAGGGGTGGTGTCGGGCCCTGCCTGGCATTTCTCAAACCCTGGTCCTCCTCAGATTTCATGTTGTCTTTGTTGTTATTTAGATTAATATTATCTGAGTCTCACTCACTCTTCCAAGTTCAAGGAGACTTCTGTTCACACTGGAGTTTGAGGTAGGCCTTGACCCTGAACTGACACTCTTTGTATTTGCTGGATTGTCCCTTACCACAATAGTCCATTTTCTACTCCCTTGTAGATTGTAAGTTCCCTTTTCTATCCCTCACAGAGCCTCCCACATTATGGGCTCTTTGGGTGTCTTTTGGTTGGTGACTTCTCTCTTTATTTTCAGACTTAAAAGACAAGACTTAATAAGGCACCTGCAGAAAGCAGTATAAAAATTAGAATCTTACCACCTTCTCAAGAAAGATGATCACACCCCAAACTTATAATTCCATCATCAAGTTACCAATGTGTAACCTGAACCAGTTTAATCCTAGAATGGCACCAGATATTGTTGATGCCTTCTAGCCTTCTAGCACATGTTAGTTAAGAAAATTATCTTCTTGAGGCTAAGAAAAAGCATTGGAACTTTAATGTTATAAATGTCTTTTAGTAAAATTTGTTTTATCTATGCATTTACAGGGATAATTTTTGTTTGTTTGTTTTCCCCCCCAAAGTGGGGAAATGCCCTTAAGTCATCGGTTTACAATATATCCTAGCTCCTCAGCAGGTCACAGGCCTTTAGCTGGTATTTATAGTGTCTTCTACACTAGCCATTTCTTTTTTAAAAATTTTATATTTTAAATAATCTCTACACCCAACATGGGGCTGGAATTCACATCCCCGAGATTAAGAGTCACGTGCCCCTTGACTGAGCCAGCCAGCATCCTATACATTCTCCATTTCTTTTCCTGTTGCCTGAGATAGCCCCTCAGCTGGTCATATGGCTTGGCCTGAGGGGATAACTCATAGCTTAATTACCGATGGACCTGACCATTAGATGTCCTGTCTGAACTGAGTTGTTATAATTTTCCTTTGACTTTAATCACCAACATGAGAGTGCTGAGAAAAACCCAAACTTCGTGGACATAGTCCTCCTCAGGGTCTGTGTCATTGCAGCCCTGTGTCCTTACCAGTCAGGTTCCATCTCCCCACACTGTGCAGGAGCCCTATGTTTGCCTGATGGTTGAGGGAGAGGAGAACTCCAGCCTGAACTCTTGGCAGAGTCTGTTTCCATTTCAATGGAGTTATTGTTAGGGCTCTTGTGGAAAGCATTTCTCCTTTGGAAAAAGTCCTCCAGTGAAGGGAAGCCAAAAATTGCGGGGACAAGAAGCAAAATTTGAACGCTGGATATATAAGAGTAATAGTGGGAAGAACCGCTCACATTGCCATCCCTTCATTAATGAAGATGTGAATAGTGGCTATGGGAAAGACAGCTCCATGAGATAGAGGATTGACACCCTCTAAATTATACTACCCTGGCACCTCAAGGTACTTCTGCCAAGTTAGAACAATAATTTTGGCTTTAAAAGACCATTCCAGGACTTTTTTGGAACTGTCACTTCAGGGTGATGAGGGAGATAATAAACCTACTGAATTTCATACGCATGTGCCCTGAGAAGCAATTTCCTTGTTTTTAGGTGATGTTGTGTGGAATACCATGACAGTGGATAAAGCATTTTCTAAATCCATGAATGTAGGTTTTCTCAAATATCTATGGGTGGGAAGGAAGATCCATATCCAGAATCAATATCTATTGGAGTACAAAGAGCTACCTTTCCCTAATGAATGGTGAACACAATAATCAGTCTGCCAACTGGTAGTTAGTTGACTGACCACTTCGGGGTATGGTGCCATATCAGGTGTTCAGTGTTGGTGTGTGTTGTTGATAGATGGAGCAGTCAGAAGTATCTGCAACAGGAATCCCTAGCACATAGGGGAGTCTGCTCTCTGTGTGTTCCCCAAATGAGATCACTGACCAACAAGCAATCAGGAGCAGGCTGGAAGCCACAGACATGAGCCTCATGCCCTAGAAAGACTTACTGAAGCCCATGCCTGTTCATTTTCCTCCCACCTTGGGGAAGGGGGTGTTCTGTAGAGGTCAGGGACCTTCTGAAAGGCCTAACTGCCATGACCCTTTACTCTGATTCATGTGAGATGTCTCCTCCTCTGGGAGGCATTCCCTGGCCACCCCATTAAAACTACTGTCCAACCTTTTGTATCTCTCCATCCCATTGCTACTTTCTGCAGAGTACTTACCACTACCTGACAATTGCTCTGCTTGTCTAGTGTCTCATGGAAGATCCATGAGAAGTGTGTCCAGTTAACTGATCTTTCACAGCTAGATATGCAGCTGGCACTTAGATGCTTTCTAGGAAATACTGAATGAATTATTTCTAATCCTCATGATCAGCCTAGGAGGTTGATGCTGTCAGGAGCCTCAGATTGCAGGAGGGGATGTGGAAACACAAAGAGGTTAGGTACATAGCCCCAGGTCATGAGAAAATAAGGGCAGACCTGGACCAACAACTCTGAGCAAGGTCTGGCTTGAAGCCAAGTGTTTTCCAATCCTCCAATGCTGCCACTGCACTCCAAAGACTCTGGCTGCCCCTGGTCCACAGTCTGCCATTGGTCCTTATTTGTCATCTGACCCTGGATCTGGAACATTGTCTGCTCACTCTCCCTCCCCGACAGGAGCTGCCAGGGGAGGGAGGGCCTAGCTCTCATCTGCCCCAGCCTCTGCCTCAGCTCCTTAGCTCTGAGGGCTCCTAGGAAGAGCTACCCTGTCAGACAGGGCTAAACATCTGTCCCTCAGTGAATCCCTAGCCCATAGGGGAGTCTGCTGTCTGTGTGTTCTCTAACTGAGATCACTGACAATCAGTGAATGACCCACCGTGCACTTCTCTCTGGCCCAGAGCCTGTAGCCTCTCCGAGGTACTGGGCCGTGACTCTCTCCTATAGGCAGCACCAAGCCTGAGCAGAACTTTTCCAGAGCACCTCAAATGTGCCAGGATGGGCTTTGGCTTCTTACGGTCCTGCTCACCTCAACCCCACAGCCACCATATGAGGAAGAGGTCATGATCTCCCCTTAACACCTGAGAACACTGAGCTCCCAGAGAGCCTCTCATTGCTCCAGGTCAGAGAGCTGGCTGGGAGCTGGAGCTGGAGTGAAACCAGGTGTCCCTCACTCCATGGCCTGTGCTCTTGAGAACAGTGCAGCACCACGCCCCTGCTTCACAAAAGGGAAACTGGATTCCTTACTAAACTGAGATCTAAAGACTAATGAGTGCCAGGACTTTGTGTTCCCAATTGCAACTGTCCCTTGTTGGCTGAGCTGTGACAGTCTCTCATTGACTCAACTTAACTGTCCCTCATTTGCTGGGCTGGGAGTGTCCCTCATTGGATTGGTTGTGAGTGTCCCTCATTGGCTGAGTTGACTGTCCCTCAATGGTTAGCTCTGACTGTCCCTCATTGGCTGCACTGTGACTGTCCCTTATTGACTGAGGTATGACCATTATTGTGAGCCTTGTCAGTCTCTCATTAGCTGGGCTGTGCCTCAATCTCATTGGCTAAGCTGTGAGTGTCGCTCATTGGCTCAGCTGTGACTGGCCCTCATTGTCACAGCTCTCACTGTCCCCCAATGGCTAAATGATGGACTATCCCTCATTGGTTGAGTGTGACTGTCCCTCATTGGCTGGGCTGGGACCATCCTCATAGGCCGAGTTGTACCTGTTCCTCTTTGTTTGGGCTTGAATATTCCATGGTGGGCTTGTCTGTCCCTCATATGCTGAGCTGTGACTGTCTTTCAATGGCTAAGCTATGATTGTCCCTCATTGCCTGAGCTGTCACTGTGCCTCTCGGCTGCACTGTGACTGTCTGTCAATGGGCTAAGCTATGACTGTCCCTCACTGGCTGATCTTGATGCTCCATGATTGGCTGAGCTGTGACAGTCTCTTCTTACTGGGCTATGACTCTCTCTCATTGACGAAGCTGGGAATGTCCCTCATTGGCTGGGCTCGAACTCTCCACCATTGGCTGCAGTGTGATTGTCCCTCATTGGCTAAGCCGTGACTATCCCTTAATTGATGGGCTGTGCCTGTCCTTTTTTGCCTTGGCAGTGACTCTCCATAATTGCCTGGGCTCCAACTGTTGCTCCTTGCCTGAGCATGACTGACCCTCATTGGCTGTGGTGTGATGATCCCTCATTGTGTGAGCTCTGACGATCCCTCAGTGACTGAGCTGTGAATGTCCATCATGGGATGAGCTGTGAATATTGCTCATGGGCTGAACTGTGACTGTTCCTCATTGTCTGAACATGATTGTCCCTCAGTGGCTGGGCTGTGACTGTCCCTCATTGGCTGAGGTTGGCTGTTCCGCATTGACTGAGCTCTGAATATGCATCAGTGGCTGAGATGTGAATGTCCATGATTGGTTGAGAGTGACAGTTTCTCAATGGCTGGGCTATGGTTCTCTCTCATTCTTGAAGCTGTGAACGTCCCACATTGGCTGGTTTCTCACTGTCATTGGCTGAATTGTGACTGTAGCTCATTGGCTAGATGTGACTGCATCTCATTCGCTGAGATGTGACATTCTCTCATTGGCTGGTCTGTGATTCTCACTCATTATCTAAGCAGGGACCTTCCCTTGTTACCAGGGCTCTCACTGTCCCTCATTGGCTGAATTGTGACTGTCCTTCATTGGCTGAGCTGTGATTGTCACTCCTTGGCTTGGCATGACTACCCCTCATTGTCTGAGCCTGGCCTATCCCTCATTGGCTGAGATTTGAATGTCCATCATTGCCTCATCTTGACTGTTCCTCAAGGGCTGAGCTGTGAATGTCCCTCTTTAGCTGAGCTGTGACTGTTCATCATTGGGTGAGCTGTAACTGTTCCTTTTAGGCTGAGCTTCAGTGTTCCTGATTTGTGGAAACTAAGTATGCCTCATTGGCTGAGCTGTGACTCTCCCTTAATTGATGAGTTATGCCTGTCCCTCACTGCCTTGACTGTGACTCTCCCTCGTTGGCTGGGCCGTGACTATACTTCATTGGCTGAGAAGGGAGTGTTCATCTTTGGCTGAGCTGAGACAGTCTCTCATTGTCCGGGCTATGAGTCTAACTCCTTAGCTAAGCTCTGACTGTACCTCACTGGCTGCAATCTGACTGAGTGTCAGTGGCTGACTTGTGACTATCCCTCATTGGTTGAGCTGTGACTATCCCTCATTGGATGAGTTTGACTGTCCCTCATTGGCGAATCTGTGACCATCCCTCATTTGAAGTACTGTGACTGTATGTCATTGGCTGAGCTGTGGGAATATCTCAGTGCCTGGGCTAAGACACTCTCCCATTTTGTAAGCTGTGAGTGTCCTTCATCGGCTTGGCTATGATTGTCCCTCATTGGCTGAATTGCAACTATCCCTTGTTGGCTGAGCAGTGACAGAGTCTCATTCACTGAACCTAACTGTCACTAATTTGCTGGGCTGTGAGTATCCTTCATTGGCTTGGCTGTGACTGTCCCTCTTTGGCTGAGTTGCCTGTCCCTCCATGGTTAGCCATGAATGTCCCTCGTTGGCTGAATTGTGACTGAAACTCATTGGCAGACGCTATGACTGTCCATCAGTGGGTGACCTTATGTCACTCTCTCTTTGGCTGGGCTGTGCCTCAATCTCATTGGCTAAGCTGTGAGGCACCTCGTTGGCTGAGTTTTTCCTGTCCCTCATTGGCTGGGCTCCGACTGTCCCTCACTGGCTGGAATGTGACTGCCCCTCATTGGCTCATCTGTACGTGTCTCTCATGGGCTGAGCTTGACTCTCCGTCATTGGCCGAATTGTGACCATCCATCACTGGTTGAGCTGTGAATTCCCTCATTGGCTGAGCTGTCACTTTCCCTCTTTGGCTAGCCTGTGACTGTTCATCGTTGGCTAGGTTGGGACGGGTTCTCATTGTCCAGGCTGTGACTCTATCTCATTAGCTAAGCTATGACTGTCCCTCATTGCCTGCAATCTCATGGAACGTCATTGGCTGAACTGTGACTGTCCCTCATTGGCTGAGCTGGCACTGTCCATCAAGCCAGAGATGTGACAGTCTCTCATTTTCTGGGCTCTCAACGTCTCTCATTGCCTAAACTGTGAAAGTCCCTTGTTGGCTCGATGCTGAGTGTCCAACTTTCCCTAGATTGTAACTGTCCGTGTTGGCTGAGGAGTCACTATCCCTCCTTGCCTGAATAGGACGGTCCCTCATTTGCTGGACTGTGCACACCCTCATTGGTTTGGCGGTGACTGTCCCTCATTGGCTAAGCTAGGAATGTCACTCATAGACCAAGCTGTGAATGTCCCTCATTGCTGGGCTCTGACTGTCCTTCATTGGATGAATTGTGACTGCCCTTCATTGGCTGAGCTGTGACTGACCCTCCTTGCCTGAACTTGACTGTCCCTCATTTGCTGGGCTATGACTGTACCTCATTGGATTGGCTGTGACTATTCCTCATTGGCTGAGTTGACGGTCCCTCAGTGGTTAGCCATGAGTGTCCCTCATTTGCTGAACTGTGACTGTCCCTCATTGGCTGAGCTATGACTGTGCATCATTGGGTGAGCCTAGTGAGTCTCTCCTTGGCTGGGCTGTGACTCAATCTCATTGGCTAAGATGTGAGTGTCCCTCATTGGCTGAGCTGTGACTGTCCCTGATTGTCTCAGCTCTCACTGTCCCCAGTGGCTAAACTAGGACTATCCCTCATTGGTTGACATGTGACTGTCCTTCTTTGGCTGGGCTGGGACCCTCCCTCTTTGGCCGAGGTGTAACTGTTTCTCCTTGTTTGGGCTTGAATATTCCTTGATGGGCTTGTCTGTCCCTCATATGCTGAGCTGTGACTGTCTCTCGATGGCTAAGCTACTATTGTCCCTCATTGCCTGTGCTGTCACTGTACCTGTGGGCTGCACTCTGACTGTCAGTGGCTAAGCTGTGACTGTCCCTCACTGGCTGATCTTGATTCTTCATAATTGGCTGAGATGTGACAGTCTCTCCTTACTGGGCTATTACTCTCTCTCATTGACAAAGCTGGGAATGTCCCACATTGGCTGGGCTCGAACTCTCCACCGTTGGCTGCAGTGGGACTGGCCCTCATAGGCTAAGCTGTGATTATACCTTAATTGATGGGCTGTGCCTGTCCTTCATTGCCTTGGAGGTGACTCTCCCTAATTGCCTGGGCTCTGACTGTCCATCCTTGGTTGAGCACGACTGACCCTCAGTGGCTGGGCTGTGACTGTCCCTCATTGGTTATGGTTGGCTGTCCCTCATTGGATGAGCTCTGACTATCCATCACTGGCTGAGATGTGAATGTCCATCCCTGACTGAGAGTGACGGTCTCTCAATGGCTGGGTTATGATTCTCTCTCACTGTCGAAGCTGGGACTACCCCAAATTGGCTGGTTTCTCACTGTCATTGGCTGAATTGTGACTGTACATCATTGGCTAGCTGTGACTGCCTCTCAGTGGCTGAGCTGCGGCATTCTCTCATGGGCTGGGCTATGATTCTCTCTCATTGTCTAAGCTTGGAAAGTCCCTCCTTGCTGGGACTCTCACTGTACCTCAATGGCTGAATTGTGACTGTCCATCATTGGCTGAGCTGTGCTTGGCCATCCATGGCTCCGCATGACTGACCCTCATTGTCTGAGCCTGGTCTATCCCTCATGGGCTGAACTTTGAATGTCCATTATTGCCTCAGCTTGACTGACCCTAATGGGCTGAGCTGTGACTACCCATCTTTTGCTGAGTTGTGAGTGTTCATCATTAGGTGAGCAGGAACTGTACCTTTTAGTTTGGGGTAAGTGTTCCTGGTTGGCTGGGCTGTGACTATCCCTCATTGGATGGGCTGTTGACTCTCCCTGAATTGATGGGCTATGCCTGTCCCTCATTGCCTAGACTGTGACCCTCCCTCGTCGGCTGGGCCATGACTGTATGCCATTGGCTGAGCTGTGACATTCCCTCATTGCCTGAGCAGGGAGTGTTCATCTATGGCTGAGCTGACACGGTCTCTCATTGTCCGGGCCATGGCTCTAACTCCTTCGCTAAGCTCTGGCTCTACCTCACTGGCTGCGATCTGGCTGAATGTCAGTGGCTGAATTGTGACTACCCTTCATTGGCTGAGCTGGGACTGTCCCTCATTGGCTGAGTTTGACCGTCCCTCATTGGCGAATGGGTAACCATCCCTCATTTTAAGGGATGTAATTGTATGTCATTGGCTGAGCTGTGGGAGTATCGCATTGCCTGGGCTATGACACTCTCCAATTTTTTAAGCTGTGAGTGTCCCTCATCGGCTTGGCTATGACTGTCCCGCATTGGCTGAATGACAGCTGTCCCTTGTTGGCTGAGCAGTGAGAGTCTCTCATTGACAGAACTTGACTGACCGTCATTGGCTGGGCTGTGAGTGTTCCTCATTGGCTGAGTTGATGGCCCCTCAGTGGTTAGCCATGAGTGTCCCTCATTGGCTGAACTGTGACTGTCCCTCATTGACTGAGCTATGACTATGCATCATTGGGTGAGCCTAGTGAGTCTCTCCTTGGCTGGGCTGTGACTCAATCTCATTGGCTAAGCTGTGAGTGTCGCTCATTGGCTGAGCTGTGACTGTCCCTGATTGTCTCAGCTCTCACTGTCCCCCAGTGGCTAAACTATGACTATCCCTCATTGGTTTGAAGTATGACTGTCCCTCATTGGCTGGGCTGGGACCATCTGTCATTGGCCCGAGTTGTAAGGGTCCCTCTTTGTTTGGGCTTGCATATTCCTTGATGGGCTTGTCTGTCCCTCCTATGCTGAGCTGTGACTGCCTCTCAATGGCTAAGCTACGATTGTCCCTCATTGCCTGAGCTGTCACTGTGCCTCTCAGCTGCACTGTGACTGTCAGTGGCTAAGCTGTGACTGTCCCTCACTGGCTGATCTTGATTCTCCATGATTGGCTGAGCTGCGACAGTCTCTCCTTACTGGGCTATGACTCTCTCTCATTGACGAAGCTGGGAATGTCCCTCATTGGCTGGGCTCGAACTCTCCACCCTTGGCTGCAGTGTGACTGTCCCTCTCAGGCTAAGCCGTGATGATCCCTTAATTGATGGGCTGTGCCTGTCCTTCATTGCCTTGGAGGTGACTCTCCCTAATTGCCTGGGCTCTGACTGTCCGTCCTTGGCTGAGCACGACTGACCCTCAGTGGCTGGGCTGTGACTGTCCCTCATTGGCTATGGTTGGCTGTCCCTCATTGGATGAGCTCTGACTATCCATCACTGGTTGAGATGTGAATGTCCATCCCTGACTGAGAGTGACGGTCTCTCAAGGGGCAGGCTATGATTCTCTCTCACTGTCGAAGCTGTGACTGTCCCTCTTTGGCTGGTTTCTCACTGTCATTGGCTGAATTGTGACTGTACCTCATTGGCTGGCTGTGACTGCCTCTCATTGGCAGAGCTGTGGCATTCTCTCATTGGCTGGGCTATGATTCTCTCTCATTGTCTAAGCTTGGAAAGTCCCTCCTTGCCGGGACGCTCACTGTCCCTCATTGGCTGAAGTGTGAGTGTCCATCATTGGCTGAGCTGTGGTTGTCCCTCCTTGGCTCGGCATGACTGTGCCTCACTGTCTGAGCCTGGCCTATCCCTCATGGGCTGAGCTTTGAATGTCCATCATTGCCTCAGCTTGACTATCCCGCATGGGCTGAGCTGTGACTGTCCTTCTTTTGCTGAGCTGTGACGGTTCGTCATGAGGTGAGCTGGAACTATACCTTTTAGGCTAAGGTAAGTGTTCCTGGTTGGGCTGGCTGTGCCTATCCCTCCTTGGCTGGGCTGTGACTCTCCCTTAATTGATGGGCTATGCCTGTCCCTCATTGCCTTGACTGTGACTCTCCGTCATTGGCTGGGCTGTGACTATACGTCATTGGCTGAGCTGTGACATTCCCTCATTGGCTGAGCAGGGAGTGTTCATCTTTGGCTGAGCTGACACAGTCTCTCATTGTCCGGGCCATGGTGCTAACTCCTTCACGCAGCTCTGACTCTCCCTCACTGGCTGCGATCTGACTGTCAGTGGCTGAATTGTGACTGCCCCTCATTGGCTGAGCGGGGACTGTCGTTCATTGGCTGAGTTTGACTGTCCCTCACTGGCTGGACATGACTGTTTCTCATTGGCGAATGTGTAACCGTCCCTCATTTGAAGGGCTGTGACTGTATGTCATTGGCTGAGCTGTGGGAGTATCTCATTGCCTGGGCTATGACACACTCCCATTTTGTAAGCTGTGAGTGTCCCTCATCGGCTTGGCTATGACTGTCCCGCATTGGCTGAATGGCAGCTGTCCCTTGTTGGCTGAGGAGTGAGAGTCTCTCATTGATGGAACTTGACTGACCATCATTGGCCGGACTGTGAGTGTCCCTCATTGGCTCTGCTGTGACTGTCCCTCATTGGCTGAGTTGCCTGTCCCTCCATGGTTAGCCATGACTGTCTGTCCCTTGTTGGCTGAGGAGTGAGAGTCTCTCATTGATGGAACTTGACTGACCATCATTGGCCGGACTGTGAGTGTCCCTCATTGGCTCTGCTGTGACTGTCCCTCATTGGCTGAGTTGCCTGTCCCTCCATGGTTAGCCATGACTGTCCCTCTTTGGCTGAACTCTCACTGAAACTCATTGGCAGAGCTATGACTGTCCATCAGTGGGTGAGATGTGAATGTCCATCCTTGACTGAGAATGTTTGTCTGTCAATGACTGGGTTATGATTCTATCTCACTGTTGAAGCTGTGTCTTTCCCTCATTGGCTGGTTTCTCACTGTCATTGGCTGAATTGTGACTGTACCTCATTTCTAGCACTGACTGCCTCTCATTGGCTGAACTGTGGCATTCTCTCATTTGCTGGGCTATGATTCTCTTTCATTGTCTAAGCTTGGAAATTCCTTCCTTGCTAGGACTCTCACTGTGCCTCATTGGCTGAAGTGTGAGTGTCCGTCATTGGCTGAGCTGTGTTTGTCCCTCCTTGGCTTGGCATGACTGTGCCTCATTGTCTGAGCATGGCCTATCCCTCATGGGCTGAGCTTTGAATGTCCCTCATTGCCTCAGCTTGACTGTCCCTCATGGTTTGAGCTGTGACTGTCCCTCTTTTGCTGAGCTGTTACTGTTCGTCATGAGTTGAGCTGGAACTGTACCTTTTAGGCTGAGGTAAGTGTTCCTGTTCGCTGGGCTGTGACTATCCCTCCTTGGCTGGGCTGTGACTCTCCCTTATTGATGGGGCTATGCCTGTCCCTCATTGCCTTGACTGTGACTCTCCCTCATCGGCTGGGCCGTGACTGTACGTCATTGGCTGAGCTGTGACATTCCCTCTTTTGCTGAGCAGGGAGTGTTAATTCTTGGCTGACCTGAGACGGTCTCTCATCATCTGGGCCATGGCTCTAACTCCTCAGCTAAGCTCTGACTGTACCTCACTGGCTTAGATCTGACTGATTGTCAGTGGCTGAATTGTGACTGTCCCTCATTGGTTGAGCTGGGACTGTCCCTCATTGGCGAATCTGTGACCGTCCCTCATTTGAAGTGGTGTGACTGTATGTCATTGGCTGATCTGTGGCAGTATCTCATTGCCTGGGCTATGATACTCTCCCATCTTGTAAGCTGTGAGTGTCCCTCATCGGCTTGGCTATGACTGTCCCGCATTGGCTGAATGGCAGCTGTTCCTTGTTGGCTGAGCAGTGAGAGTCTCTCATTGACAACTTGACTGACCCTCTTTGGCCGGGCTGTGAGTGTCCCTCATTGGCTTGGCTATGACTGTCCCTCATTGGCTGAGTTGCCTGTCCCTGCGTGGATAGCCATGACTGTCCCTCATTGTCTGAAATGTGACTGAACCTCATTGGCTGAGCTATGACTGTCCATCAGTGGGTGAGCTTTGTCACTCTCTCTTTGGCTGGGCTGTGCCTCAATCTCATTGGCTAAGCTGTGAGGATGCCTCGTTGGCTGATTTTTCCTTTCCCTCTTTGGCTGGACTTGACTGTCCCTCATTGGCTGGGCTCCGACTGTCCCTCAGTGGCTGGAATGTGACTGCCCCTCATTGGCTCATCTATACTTGTCCCTCTTGGGCTGAGCCATACTTTCTGTCATTGGCCGAATTGTGACCATCCACCATTGGTTGATCTGTGACTTCCCTCTTTGGCAGAGCTGTCACTTTCCCTCTTTGGCTGGCCTGTGACTCTCCATCATCGACCAAGCTGGGACCCTTTTTCATTGTCCTGGCTGTGACTCTATTTCATTAGCTAAGCTATGACTGTCCCTCACTGCCTGCGATCTGACTGAACGTCATTGGGTGAGCTTGGACTGTCCCTCTTTGCTTGAATTTGACTGTCCCTCATTTGCTGGGCTCTGACTACCTCATTGGATTGGCTGTGACTGTTTCCTCCTTGGCTGAGTTGACTGTCCCTCATTGGTTAGCCGTGATTGTCCCTCATTGGCTGAACTGTGACTGTCCCTCATTGCCTGAGCTATGACTGTGCTTCATTGGGTGAGCCTAGTGAGTCTTTCTTTGGCTGGGCTGTGTCTCAATCTGATTGGATAAGCTGTCAGTGTCCCTCATTAACTGAGCATGACTATCCCTCATTTGTTGAGCTGTGAATTTCCATTATTGCCTGAGCTGTGACTGGACCTCATTGGCTGAGTTCTAACTGTCACTCTTTGTCTAATTTGTGACTGTCCTCATTGGCTGAGCAGTCACTGTCCCTCATTGTCTGAGCTGTGACAATCCCTCATTTGCTGAGCTCTGACTATCCCTCACTGGCTTTGATGTTAGTGTCCATCATTTGCTTAGATGTTATGGTCTCTCATCAGCTCTGCTATGACTCTTTCTCATGGTCTAAGCCCTGAATGTCCTTCATTTGCTAGGCTCTCATGGTCATTATTGGCTGTCTTGTGACTCTTCCTCACTGGCTGAACTGTGACTGTATCTCATTGGCTGAACTTGACTGTCCTTCATTGGATAAGCTATGACTGTCCCTCATTGATTGAGCTGTGACTGTACATCATTGTTTGAACTGTGACTGTCCATCATGGCCTAGCTCTAACAGTCTCTCCTTGGCTGTGCTATGACTTTCTCTCATTGTCTAAGCTATGAATGTCCCTCATTGGCAAGGCTCTGACTGTCTTTCATTGTCTGTATTTTGACTGTCCCTCATTGGCTGAACTGCGATTGTCCCTCTTTGCCTGAACTTGACTGTCCCTCATTGGCTGGGTTTTGACTGTCCCTCATTGTCTAAGTAATAACTGTCCCTCATTGCCTTAGCTGTGAATATCCCTCATTTGCTGGGCTGTGACTGTCTGTCATTGGATGAGTTGTGACTGTTCTTCACTGGCTGAGCTGTGACTATCCCTCATTGGCTGAGCTTGACTGCCCCTCATTGTCTGAGATGTGACTGTCCCTAATTGGTAATTTGTGACTTTGTCTCATTGGCTCAGCTGTGACTGTCCATCATTGGTTGAGCTGTCACAATGTCATTGGCTGGGCTGTGACACTCTCCCATTGTCTAAGCTTGAATGTCTCCTTATTGGCTGGACTTGACTGTCGGTCCTTTGCTGAATTGTGAGTGTCCATCATTGGTTGAGCTGTGACTGTCCCTCATTGGCTGAGCTGTGACTGTCCCTCATTGGCTGAGCTGTAATGTCCCTCATTGACTGAGCTGTGACTGTCCCTCACAGTCAGAGCTTGACCTTCCCTCGTTGTCTGTACAGTGACTGTCCCCCATTAGAAATCTCTTCCTCTCCCTTATTGGCGCACCTGTGACTGGCCGTCATTGGCTGGTCTGTAACAGTGTCTGTAACAGCCAAAGGCTTGGCTATGACCATCTCTCATTGACCTGTGACTGTCTCTCATTGTTTGGGCTATGACGCTTCCTCATTGGCTAAGCTGTGCTGTCCCCCTTCGGCTAAGCTGTGACTGTACATCATTGACTGAGCTGTGACAGTCTCTCATTCACTTGGCTGTGACTCTCTCTCATTGTGTAACCTGTGAACGTCTCTCATTGGCTGAGCTCTCATTGTCCGTCATTGGCTGAATTGTGAGTGTTCCTCATTGGCTGGGCTGCGTCTGTCCCTCATTGACTGAGCTGTGACTATCCCTCTTTGGATGTGCATGACTATTCTTTAATGGAAGGCCCGGGCCTTACCCTTATGGTTTGGCTGTGACTCTCCCTTACTGGCAAGGCTATGACTGTCCCCCAATGGCTGAACTGTGAGTGTACCTCATTGGCGGAGTTTGACTGTCCCTTATTGGCTTGGCTGTGACTGTCCCTCGTTACCTGAGCTGTGACTGACCATAATTGGCAGAGCTGTGACAGTCTCTTTGGCTGGGCAATGACTCTCTTTAATTGTGTAAGCTGTGACTGTCCCTCATTGGCTGGCTGTACCTTTCACTCATTGCTGAGCTATGAATGTCCCTCATTGGCTGTGCTTGGCTGAATTGTGACAGTCCGTCTTTGGCTGAGCTGTGACTCTCCCTCATTGGCTGGGATGTGACTGTCCCTCCTCATTGGATGAGCAGTGACAATCCCTCGTTGGCTGAGCTGTGACTATCTCTCACTGTCTGAGATGTGACTGTCCATCATTGGCTTAGCTGTGATGGTATCTCATTGGCTGGGTTATGACTCTTTCTCATTGTCTAAGCCATGAATGTCCTTCATTTGCTGGACTCTCACTGTTTATCATTAGCTGAATTGCAACTGTCCCTCATTGGCTGAGCTGTGACTGTACCTCTTTCGCTGAGCTTGACTGTCTCTCATTGGCTGAGATGGGAGGGTCCCTCATTGGTAATCTGTGACTTTACCTCATTGGCTGACCTGTGACTGTTCATCATTTGTGGAGCTGATGCAGTCTCTCATTGGCTGAACTATGACTCTCCCATTGTCTAAGCTCTGATTGACCCTCATTGGCTGGACTTGACTGTCCGTCATTGGCTGAATTGTGAGTGTCCCTCATTGTCTGAGCTGTGACTGTCCCTTATTGGCTGAGCTTGACTGTCCCTGATTGCCTGGGCTGTGACTGTCCCTCATTGCTGAGCAGTGACTATCCCTCATTGGCTGAGAATGACTATTCTTTAATGGAAAGCCTGAGCCTTTCCTTAATGGCTTGGCTGTGACTCTCCCTTATTGGCAAAGCTGTTACTCTCCTTAATCAGTCGAGATGTAACTGTCTCTTATTGTTTGAGCATGAATGTCACTCATTGGCATGAGTATGGCTGTCCCTCATTGGCCTGGCTGTGGCTGTATCTCATTGGCTTGACTGTGAATGTCCCTCATTGGCTAATTTGTGACTGTCCCTCATTGGTTTGGGTATGACTGTGCCTCATTGCCTGGTCTATGACTCTCGCTCATTATCAAAATTGTGTATGTCCCTCATTTGCTGGGCTCTCACTGTCCATCATTGCCTGAATTGTGACTGTCCCTCATGGCTGAGCTGTGACATTCTCTCATTGCCTGGGCTATGACTCTCTCTCATTGTCTAACTGTGAATGTCCCTCATTGGTAGGACTCTGACTGTCCGTCATTGTCTGTATTGTGGCTGTCCCTCATTGGCTGATCTTGATTTCCCACATTGGGTAAGCTATAACTGTCCCTCATTGGCTGAGCTGTGACTGTCCATCATGGACTAGCTGTGACACTCTCTCCTTGGCTGGGTTATAACTCTCTCTCATTGTCTAATTTGTGAATGTCCCACATTGGCAGGGCTCTGACTGTCCATCATTGGCTCTATTGTGACTGTCCCTCTTTGGTTGGACTGTGACTATCCTTCATTGATTAATCTGTGACTGTCCCTCATTGGCTGTGCTTGACTGTCCATCATTGGCTGAATTGTAACAGTCCCTCATTGTCTGAGCTTTGACTATCCCTCATTGGCTAAGCTTGACTATCCCTCACTGACTGAGATATGACTGTCCATCGTTGGCTTAGCTGTGATGGTCTCTCATATCCTGGGCTATGACTCTCTCTCATTGTCTAAGCCATGAATGTCCCTCATTTGCTGGACTCTCACTGTCTGTCATTACCTGAATTGTTACTGTCCCTCATTGGCTGAGGTTGACTGTCCTTAATTGGCTGAGATGGGAGTTTCCCTCATTGGTAAACTGTGGCTTTACCTCATTGGCTGACCTGTGGTTGTTCATAATTGGTTGAGCTGTAACAGTTTCTCATTGGCTGAACTATGAATCTCCAATTTTCTAAGCTCTGAATGACCTTCATAGCTGGGCTTGACTCTCCGTCATTGGCTGAATTGTGAGTGTCCCTCATTGACTGAGCTGTGACTGTCCCTCATTGGCTGAGCTTGACTGTCCCTGATTGCCTGGGCTGTGACTGCCCCTCATTGCTGAGCAGTAACTATCCCTCATTGGCTGAGAATAACTATTCTTTTTTAAAAATTTTTTATTGTTATGTTAATCAACATACATTACATCATTAGTTTTGGATGTAGTGTTCCATGATTCATTGTTTGTGCATAACACCCAGTGCTCCACGCAGAACGTGCCCTCTTTAATACTCATCACCAGGCTAACCCATCCCCCCACTCCCCTCCCCTCTAGAACCCTCAGTTTGGTTTTCAGAGTCCACCGTCTCTCATAGTTTGTCTCCCCCCTCCGAATTTCCCCCCCTTCATTCTTCCCCTCCTGCTATTTTCTTTTTTTTTTTCTTAACATATATTGCATTATTTGTTTCAGAGGTACAGATCTGTGATTCAACAGTCTTGCACACTTCACAGCGCTCACCGTAGCACATACCCTCCCCAGTGTCTGTCACCCAGCCACCCCATCCCTCCCACCCCCCACCACTCCAGCAACCCTCAGTTTGTTTCCTGAGATTAAGAATTCCTCATATCAGTGAGGTCATATGATACATGTCTTTCTCTGATTGACTTATTTCACTCAGCATAACACCCTCCAGTTCTATCCACATCGTTGCAAATGGCAAGATCTCATTCCTTTTGATGGCTGCATAATGAGAATGACTATTCTTTAATGGAAGGCCTGTGCCTTTCCCTAATGGCTTGGCTGTGACTCTCCCTTATTGGCAAAGCTGATACTCTCCCTAATTGGCTGAGCTGTAACTGTCTCTTATTGGTTGAGCATGAATGTCTCTCATTAGCATGAGTATGGCTGTCCCTCATTGGCCTGGCTGTGACTGTATCTCATTGGCTTGACTGTGAATGTCCCTCATTGGCTAATTTGTGACTGTCCCTCATTGGTTTGGGTGTGATTTTGCCTCATTGGCTGGGCTGTGACTATGCCTCATTGGCTGAGGTGTGAAATTGCATCATTGGCTGAGCTATGACATTCTCTCATTGCCTGGGCTATCACTCTCTCTCATTGTCTAAGCTGTGAATGTCCCTCACTGACAGGTCTCTGACTGTCTGTCATTGGTTGTATTGTGACTGTCCCTCATTGCCTGAGCTAGATTATCCCTCTTTGCCTGAACCTGACTGTCCCTCATTGGCTTGGTTGTGACTATCTCTTATTGGCTGGCCTGTGACTGTCCCTCATTGTTTAATGTGACTGTCCCTCATTGTCTGAGCTTTGACTATCCCTCATTAGCTGAGCTGTGAATTTCTATCATTGGCTGAGCTGTGACTGTCCATCATGTGCCGAGCTGTAACTGCCCCTCATTGGCTTATTTGTGATTGTCCCCCATTTCTGAGCTTGACTGTACCTCATTAGCTTGGTGTGGCTGTCCCTCATTAACAGTGCTCTGACTATCGCTAATTGGCTGGGTTGTGACCGTCCTTCATTGGCTGAACTATGACTCTCTCTCATTGGCTGAGCATGACTGTCCCTCATTAGCTTGAGTGTGGCTGTCCCTCATAGGCTGAGCTGTAACTATTCCTCATTGGTTGTGCTGTGACTGTCCCTCATTGGCTGAGCTGTGACAGTCTCTCATTGTCTGGGTTATGACCCTCTCTCATTGGCTAACCTGTGAATTTCCTTCATTGGTTGGTCTCTGTCCATCATTTGTTGAATTGTAACTGCCCCTCATTGGCTGAGTTGTGACTGTCTCTCTTTGCCTGAATTTGACTGTCATTTGCTGGGCTGTGCCTCTCCCTCATTGATTTGGCTGTAACTGTCCCTCATTGGCTGGGCTGTGACTATTGGCCATTATGTAAGCTGTGAATGACCCACATGTCTAGGCTGTGACTGTCGCTCATTGGCTGAGCTATAACTGTTCTTTTTTATCTGATATTGACTTCTTCATTGGCTGGGACATGACTGTCCCACATTGGCTGAGCCTTAACTATCCCTTAACAGCTGGGCTGTGCCTGTCTGTTACTGCTTCGTCTATGACTGTCCCTCATTGGCTGAGCTCTGACTGTCCCTGAATGGCTATGCTATGACTGTTCCTCATTAGTTGAACTGTGACTGTCCATCATTCTCTAGGTGTGACGTCTCTCATTGGCTGGGCTATGACTCTCTCTCATTGGCTAAGCTGTGAATGTCCCTCATTGTTTGGGCTCTGACTCTCTGTCATTGGCTGAAATATCACTGTCCCAAATTGGCTGAGTATGACTGTCCCTCATTGGCTTGGGTGTGGCTGTTCTTCATTGGCTGGGCTATGACTCTTCTTCATTGTCTAGGCTGTGACTGTGTCTTATTAGCTGAGCTGTAACTGTCCCTCTTTGCCTGAGCTTGACTGTTCCTCGATGGGCTGTGACTATCCCTCATACACTGAGCTGTGAGCGTCTCTCAATGGCTAAGCTATGACTGTCCCTCATTGGCTGAGCTGAGGCTGTCCCTCGTTGGCTGAGCATGACTGTTCCTCATTGGCTGGACTGTGACTATCCCTCTTTGGCTGATCTTGACTGTCCCTACATGGCTTTGGTGAGGCTCTCCCTCATTGACTGGCCAGTGACTATAGCTCATTTGCTAAACTATGAGTGTCCCTCATTGGCTGGTCTGTGACTGTCCCATTTGGCTGAGCTGTGACTGTCTCTCTTTGGCTGGGCTGTGACTGTCCCTGTTTGGCTGGGCTGTGACTGTCCCTTTATGGCTGAGCTTGAGTACTGCTCATTGGCTGGGCTGTGACTGTCCTTCATTGGCTGAACTGTGACTATTTCGTAACGGATGGATCCAGCCTGTTTCTGATTGGCTTGGCTCTGACTCTCCCCCATTGGCTAAGCTTTGACCTTCCCTAAATATCTGAGGTAAGACTGTCCCTCAATGGCTATGTTATGACAATCCCTCATTGGTGAACTGTGAATGTCCATCATTGGCTGAGCTTGACTCTCCCTCATTGGCTGGGCTGTGACTGTCCATTATTGCTGAGCTGTAACTGTCCCTAAATGAACTGTGACTGTCCATCTTTTGCTGAGCTGTGACAGTCTCTCATTGGCTGGGCTATGACTCTCTCTCATTGGCGAAGCTGTGAATATCTTTCATAGGTTGGGCTGTGAGTGTCCCTCATTGGCTGAGCTGTGACTGTCCCTCATTGTCTGAGATTGTCTTTCCCTCATTGTCTGGACTGTGACTGTCCATCATTGGAAATCTTTGATTGTCCCTCATTGGCTGAGCTGGGACTGGACATCATTGGCTGATCTGAAGAGTCTCTCAAAAGCTGGGCTCTGACTGTCTTTCATTGTCAAATCTGTGAACGTCCCTCATTTGGCTGAGCTGTGACTGTCTCTCATTGGCTGAATTGTGACTGTACATTATTGGCTGAACTGTGACTGTCCCTCATTAGATGGATTTTGATGATCCCTTATTGGTTGAACTGTGACTATCCCTCAATGGCTGAGCTGTGAATTTCCTCTGCTGGCTGTGTTCTGACTGTCTGTCATTGTCTGAATTGTGACTGTCCCTCATTGGCTGGGCTTGACTGTCTGTCATTGGCTGGCTTGTGACTATCGCTCATTGGCTAAGCTGTAAATGTCCCTCATTGGCTGGACTGTGACTGTCCCTCTTTCGCTGAGCTGTGACTGTTCCTATTTGGCTGGACTGTGACTGTCCCTAATTCGCTGAGCATGACAATCCCTTAATGGATAGGCTGTGCCTGTTCTTCATTGTCTTGGCTCTCACTCTCCCTCATTAGCTGGTTATGACTGTACCTCATTAGCTGAGCTGTGACTGTCCCCCGTTGGCTAAGCAGATTGTCCCTCGTTGGTTAGGTCTGGCTTTCCCTCATTGACTGCACTGTGATTGTATCTCATTGGCTCTGCTGTGACTGTCCCTCCTTGGCTGAATTGTAACTGTACCTCATTGGCTGAGCTGTGACCGTTCATCATTGGTGAGCTTGACTGTCCCTCATTGGCTGAGCTGTGACTTTCCCTCATTGGCTAATCTGTGACTTTCCCTTGTTGGCTGAGCTGTAACTGTCCATCATTGTCTGAGATGTGACAGTCTCTCATTGGCTGGGCTCTGACTGTCCATCATTGGCTGAGCTGTGATAGTCTCTCGTTGTCTGGGTTATGACTCTCTTCCATTGTTTAAGCTCTAACTCTCCCTCATTGGCTGAGCTGTGACTGTCCCTCTATGCCCAAGTTTTGACTGTCCAGCATTGCCTGTGGTGTGACTCTCCGTCATTTCCTGAGATGTGACAGTCTCTCATTGGTTAAGCTATGATTCTTTATCATTGTCGAGCTGAGAATGTCTCTCATTGTTTGGACTCTGACTGTCTGTCATTGTCTGAATTGTTACTGTTCCTCATTGGCTGAGGTGTGACTGTAGCTCATTGACTGAGCTTGACTGTCCCTCTTTGGCTGCACCGTGACTGTCCATTATTGGCTTAGCTGTGACAGCCTCTCATTGGCTGGGCTATGACTATCCCTCATTTGTTGGGCTCTGACCATCCCTCATTGACTGAGCTGTGACTTTCCATCATTGGCTGAGCTTTGATAGTCTCTTATTGGCTGGGCTATGACACTCTCTCACTGTGTAAGCTCTGAATGTCCTTCATTGGCTCTGCTCTCACTGTACCTCATTGGTTGAATTCTGAGTGTCCTTCAATTGGCTGAGTGTGACTGTCCCTCATTGGCTGAGTTGTGACTGTCCATCATTGGTAATCTGTAACTTTTCTTTATTGACTGAGCTGCGACTGTACCTCATTGGCTGAGATGTGACTATCCCTTAATGATGGGCTGTGCCTGTCTCTCATTTGCTTCCTATAACTGTCTCTCATTGGCTCTGCTGTGACTCGCCTTCATTGGCTGAGCTATGATTGTCCCTCAATGCCTAAGCTATTACTGTCCCTCAGTGGCTAAACTGTAACTGTCCCTAATTGGTTGAGCTGTGACTGTCCATCATTGGCAGGGTTGTGACTGTTTGTCATTGGCTGAGCTGTGACTCTCCCTCATTGGCTGAGTTGACAGTTTCTCATTGGCTTGGGTGTGGCTGTCCCTCATTGTCTGGGCTGTGACTCCCTCATTCACTGAGTTGTGACTGTCTATTTTTGGCTTGCTTGACTGTTTCTGTATGGGCTGTGACTATCCCTCATACACTGACCTGTGACTGTCTCTCAATGGCTAAGCTATGACTGTCCCTCATTGGCTGAGCAGTGACTTTATATCATTGGCTGAGCTGTGATTGTCCATCATTGGCTGAGCTGTGACGGTGTCTCATTGGCTGATCTGTGACAGTCTCTCATTGGCTGAACTATGACTCTCTCTCATTGTATAAGCTGTGAATGTCCCTCATTGCCTGCACTCTGACTATCCATCATTGGCTGAATCATGACTGTCCCTCATTGGCTGAATCATGACTATCCTTCATTTCCTGAGTTTGACTTTCCCTATTGGCTGAGCTTGCCGGTCTGTCCCTCATTGCCTGAGCTGTGACTGTCCTTCATTGGCCGAGCTCTGACTATCCTTTAATCGAAGGGCTGTACCTGTCCTTCATTGGCTGGGTTGCTGCTGGGGCAAGGAGGAAAATCTGTCTTCCTCCTGCTAGGGTAGTAAAGCAGTAGCTCAATTAGTATGACCTTTCAAGCTTCCTCTCTTCCTGGTGGACTCATAGTTGGCCACAGATAGCTGGACGTGAGAGTACACCTTCCAGACTCTTGGCCCCAACTTAGTGAAATTTCCCTATATTAATTTTCATAACATGCATGACAAGACTGCCTATAATCTCTGGGACAGCATGAGGCCTCCTGTGTTGAAGAGACCAGCACAGAAGGCTGAGTGCTCCTAGGCAGACAATTTCTGCAACATGGAGTGGATCAAAGAAGAAAGGATGGCCTTATTTCTGAAAGCCTGCTCCTAGAACAACAAAGTCTCCCCTCAAAGGTACTGACCAAAAACCAGTTTACATTAACAGTGGAGAGTCTGATGAAAATTAAAGCCAACATCACCTTTGGGATGGTGTTCTGTCCCCCCCCCCACCACCAAAGAGTATGCCAGTATGTCAGTGTAGCTCTCTATGCATTAAGAGTATCTCCCTTGTACACCGGGTTCCCCAGAGTTCCTCTCCATGTAGTAGTCACACAGCATTAAGGAGCTCAACAATCATTCCTCATCACCCTCAGCATGAACCCACAAATTTCTGGGTGCCACTGAGTCCAGACCCTGAACACACTCAGAATATCCAACGTCTTCCACTCTTCCTTAAGATCTGTGGAGTAGAGATTATTCAGCCCTTCTCTTGTGAGGAGATTCAAGCCAAGGCAGGTGTAGGTACAGGCAAGGTAGCCCTCTCAGTAAGTGGTAAAGCCAACTATCACTGATTGGGGACAGACAAGCAGCAGGGCCTCTGGAGCCAGAGAATGTTTTTAGGAACCTTGATGAGGGAGCAGTGAGATTAACCTTGAGATGCTAATCTCTCCACCCTGCTTCCATGACAATTTACCCTGATGGTTCAGGAAAGAGCTTACACATAACAAATAGATCATCTACAAAGATCAAAAATCAGGGTCCCACATTATTGTGCCTTTTGATGTGCAACAGGCCTCCACTTATACCTGATGATCAACTTCAAGTCTACTTCCCACGAATTCATCATCCATTTCAAGTAATCACTAAAAGTGATGGTCAGGAAACATAATAAGAGGAATAGAGTTATCACCTCCTAGCAAAAGTCCCTTATGTGGGCAGCAGTGGGCTGCACAGACCCATGTTTATACTGTTTTAACCATGACCTTGAACCATTCAGCCAGGAAGGACTGACAAGTGCAATCACAGAAGGGGCAGTTGAGAAGAGACCTGCATCTGTCCAAGCACACTCAGGACCCCCACCTCTGCCCCCATCCCTGCCTCTGCAGCCACCCTGGCCTCCTGCTTCCCTGCACATGGCAGCCTGTGCCCATTCAGGGACCTTTGCAGCTGGACTTCCGGCTGCCTCAACTGCCCTTCCGAAGTCTTGTCACCCTTCCTTTCTCTCCTTAAATGCCACTTCGTCAGAGAGGCATTCTGTCACTCCATCTAAAGTAAGACCCTTAGTTGTATATACCACATCTTCTCTATCCATTTGTCAAAAAAGACAAATAACATGATTTCCCTCATATGTACATTTTAAGGCACAAAACAAATGAACAAAGAAAAAAGAGACAAACCAAGAACAGACTCTTAAGGGTAGAGAACAACCTGGTGGTTACCAAAAGGGCAGGGGAGGTGAAATAGGTGAAGGGGATTAAGACTCCTGTTATCATGTTGAGCACTGAGTTATGTACAGAATCATTGAATCACTATATTGTACACCTGGAAGTAATATAACACTATGTTAATTATATTGGAATTAAAATAAGTAAATAAAAATATATTTTCAAAAGTCATCAAAAAGATGTAAAATTGAAAAGTAGGTGTACCTTAACTCACAATATTATTTTCTCTTTTTTTAAATTTTTGAAAAATTTTATTATGTTATGTTTGTCACCATACATTACATCATTAGTTTTTGATGTGGTGATCCACGATCCATTGTTTGCGTATAACACCCAGTGTTCCATGCAGTACGTGCCCTCCTTAATACCCATCACCGGGCTAACCCATCCCCCCTCCCAAAACCCTGTTTGTTTCTCAGAGTCCATAGTCTCTCATGGTTCATCTCACCATCCGATTTCCCCCCTACATTTTCCCCTTCCTTCTCCTAATGTCCTCCATGCTATTCCTTATGTTCCACAAATAAGTGAAACCATATAATAATCAACTTTCTCTGCTTGACTTATTTCCCTTAGCATCATCTCCTCCAGTCCCGTCCATGTGGATGGGAAAAGTGGGTATTCATCCTTTCCGATGGATGGCTGAGTCATATTCCATTGTATATATGGACCACATCTTCTTTATCCATTCGGCTGTTGAAGGGCATCTCGGCTCTCTCCACAGTTTGGCTATTGCGGACACTGCTGCTTTGAACATTGGGGTGCATGTGGCCCTTCTTTTCACTACATTTGTATCTTTGGGGTAAATGCCCAGTAGTGCAATTGCTGGGTCATAGGGTAACTCCATGTTTAACTTTTTGAGGAACCTTGACACTGTTTTCCAAAGTGGCTGTACCAACTTGCATTCCCACTAACAGTGTAAGAGGGTTCCCCTTTCCCCACAACCTCTCCAACATTTGTTGTTTCTTTCCCTATTTTTGCCATTCTAACTGGTGTAAGGTGGAATCTCAATGTTGTTTCGATTTGAATTTCTCTGATGGCTAATGATGATGAATATTTTTTCATGTGTCTGTTAACCATTTGTATGTCTTCTTCAGAGAAGTGTCTTTTCATGTCTTCTGCCCACTTTTTGATGTGATTATTTGTTTTTTGGGTGTTGAGTTTGAGAAGTTCTTTATAGATCTTGGATACCAGCCCTTTATCTGTAGTGTCATTTGCAAATATCTTCTCCCATTCTGTGGGTTGCCTCTTTGTTTTGTTGACTGTTTCCTTTGCTGTGCAGAAGCTTTTTATCTTGATGAAGTCCCAAAAGTTCATTTTTGCTTTTGTATCACTAGCTTTTGGAGATGTATCTTGGAAGAAGTTGCTGTGGCCGATGTGAAAGAGGTTACTGCCTATGTTCTCCTCTAGGATTTTGATGGACTCCTGTCCCATATTGAGGTCTTTCATCCATTTTGAGTTTATTTTTGTGTATGGTGTTAGAGAATGGTTGAGTTTCATTCTTTTCCATGTGGCTGTCCAATTTTCCTAGCACAATTTATCGAAGAGACTGTCTTTTTTCCATTGCATATTTTTTCCTGCTTTGTCAAAGATTATTTGACCATAGAGTTGAGGGTCCATATCTGGGCTCTCTATTCTGTTCCACTGGTCTATATGTCTGTTTTTGTGCCAGTACCATGCTGTCATGGTGATCACAGCCTTGTAATATAGCTTGAAATCAGGCAACGTGATACCCCCAGCTTAGTTTCTCTTTTTCAACATCTCCTTGGCGATTTGGAGTCTTTTCTGATTCCATACAAATCTTAGGATTGTTTGTTCTAGCACTTTGAAAAATGTCCTTGGAATTTTGATCGGGATGGCCTTGAAGGTATAGATTGCTCTGGGTAGCATAGACATTTTAACAATGTTTATTCTTCTGATCCATGAGCATGGAATATTTTTCCATCTTTTTGTGTCTTCTTCAATTTTTATCATGAGTGTTCTGTAGTTCCTGGAGTACAGATCCTTTACCTCTTTGGTTAGGTTTATTCTGAGGTGTCTTATGGTTTTTGGTTCTATTGTAAATGGAATAGTTTCTCCAATTTCCCTTTCTACAGTTGCATTGTTAGGGTATAAGAAAGCAACTGATTTCTGTGCATTGATTTTGTATCCTGCCACATTACTGAATTGCTGTATGAGTTCTAGTAATTTGGGGGTGGAGTCTTTGGGGTTTTCCACATAAAGTATCATGTCATCTGTGAAAAGAGAGAGTTTGACTTCTTCTTTGCCAATTTGAATACCTTTATTTCTTTTTGTTGTCTGATTGCTGTTGCTAGGACTTCTAGTACTATATTGAACGATAGTGGTGAGAGTGGACATCCTTGACATGATCCTGATCTTAAGGGAAAGGTTCTCAGCTTTTCCCCATTGAGGATGATATTTGCTGTGCGTTTTTAAAAGATGGATTTTATGAACATGAGAAATGTTCCCTCTATCCCTATACTCTGAAGAGTTTTAATCAGGAAAGGATACTGTATCTTGTCAAATGCTTTTTCTGCATCAATTGAGAGGACCATATGGTTCTTCTCCCTCCCCTTACTAATGTGGTCTATCACACTGATTGATTTGCGAATGTTGAACCACACTTGCATCCTGGGGATAAAGCCCACTTGGTTGTGATGGATAATCCTTTTAATGTATTGTTGGATCCTATTAGCTAGAATTTTGTTGAGGATTTTGGAATCCATATTCATCAGGGATATCAGTCTGAAATTCTCCTTTTTGATGGGGTCTTTGCCTGGTTTGGGGATTAAGGTAATGCTGGCCTCATAGAATGAGTTTGGAAGTTTTCCTTCTGTTTCTATTTTTTGAAACAGCTTCAGTAGAAAAGGTATTATTTCTTCCTTGACTGTTTGGTAGAATTCCCCAGGGAATCCATCAGGCCCTGGACTCTTGTTTTTTGGGAGGTTTTTGATCACTGCTTCAATCTCGTTACTGGTTATTGGCCTATTCAGGTTGTCAATTTCTTCCTGTTTCAGTCTTGGCAGTTTATAGGTTTCCCGGAAGGCATCCATTTCATCCAGATTGCTCAGTTTATTGGCATATACTTGTTGATAATAATTTCTAGTAATTGTTTCTATTTCCTTGGTTTTAGTCGTGATCTCTCCCCTTTCATTCATAATTTTATTAATTTGGGTCCTTTCTCTTTTCTTTTGGATAAGTCTGGCCAGTGGTTTAATGATCTTATTAAGTCTTTCAAAGAATTGTTGATCTGATCTACTGTGTTTCTGGTTTCTAATTCATTGATCTCTGCTCTAATCTTAATTATTTCTCTTCTAATGCGTGGCTTAGGCATTGTTTGTTGCCTTTTCTCTAGTTCTTTCTCTAGTTGGTGAATTTGGGATTTCTCTATTTTTTTGAGTGAGGCTTGGATGGCTATGTATTTACCCCTTAGGACCGCCTTTGCAGTATCCCATAGCTTTTGGACCGATGTGTTTTTGTTCTCGTTGCTTTCCATGAATTGTTTAAGTTCTTCTTTGATTTCCTGGTTGACCCAAACATTCTTGAGCAGAGTGGTCTTTAGCTTCCAAGTGTTTGAATTTCTGCCAATTTTTTTCTTGTGATTGAGTTCCAGTTTTAAAGCATTGTGGTCTGAGAATATGCAGGGAATAATCTCAGTGTTTTGGTATCGGTTGAGACCTGATTTGTGACCCAGTATGTGGTCTATTTTGGAGAAAGTACCATGTGCGCTTGAGAAGAATGAGTATTCTGTTGTTTTAGGGTGGAACGTTCTGTATTTATCTAGAGGTCCATCTGGTCCAGTGTGTCATTCAAAGCTTTTGTTTCTTTGTTGATTTTCTGCTTAGATGATCTGTCTATTGTGGAGAGTGGAGTATGGAGGTCTCCTACAATTAACATATTGTTATCAATATGACTCTTTATTTTGGTTAGCATTTGGCTTATGTAGATGGCTGCTCCCATGTTGGGGGCATAGATACTTACAAATGTTAAGTCTTCTTGTTGGATACACCCTTTAAGAATGATATAGTGTCCTTCTGTGTCTCTAATACAGACTTCAGTTTAAAATCTAATTTGTCTGATATAAGAATTGCTACCCCAGCTTTCTTTTGAGGTCCGCTGGCATGGAAGATGGATCTCCATCCCTTCACTTTCAGTCTGGATGTATCTTTAGGTTCAAAATGAGTCTCTTGTAGACAGCATATGGATGGGTCCTGACTTTTTATCCAATCTGCAACCCTGTGCCATTTTATGGGAGCATTTAGGCCTTTCACATTGAGAGTGATTATTGAAAGATATGAATTAATTGTCATCATATTGCCTGTGAAGACATTGTTTTTATAGATTGTCCTTGTAAATTTCTGTTGTCTATCACTCTTGGGGTCTTTCTCCTTTTTATAGAACCCCCCTTCATATTTCTTGCAGGGCCGGCTTAGTGGTCACATATTCTTTCAGTGTCTGCCAGCCTTGGAAGCTCTGCATCTCTCCATCCATTTTAAATGACAGCCTTGCTAGATAAAGTATTCTTGGCTTCATGTTCTTCTCGTTTAGTACCTGAATATGTCTTGCCAGGCCTTTCTGGCTTGCCAGGTCTCTGTGCATAGGTCTGATGTTATTCTGATGTTCCTCCCTCTGTATGTAAGGAACCTCTTCCCCCTAACTGCCCTTAAGATGGTTTCCTTGGTTCTAAGATTTGCAAGTTTTACTATTACATGCCGAGGTGTTGGCCTGTTTTCCTTGATCTTGAGAGGGGTCCTCTCTGCCTCTAGGATATGAGTGTTCATTTCATTCCCCAGATTAGGGAAGTTCTCAGCTACAATTTGCTTAAGTATATCTTCTAGTCCTCTCTCTCTCTCCACTCCCTCCAGGATTCCAATAATTCTGATATTGGAATGTTTCATGATGTGACTTATTTGTCTGATTCTATTTTCATGGATTCTGAATTGTTTTTCCCTGGCCTCCTCTTTTCCCTTTTTATCTATTAAATTGTCTTCCAGGTCACTAATTCGTTCTTCTGCCTCACTTACCCTAGCTGTTAGATTATCTAGATTAGATTGGATCTCATCAATAGCATTTTTAAGTTCTGCCAATTCAGCTTTTATTTCTGCCCTTAGAGACTCTATGTTGCCATTAATTGATTTCTCCATTCTAGCCATTGTCTTCACAATTGCTAGCCTGAATTCCATCTCCGACATCTTGATTATATCTGCATCCATTTGTAAATCTGGGGCATAAGTCATAATCTCTGAGTCTTTCCTATTTTGGGGGTTCCTCCTCTTAGTCATTCTGTTGATGGGTGGTTGAGGGATTGTATAGAGTCCAAATTATTGACCACAACCCAAGAAAGATGCATCTGTTTTCTAGGGACCTTACGGTTGCTGACCTCTTTTTCTCCCAGCCTGTCTTCTGGGGGAGGGACCTGCCACACTGTTACTCAGGCAAACCTGTTTGGGCAGAGTTGCCCTTCCCCCCTGAGGCAGGGGATGGGCTCAGTGGGAACCAGTTTTTTGGGGGCTTTTGTTCTCTGGCGGCTTTCCCTGGCAGCTTTCTGCATCTCTTCCGAGAGTCAGAGCAGAAGAGACCATTTCCAACCCTCTGCCTCAGAGCAGAGATATCGCAGTCTGTTCTTCAGTGAGCGCTCCAGGCCACACTATCTCCGTTTCTGTGTGTGCTGCTATAAACTGCAGCGTCCTGGGTTGTGCACCCCTCTGCAGTGCTCCCAGTCCTGCCTCCATGTCGGGGCACATCTCTGCCCTTTGTGCTTCTAATACCGCCAGCCGCTCCCAGTTCCCACATGTGACCCTGCTGCTCCGGGTTTCCATCCTGAGGGCTCTCCTAAAGTCCTTTCCACGCCTCTACCTGTCTGCAAGTCTGTGCCCTGTCCCCAGCGTGGGAGGCTATCACTCACCAGCGGTGTAGGATCCCCACAGCCAGGCTTCCTCCCGCTGCCGTTTATCCTCCGATATCTGCCCACGGAATCATGGCTCCCCACTTCATACCTTGAAACCAACCACCTACGATATTCTGTTTGTAGAGATCCAGGTCTTCTTACATCTCAGGTTGATTTTGTGGGTGCTCAGAGTGGTCTGGTAGATATCCAGCTCAACTCCAGGGACCAGTTGGAATAGGGTCCCCTACTCCTCCACCACCTTTTCCCTCCCTCCACAGTATTATTTTCAATTGGAATATTTTTTGTGCCCAAATAGAATTTATTATAATTTTATTTCCTGGCTTTTGTGGTAGCAAACTCATCAATCATATTTTCAAACTATACTTCTTTGCCAATGTCCTTTTTGATGAGCAGATTGCTGTGTGTGGCAACTTCTCTTGCCGATTGATGGTCTCTAATAATTTGTATTTAACTTCAGCTTCCTGAGAGTGCTTTTGCAGGATGCTGCTCTGATTGGTGTTGTTCAATTAAAATGTCAAAGCTATTCCTACATTTGGACAAGAGTAGACAAAAGAAAATGTGTGACTCAGATTTATAAGATCCAAACAAAATTCTTATGTGTTACAAAGTCCAAATATTGTCTCTACTTTAAACTAATTTCCATCAATTAAATTTCTACAGAACTTATATTGTCAGCACATTTATGAATCACATCAGTGGATTCTTTTTGTAAATCTGATGTAGTCATACAGAGTAACATTTTTCTCATTAAAAATTCTAAGCCTTGAAGACACTTAATTTAATCTGAAATATCTCCATTTCAAATGTGAAATTGGTACATTTGTATCTCCCTAATTTCTATTTGATATGTACTCCCCCCTTAAAAATTGAATCTCTCATGTGGTGATTTGTGCATTTCTAAGTTCTATACTTTTCTTCCCTTCATTGGATACTCAAGAAATATATTCCCATCTTTGCTATGGCTACACAGTCATTAAACACACTTTCAAAGTTACTTTCGTTCATTCGTGTAAGCAAGGGAATAGGCCTTCTTTTAAGTAAATGGCTTTATATACAGTTATGGTTTATGGTTTACAGCTTTATTAATTTCCTCTGCTTTGTTCATAATATCATCCCACCTATAGAATTACATAAGAAATTGCAGTCCATTTCACGATATGCTTTTGCTTTGATATAATGTCTTTATGTTATGTGATATCATATCTTTTAAAAATTTGTACCAGTCTCAGGGTACTTGGGCAGCTCAGTTGGTTGAGAGCCCGACTCCTGATTTTGACTCAGGTTACAATCTCAGGGTCATGAGATGGAACCCTGCGATGGGCTCTGGACTCAGAAGGGAATGTGTTTGAGATTTTGTCTCTCTCTCTCTTTCTGTGCCTCCCCATGCCTGCTAGCATGCATGCACTCTCTCTCTCTCTCTCAAATAAATAAATAAATGTTACCAAACTTATGTGGAAGTCTCTAATTTGTGTGCAATAGTATCTTGATTGCATTTTGTCTGATGCCTTATTATGTCTCCATTTGTGCTTAAATATAGTTTTCTAACAGAAAACATTCCTCAGCCAGTTGTTGTCATCAAAAATGAGCCTATCAAGATACAAATTTGGCACAATCATTTTTGCAAGCATAATGGCCTCTATGTACACTTTTATGTACCTGTCATACTCAGTCCCTTATCGTGTCCCTGGCTTGTGCATTTTAATGTCAATGTCATTGTCTTACAATGTATGAAAATTTTTATCCACTAGGCTATAGTCAGCTTTTTCTATTCATTTCAACAAAGTCAATAAAACTATTTACTGTTGGGATATTATTTTTAGTGTGAACATACATAATAATCAGAAATTTGGTCGGAAGAGTCACATCTGGTGTACAATCAGGAGACAAGAACGTACACATTTTGTTTCTTTTATTTTCAACAATAAGGCACATTTAACATGTTTTCCTAGAAGCATGTAACATTTGTTTTTAATTTTATAAGAGAAAGATGACACAGAAGTGTTTTTAGTGTTTTGTTGATTCTTTCCTTTGCTGTGCAGATTTTTATCTTGAATAAGTCGCAAAAGTCTACAGAACACTCATGAAAGAAATTGAAGAAGACACAAAAAGATGGAAAAACATTCCATGCTCATGGATCAGAAGAATAAACATTGTTAAAATGTCTATGCTACCCACAGCAATCTATACCTTCAATGCCATCCCGATCAAAATTCCAATGGCATTTTTCAAAGTTCTGGAACAAACAATCCTAAAATTTGTATGGAATCAGAAAAGACCCCAAGTCGCCAAGGAAATGTTGAAAAAGAAAAATTAAGCTGGGGGCATCACATTGCCTGATTTCAAGCTATATTACAAAGCAGTGATCACCAAGACAGTATGGTACTGGCACAAAAACAGACATATAGACCAGTGGAACAGAATAGAGAGCCCAGATATGGACCCTCAACTCTATGGTCAAATAATCTTTGACAAAGCAGGAAAAAATATGCAATGGAAAAAAGACAGTCTCTTCAATAAATGGTGTTGGGAAAATTGGACAGCCACATGCAGAAGAATGAAACTCGACCATTCTCTAACACCATACACAAAGATAAACTCAAAACGGATGAAAGACCTCAATGTGAGACAGAAATCCATCAAAATCCTAGAGGAGAACATAGGCAGTACCTCTTTGACATCACCCACAGCAACTTCTTTCAAGATACATCTCCAAAGGCTAGTGAAACAAAAGCAAATATATATATAACTTTGTGTGTCTTCTGCTGATGTTTTGTTTTGTTACTCTCTTTTTTTTTTTTTTTTGAGAGACAGAGAGAAAGAGAGAGAAGGAATGCACTGAAGCAGCATGCAAGGGCAGAGGGAGAGGGAGAGAGAAAACCATAAGCAGGTTCCCCGCCCAGCTCAGAGCCCAGCTTGGAGCCCAATGTGGGGCTCAATCTCACCACCCTGAGATCATGACTTGAGCCAAAATCAAGAGTCAGATGCTTAACTGAAGGAGTCACCCAGGCACCCTATGTCACTCCCTTAATAGTATCTTTTTGATGCACTGAAATTCTGTTTAATTAAGTCTAATTAATCAATCTATTCTTCATGGTCAGTGCTTTTATACTTTTCAAAAGCTTTACCTTTTAAAACCATGAAGGTAATATCCTATGTTTCCTTCTAGATCTCCTAGTCATCGGAGATCAATGTTGTATGAACAGGAAGGAAGTCAGAGCTGAAATGTATTTCCTTGTATGGAGCAGGTGGACTTACTGAATGGACCACAAAGGTTTGCAGGCCCCAGTGTCAGCAATCTAGCACCTGCTGTTACCAGATTTATGTCTAGACTCTCTGTCCTGGTGCACTGGAATATCTGCCCACACTTGCTCTAACACCACAGAGTTGTCATTGCTCCTTCTTTGCAGTACGCCTGGCAGTTTGTGTCTTCCAACTTGGTGCTCTTCCTTAAAGGTTGTCTCAGCTATTCTAGGCCCTTTGATATCCACATACTCTTTAGTATCAGCTCATGAATTTCCCCCAATATTAACATGGGGAGATTTTTAAATTTTAAATTAAAAAATTACTTACATTTAAGTATGATGCAATAATTATTCTGGGCAGAAATGACAATAATGACTTAATAATGAGTCTTGCAATTCATGCAAAATTTCTATCTCCCCATTACTGAGGCCTTTAGCATCTCTTGGTGAGGTTTTCTTTTTTACGTGTTGTGCTCCAGCACACATTTCTTTAGGTTTACTCTCTGGGTTTTGATGTTCTTAACACTCTTTTCAATGGTATTTTGAATTTCTTTTTCTAAGTATTTTTGTTATTCCACAGAAATAGTTGTGGTTTTTGGTTCTTGCTCCTACCTCCAGTAACTTGGTTATTGTTCACTTATTAACTCTAATTGTTTTTATATCCTTTTGGATATTCTATGTACAAAAAATGCCATCTGTGAATAACATTTTTGCTTCCTCCTTTCCAAAATTTATACTTAATATATTATTTTCCTGGCACTGCTGCACTTTTTATGACTTCCATATATTCTTGAATAGATAGTGGACATCTTGTCTTGGTTGCAAATGTAGGTAGAAAGTGTTTGGTATATCACCATTCGCTGTAATGTTTGTTATAGGATTTTTTGGGATGGATACTCTCTATTAGGTTAAGGAAACTGACTTCTATTCTAACCTGCTGACAATTAAAAAAAGATTTTATTTATTTGTGAGAAAGAGAGTGAGAGAGAGAAAGAAAGAGAGAGAACAGGAGTGGGGGAGGGGCAGAGGGAGAGAGAGAAGCAGAACTCCCCAGTGAGCAGAGAGCTTGATGTGTGGCTCCATCCCAGGACCCTGGGATCCCAACCTAAGCCAAAAGGCAGACGCTTAACAGACTGAGGCACCCAGGAGCCCTTAACCTGCTAATAATTTTTAATCATGAGTAGCTCTTGAACTTGGACCCACCTATAAAATTAATAATGGAATTTTGGGGTTTTTTTTTCTAAATATGCTTCACATGAACTGATTTTCAAATGTGAACCCAATGTTGCCTTCCTGGAATACACAATATCATGACATGAAGTCTCTTTTTTGTCTATTTGTGTTTTTTGTTTTTTAATCTTGTTTAGAATTTTTGTTTCTATTTTTAGGAAAGAAATATTGGCTTATAATGTCCTTTCTGCTCATGTCCTTTTGAAATGTTGATGTCAGGTTTATACTGGCATCGTAAAATGAGTTGGGAACTAGTCCGAGAGTCTGTGTCACACTGATGTTATTTCCCCCTAAATATTGGGAGAACTCACCAGGGAAGCCTTCTGGAGAGTAGATTTTTAATTTTTTGTCACAGTTTTATCAGATATAGGACATCTCAGATTTTCTCTTTCTTGTTTAGTTAAATTTTGGTAAGCTTTCTTTTTCTATCTTACATTTAAGTATGATGCAATAATTATTTACTGTTTTCTATCAGTGTCTCTATTTTATCTCAACTAACACAGTGTCTCTATTTTATCTCAACTAACACAATAGAAGGTGCCAGGCAGGAGTGCTGGGAAAGCCAAGGAGGGGTGGTCCCTGGGTTGGGCTGGAGTCAGGTTGAGCACAGATCAGCCTCCCCGGCTGCTCAACCCTCAGCATGGCCTCTTTAGTCCAGGCCATGATTGTCAACATTTTCGGTTCAAATGCAATTACAATTTTGTAAGGAAGTTGAGATTTGTCGACTTGCTGTTCACTGTAGAAGCACAATCTTGTCCTGCCCCAGACTACTGAATCTCTAAACATTTCACTAAGTTGCAATGCTTTTGATTTCATGTGGGAATTATTTCCTATGTTGTCTTTCAAGTGTGTTGCCAATGTGTCCATTAGTTTCTACATCTCAATCAGAATAATGTCATCAATGAAAGGGATAGTGTGGTGTCCGTTGTCAGGGAAAGGTGATCAAGGTCCCTAAGGAACAGTTTCTGACATTAGCTCAGAGAGTTGATATAAGCCTGAGGTAGGAAGTGATGGTGCCCTTTCCACCTGAAGGCAAACTCTTTCTGGTGTTGTTTCCTAAAAGAGGGAAAAAAAGCATTTGCTCAACCAAATAGATATAACAGATGCCCAAGAATGTGTTGACGGCTAATGCAATGGAGCCACAAGTGAAACAACCATTGTAATAGAAGTGAACAACCAACTAAGTTTATAGTTGGCTGTCATTCTCCAAGATCTATAAGTTCTGCACAGCTCAAATAGGTTAAGAAGAAAAGGACATGTTCAGAATTACCACCATGCATCTTCCAAATTCTTGATGGTGCCACCAATCACCACTGGGTGGATTAGGGGAAAAATCTGAGACCACTGAGAGGTTGTATGGAGGTAAAAGTCCATTAATGACCTGACCTCCGTTGTCCCTCTCTGTGCCTGGTAGACCACAGTGATGCTTTCGTCTCCTGGAATTAGTGTCATCCCCATCCAGTATTGAGTAATCTTCAAGAATTCGGATTACTGTCGAAGCTTTCTGCCAGAAACTCTCATGCTAGTACTTGGCCACAGGTCCCTTGGGGCCAGGTTCGGATAACAATTAACAGCATAAATATTTGGCAGTGTAGCATTGTCCTTCCCCGAGGGCAAGCCCACAGTGATTTCTGACCAACAGAGAAGAGAGGAGCCACACAGAACTCTTTACAGATGCCTGGGCTCCCCTTAAAAAATATCGTACCACAGCCTTGGTGAATGTCGTGGCTTCTGGACCTCCCAAACCAGGTGAGCACTTCTGTGTGATGAACTCACTTCAGCACTCTAGTCTGCTTAACTATAGCTTCCTCTGCAGTCCACCAAGGAAGTTTTTGGCATTTCTCCTTAATTTTTAGTAGGCCATCTTTGGACTTCTTTCAGTCAACCAACCAAGCAAACTATGAGAGGCATCTCTAACTCTGAAAATGAAAACTTTGAATCCATATCCTCCCTTTACGTATATGATCCCATATACATAAATCTGATCTCATTCACAATTATTTTCCTTCTACCTTCACACACCACTCTTAAAAAAATTTCCACACAAATTCTCCATGCTGTTACATACACATATTTGAGAAAATCATGTACATCTTTTGGTGAATATTGCCACTCCTCATGGGTCACATTTTGTACCTCACTTTTGGGGCATGTGCGAACTTGCGTGTAGTTAGAGAGTTTTGAATGACTGAGGGGAGGTGGGTGTAGCTTGGGAGCAGGTTCAGCAGTGCCTTCCACGGCACTTACTTGAGGTGAGACCATCAATGTCTGCAGACAAAGGTGAAATAACCTCTTCAGACAGGAGTGGAAACTATGTTTTTCTTTGCAAAGTCATTTCACAGAATTTTAGGGTTTAGGAGACCCAGTTTCACTACAGTCTCCATATATGACCCACTATTAAGTTCCAGGATCCCATTCCCTCCCAGTTGGTGCCATCACAGTAACAGAAAGGCCATGTGAAGTTGGCACAGAATGTGTGATTTGTTTCAGCCTCTTGTAGGTTTAGATTTTTTATTGGGTTTCCCCAAGTCTCAGCCCTTAGGCTACAGGAGAGAATGCTTTGTTTTCAAGGAAATCACAGATTATTTCAGGTCCATTCTGTGCACTTTGAGCTGGGACTTTAAGGACCTGAGCATGTACATTTTGTCCCCCAAGTTCTTCAGCACATTTAGACGCAACCGAAAATGTTTGACAACTGGGGCCTGGACTAAAGTGGCCGTGTTTAGGGTTGAGCAGCCTGGGAGGCAGATCTGCGCTCAACCTAACTCCAGCCCAACTCAGGGACCACCGCTCCTTGGCTTTCCCAGCACTCCTCCCTGGCTCCTTCCATTGTATTAGCTGAGGTAAAATAGAGACACTGGTAGAAAAAGAAAGCTTACCAAACCAAATTTTACTAGAGAAGAAACAAAATCTGAGAAGTCCTATGCATGGTAAAACTGTGAACAAAAAATTAAAAACCTCTTCTCCAGAAAGCTTTCTGGATGAGTTCTCCAAACATTTAGGGGGAAATAACATCAGTGTGACACAAATTCTAGGACTAGTTCCCAAATCATTTTACGATGCAAATATAAACGTGACACCAATATCTGACAAGGACATGAGAAGAAAGGAAAATTATAGGCCAAGATTTCTTTCTTAAAAATAGAAACGAAAATTCTAAACAAAAGATTAGCAAACAAAAAAACACAAGTAGACCAAAAAGAGAGACTTCATGTTACAATGTCGTGTATTCCATGAAGGCAACATTGGGTTCAAATTTGAAAATCAGTCCATGTGAAGCATAGTTAGAAAAAAAAAAAACAAGGAAAAATTCCATTAGTAATTTTGTAGATGGGTCCAAGTTCAAGAGCTACTCATGATTTAAAATTATTAGCAGGTTAGGGGCGCCTGGGTGCCTCAGTCGGTTAAGTATCTACCTTTGGCTCAGGTCAGGATCCCAGGGTCCTGGGATGGGTCCCTAGGTCAGGCTCCCTGCTCAACGGGGAATCTGCTTCTCCCTCTCCCTCTGCCCCCCCACTCCTGTTTTTTTCTATCGCTCTCTCTCTCAAATAAATAAACTCTTTAAAACATTATTAGCAGGTTAGGCTAGAAGTCAGTTTCCTTAACCTATTAGAGAGTATCCAACCCAAAAAATCCTATAGCAAACATTATACTTAATGGTGATATACCAAACACTTTCTACTTACACTTGTAAACAAGAGGTTGTCCACTATCTATTCAAGAATATAAGGAAGTCATAAAAAGTGCAGCAGTGCCGGAAAATATATTAGGTATAAATTTTGGAAAGGAGGAAGCAAAAATGTTATTCACAGATGGCATTTTTTTGTACATAGAATATCCAAAAGGATATAAAACAATTAGAGTTAATAAGTGAACAATGGCCAAGTTACTGGATGTAGGAGCAAGAACCAAATACCACATCTATTTCTATGGAATAATAATAATAATTAGAAAAATAAATTTAAAATACCATTGAAAAGAGTGTTAAGAACATCAAAACCCAGGGAGTAAACCTAACAACAGGTGTGCTGGAGCACTACATGTAAAAGAGAAAACCTCACCGAGATATGCTAAAGGCCTCAGTAATGGGGAGATAGAAATTTTGCATGGAGTGCAAGACTCATTATTAAGTCATTATTGTCATTTCTGCCCAGAATAATTATTGCATCATACTTAAATGGAAGTAATTTTTTTATTCAAAATTTAAAATCCCACCCTGTTAATACTGGGGGGAATTCATGAGCTGATAATAAACAGTATATGGATATCAAAGGGCCTAGAATAGCTGAGACCAACTTTAAGCAACAGCACCAAGTTGGAAGACTGCACACTGCCAGACAGCAGACGTACCGCAAAGGAGGAGCAATGACAACTCTGTGGTGGTGGAGCAAGGGTGGGCGGATACACCAGTGCGACAGGACAGAGTCTAGACATAAATCTGGAAACATCAGGGGCGCCTGGGTGGCTCAGTCGTTAGGTGTCTGCCTTCACCTCAGGTCATGATCCCAGGGTCCTGGGATCAAGCTCCGCATCAGGCTCCCTGCCCTGAGGGAAGCCTGCTTCTCCCTCTCCCCCTCCCCCTGCTTGTGTTCCCTCTCTCGCTGTGTCTCTCTCTGTCAAATAAATAAATAAAATCTTTAAAAAAAAATCTGGAAACATCAAGTGCTAGATTGTTGACCCCGGGACCTACAAACCTTTGTGGTCCATTCAGTAAGTCCACCTGCTCCCTATGGAGAAATGCACGTCTGCTCTGATCCCCTTCCCATCCCTACAACATTGATCTCTGATGCATAGTAGATCTAGAAGGAAACTTAGGGTATTACCTTTGTGGTTTTAGAGAGGGAAAGCTTTTGAAAAGAATAAAAGCACCGACTATGCAGAATAGATTGATTAATTACACTTAATTAAGCTAAGAATTTCTTTTCATCAAAAAGACACTATTCAGGGAGTGACATAGGGTGCCTGGGTGGCTCAGTCAGTTAAGCATCTGACTGTTGATTTTAGCTCAGGACATGATCTCAGGGTGGTGAGATCAAGCCCCAAGTTAGGTTCCAGGCTGAGCTCCTTGCTGGGCTTGGAGCCTGGTTAAGATTCTCTCTCTTTCCCTCTCTCTCTGCGCCAGCCCCCTGCTCTTGTGCTCTCTCTCTCTCCCAAAAAAGAGAGTTACAAAGCAAAACACAACCACAGAAGACACACAAAATTATATATTTAAATATATATAAATATATGTTGAATTACAAATGCATTTTTAGATTTTTTATTTATTTATTTGCCAGAGAGAGCACAAGCAGGGGGAGCGGCAGGCAGAGGGAGAGGGAGAAGCAAGCTTCCCGCCGAGCAGGGAGCCCAACGTGGGGCTCGATCGCAGGACCCTGGGATCATGACCTGAGCCGAAGGCAGACACTTAACGACTGAGCCACCCAGGCGCCCTTATAAATGCATTTTATAAAAATACAATTATCTCAATAAAATGGAGGTAAAAGTCCTGGAAAGGCTCTTCATAAAAGATACATATGAACGGGCAATAAGCTGCATTAATCAGCACAAAATGCACATTTAGACGTAACGAGAGGCTCCCGCACACCCGCCAGCGTGACTGAGATGAAAGACTGCCTATGTGGCAAGGGTTTGGGAGTCTAGGATGCTACCAACTCTCATATATTGTCAGCCCCAGATTCCCACCTTGAGGACCAAGATCACAGGTGAAAGGTTACTCATAGGACCCCTGCAAGACCGAGATACACAAATCATTGAAAACTACTCCGCCCCAGGCGGAGGCAGAGCATCCGAGGAAGAACAAGCCACCCCAACGTGCATGAGAGCAGCCAACGGTGACCTCACCCAGAGGCTGCGACACACCACACTCGGGAGAACCCACCCCCTGAGGCAGGGGCAGAGCCAGAGCCCCCGAAACGCCCCCCAGCCATGGCGGAGTCAGGGGAGCCGAGGAAGAGTAGCCCCCTTCCATCAGGGCGCTGGAGTGCCCCATATCCCTCCTCACCTAGGGCTGAGAGAGAGCGCTCAAGGCCGAATCCCCCCTCGGGGCAGGGGTGGCCCTTCCGAGGAAGAGTCTCAGCTCCCCAGACCTCGGAGGGGGCGCCAAGAAAGAGCCCAAAGGCCCAGTGCTGGGAAGGTGAGGTTCTCTCCCTGCCACGACTCAGGCAGAGCCCCCCGCGGACACTTCCACGGTCACCCCAAAGCGTCCGGGGAACAGCCCCCCCGTCGGAGGGGACAGAGCCCCCAGGAAGGTCTCCCCGGGCCGGGAGGAGGCCCCACCCCGGGCCAGCACAACGGCAGACAAGCCCGGCCCCACCGCGGCTGAAACACAGCCCCCAAGGGAACGTGCCCCCTCGTGCTGAGCTAAGCCCCAAGGAGAGTCTCTCACAGGCTGAGGTCGAAGCCCGCAGCGAGACGAATCCAAGGGCTGAGGTGATGCACCCGAGGAAACCTCCCCCTCACAGACCTTGAATGCAGCGCCAGGAGACACTGCCTGCCCCGCACGTCGGACTGACGTAATCACCCAAAGACGCGTCCCCCCACCGGTGCGGAGACCATGACACAAGGAGAGTCCCTCACGGAACTCAAGACACCACCAAGGACAGCCTCTTCTCCAACATGGCGGAGATAAGCGGCCCCGAAAAGGCCTCCCCCTGGGCTGAGATCCGAACCCAACCAAGTGTCTCCACAGAGCTGACGGAGATCCCCCAGGAAGACACCGCAGCCCAGGGAGAGGCACCTCCGGGGCACAGAGAGGCCCCCCCCCGGCCCCCCAGGGAAAAGTATCCACACTCCCAGGGTTAAAGTCCTGACCTTGCTCCAGGAGCCGGGAAACAACTCACACAACGGCGGTGAGGTTGTGGTGCCTCTCCCGCGGAACTTGATAGAAAGGTGTCCCGTCACCCCCACCCCCACGCGCCCCCCCCCCCCCCGCGGGAATCTCTGGATATAAGCCCCCTAGGCATTCTGGGAGTGCTGTGCACACGGAAGTGTCTGGCCAGAAGACAATCATTATTACTGCCCCAGGGAGGTGTAAGGGAAGCTGCGGGACTTGGGGTGTTGCTGGCCACGCTGCCCTGCAGCAGCCTGGTCCCCGAGAAGCTGCGTGCGGTGGGGAGCCTGGTGCTGGAGAAGCCTCATGCCCCCCAGGAGCCTGCTGTGCCCGCTGCCCAGGACCAGGAAGCAAGTCTTCTCCTGCCACGTCTCACGCGCCCCCTACAGGCAGAACTCGGTCACACAAGCCACAGGAAAACACATTCCTGGGAACCAGGATTTTTTTTACTCATAATAGGTGAAAGGGTTGAGTTTGAAGCTGAGAGTGGATAAAGCGAAAACTGGCCCAGTATTTTAACAGAAACAGAGGAGGATTCTTTGATCACCCTAAGCCCTGCAACACTTAAGAGCATTTGGTAAAAGTTTGTCTACACCTAGGTGCTTTGCCGGGTATTCTTGGAAGGGAAACAGAGGAAGGATTTCTTGCACATAAAATGAAAGCAAGACAGGATTGCGCACCGTCATCCCTTCTATTCAAGCCCCCTTACAGGGGTCCTGACTGGCACCTTAAAATGGGGAACAGGGCTGTGCCCACAGAGCGAGCTCTAGACCGTTCAGTGATGGACGAGCCCCGGGCGTGGTGCTTTCCAGGGAGTCACCAGGCACGTCAAATCGTGACAACTGTCTGGGAAGAGAGAGTTGTGGGGAGCTGCAATCACTTTAGTCCCCTCCAGCGGCTGACAGGTCGCTGGGGTTCAGAGCTACCGTGCCCCTGAGGTCCTTGGTTTCAGGGCCACCACGGAGCTGAGGAGAGGGCGGTGGGAACAGTGCTCGTCACCACAGCCCAGAGCTCACCGTCCCTACTGGGATGGAGCCGTCCTTCCGGACGGAACGCTCTTCCGGTTGTTGCCAGGCTTGGGTTAATTCGCCCGGTCCCGAAAGCATTTATCTGGACAGAGTTTGCCCGTGTTCTCATTGCTTGTATGCTGGAGTGGATTTTCACAGGCCCTGCCTCCACCCACCCAGAAGCGCCTCCTCGTATGGGCTACATATTATACTAAGTATCACTCCAGTGTATCCGACTGTAAGTCATTTATACTCTTTCCCTTCTTGCTGGGGGAAGGAAACTAGTATCAGCAGTGCCTGCATAGGGTGAAAACTCCCTGTGAACGAGGCCTCCCATGGCCACTCCAAGTCAGGGTTCCAGGAGTGTGGAGGAGAGGGGAGTGAGCACGGGCGACAGGTGGCAGTCCCTCCCCACGCAGAACCCACGCGGAAGCAGGGGGCGGACGCCTTGTGTGCACGTCTTAGCGCTCTGCCAGACAAGGGGAGGAACAACTACTGAGGGTCTTACTTTACATGGGCTGACACAGCGCCTCTCTGACGAGGCGGTACTTAAGGAGAGAGGGAAAGGGTGGCGAGCCGTGGGAAGGGGAATTGAGGCAGCGGGAAGTCCAGCTGCAAAGGCCCCGAAGGGGCGCGGGCTGCCCTGTGCCGGGAAGCAGGAGGCCGCGGTGGCTGCACGAAGAGATGGAGGGAGCGGTGGGGGTCCCGAGGGTGCTTGGACACATGCACGGATCTTCTCAACTGCCCCTTCCGTGATTGCACTTGTCAGTCCTTCCTGGCTGAAAGGTTAACTTGTTCAAAATCGATTAAACTGTTTAAAACAGGGCGCCTGGGTGGCTCAGTTGGTTAAGCGACTGCCTTCGGCTCAGGTCATGATCCTCGAGTCTCGGGATCGAGTCCCACATCGGGCTTCCTGCTCAGCAGGGAGTCTGCTTCTCCCTCTGACCCTCTTCCCTCTCGTGCTTTCTATCTCTCATTCTCTCTGTCTCTCAAATAAATAAAGAAAATCTTTAAAAAAAAATAAAATAAACTGTTTAAAACAGTTCCAAGGCGACTTTGTACAGCCCACTAGTGACTGCAGAAACAACTTTTTCTAGAAGCCTTCTGTGCTGCTCTTGAGCCACGGAGGGAATCTTGCCGTACTTGGACATGAAAGGGGGTCTTGCCATGCACTTTAGGAAACGGAAGAAAGCATAATGTCCCCAAATCGCAGTCAAGGGAGGCCAGTAGGGGGAGCTCTCATGCGCTACCACTGGTTGTCCATTGCGGAGCCAGGGGAGGAATGTACCTTGCAAGTCCGAACTCCTTCAGGTGCTCCTTGACTATCCCAGCAGGAGAAGAAAGATTTTCCTCCTCCCCAGCAACAGCCCAGGCCATGAGGGACGCTCACAGCTCAGCCGATGAGAAGCCGCTATACTTTCAAATTCCAGCTTACTGCAGTGGACTTTTTGGGTAGAACAGCCTTCCGAATGCCCACTCTGCTCCAACAAAGGAGCCTTCTTCTTCTTTGTTCTCTAGACCTGCTGATGGTTTCGCTGTAGCTTGTGTTTCCTGGAAGGGAATTCTCTGCTATTCCCAAATAAATGCGTCTTCTTGGCAAATTAACTGACAGGTGTTTTGTTTTGTTTTGTTTTGTTTTGTGTTTTAGTTTATTTATTTGAGAGAGAGAGAGACAGAGAGCACGAGCAGGGAGAGGGGAAGATGGATAGGAGATGCAGACTCCCCAGTGAGGGTGGGGCAAACTCCGCTCAATCCCAGGACCATGAGATCATGACCTGAGGCAAAGTCATACGCTTAACTGACTGAGCCACCTCGGTGCCCCGACAGTTTGATTTTTAAGGTTCACAATGTCTTCACTTTGGAACGCAAAGTCCTGACACTTGTTACTCTTCGGATCTCAGTTTAGGAAGGAATCCAGGTTCCCTTTTGTGAAGCAGGGGCATGGGGCTGCACTGTTCTCAAGAGCACAGGCCATGGAGTGAGGGACACCCGCTTTCACTCTGGCTCCAGCTCCCAGCCAGCTCTCTGACCTGGAGCAAGGACAGGCTCTCTGGGGGCTCAGTGTCCTCAGGTGTTAAGGGGAGGTCATGGCCTCTGCCTCATATGGTGGCTGTGCGCTTGAGGTGAGCAGGACCGTAAGAAGCCAAAGCCCACCCTGGCACATTTGAGGTGCTCTGGAAAGGTTCTGCTCAGGCTTGGTGCTGCCTGTAGGACACAGTCACGGCCCCGGACCTCAGGGAGGCTACAGGCTCTGGGCCAGAGAAAAGTGCACAGTGGGTCATTCACTGATGGTCAGTGATCTCAGTTAGAGAACACACAGACAGCAGACTCCCCTCTGGGCCAGGGATTCGCTGAGGGACAGGAGTTTAGCCCTGTCTGACAGGGTAGCTCTTCCCGGGAGCCCTCGGGGCTGAGGAGCTGACGCAGAGGCTGGGGCAGCTGAAAGCTAGGCCCTCCCTCCCCTGGCAGCTCCGCTCAGGGAGGGAGAGCGAGCAGACAACGTTCCAGATCCAGGGTCAGACGCCGAATAAGGACCAATGGCAGACTGTGGGCTAGGGGCAGCCAGAGTCTGTGGAGTTCGGGGCCAGCCCTGGGGGAGTGGAAAGAACTTGGCTCTAGCCAGACCTGGCTCAGAGTGCTTGGTCCAGGTCCACCCTCATTTGCTCATGACCTGGGGCTATGGACCTAACCCCTTTGTCTTTCCGCATCCCCTCCCGCACACCGAGGCTCCTGACACCATCAACCTCCTAGGCTGGCCGTGAGGATTAGAAAGAATTCATTTGATATCTGGTACAAACTGTCTAAGTGGAAGCTGCTTGTCTAGGTGGGAAAGAACAGTGAACTGGACACTCTTCTCATGGATCTTCCGTTCCACTTGGGAGATAACAACACTAGAGAAGCAGAGCGACTCTCCGTTAATACCAGCGCAGTGTAAAAAAGTTGAAATTGGAGAAGAGACGTGAAAGGAGTGGTGTGGAGCACGTGTGATGTTGAACAACAATGTGTGACGGCTACCCTTTCCTACCATTATAAGGGACAGAAAAAGTAGTGGGGCTCGGCGGTTCGGCGGTACTGTATTCCTCTTTGTTGTACTATTAGGAGCCTTTTGTCAAGTAACCTGAAAACCCGCTAGTTTCGAGTGGGGCCTAGGACAGGAGAAAGTCCTCTGCTCCCGCACCTATTGGCCTCCAGCGGAGTCTCCTAATAACAGGTGGCTGGAGAACAAAAGCCAACCCCCTGTGGCCTGGATGACTGGCGTTCCTTCGCGGTAGTCGGCAACACCGTCCCGGTTTTATACTGATACACAAAAAACCATCACAGGCGGAGCAGCTGAAAGCACCACACATCATTGCCTCCCACTTCTGCACATTGAAAGACCTGGAAGGCTCATGTAGCATCTCTGCTGAACGACTCACAAACCCAAGTGAAAGCCTCAGCTGGGCTGGTGCTTGCTTAGCTAGAAGCTCTGGAATCATCCGCTTCGACTCATTCAGGCTGTTGGCGGGTCTAACTCCTGAAGGGGGGAGAACAAGGTCCCCATTTGCTTGCAGCTGTCAGCCAGGAGGAGCCGTACACTCCTCCAGCCACCCCCTCATCTTCTTAGGAGCGCTGCTTGATCCTCACAGTCGTCATTGCATGGCACGTGCTTCTTGTGCTTTGAGTCTCTCTGACCTCCGCCTCCATTCCCTGGTAGGGGAAAGCCTTAAAAGGACTCCCCTGAGTGGGTCAGGCGCACCCACATTCTCTCTGTACCTCAGGGTCAACTGACTTGAGATCTTAATTAAATCAGCAAAATCCCACCAGAACGGTACTCATCCATGGTATTCATGTGTTTGGTAGACGACAGGGGACAATGGGGGGGCATGATTAGAATCTTTCTGGTATTCAAGATCTATAAAGAACTTCTCAAAGTCAACCCCCAAACACCAAATAATCAAGTCGAAAACTGGGCAGAAGATGTGAAAAGACACTTCTCTGAAGAAGACCCACATAGGGCTAACAGACACATGAAAAAATGTTCATCATCACTAGCCATCAGGGAAATTCAAATCAAAACCACATTGAGATACCACCTTACCCCAGTGAGGATGGCAAAAACGGACAGGGTAAGAAACAACAAAGGTTGGAGAGGTTGTGGAGAAGGGGACCCCTCTGACACTGTTGGTGGGAGTGCAAGTTGGTACAGCCACTTTGGAAAACAGTGTGGAGGCGCCTCGAAAATTCAAAAATAGAGCTACCCTATGACCCAGCAATTGCACTGCTGGGTATTGACCCCAAAGACACAGATGTAGTGACAAGAAGGGCCACATGCACCCCAATGTTCAGAGCAGCGATGTCCACAAGAGCCAAAGTGTGGAAAGAGCCGAGACGCCCTTCAACAGCCGAATGGATAAAGAAGATGTGGTCCATATATACACCGGGATATGACTCAGCCATCCATCGGAAAGGATGAATACCCACTTTTCCCATCCACATGGATGGGACTGGAGGAGATGATGCTAAGTGAAAGAAGTCAAGCAGAGAAAGTCAATTATCATGTGGTTTCACCTATTTGTGGCTCATGAGGAATAGCATGGAGGACATTAGGAGAAGGAAGGGAGAAATGAAGGGGGAGAAATCGGAGGGAGAGAGGAACCGTGAGAGACTCTGGACTCCGGGAAACAAACAGGGTTCTAGAGGGGAGCGGGGAGGGGGGGATGCGTCAGCCCGGTGACGGGCATTAAGGAGGGCACGTACTGCATGGAGCACTGGGTGTTATACGAAAACAGTGGATCGTGGATCACCGCATCAAAAACTAATGATGTATTGTATGGTGACAAACATAACATAATAAAATTTAAAAAAGAAACGCAACAAAAAGCACAACGGATAATGGAAAACATAATAAATTTGACTACATAGGAATTAAAAAAAAAAAAAGAACTGAAAAGACCCTACGGATTTGCAGGGTGAGATTTCACAGGAGCCTCTCTCCTGACACAAAAGAGGGTGTAGCAATGATGCTGGAGGGAGCAAAAGATCGAGAACATACGTTTTGTTCTGTTCAGTCAGTTTCTTCTCATTGTATTTGAAAATGTAGGGTCTTTTCCTTGATTTATATTATTGTCATCAAACCAATAGCCCCATCAAGCTCATCAATAAAAAATATTCGGGGTCTTGAATTGTGCAAGGGCTGGCTGGAGGGGCAGGTGTTTAGAGCAGCCCCACGCCCCAGGCCCCGGCCCCTGCCCGATGACTCACTGCACTTCAGGCTTCATATGGGATCGTGAACCAGAACTTGAGGACATTTGGTCTGGGAGAGGGGAGACTACATGTATGTTTTATGCTGCCTACAAGTCTTCAAGTAATTTCGGGACCAGGACAAACTATTCTCATTCCCCTGGTTTCAAATGGGGGGAGGTGAAGCTTCCTGATACTTCCCTATCTTCACGAGGTGATGCTGCAGCCAAGTTAGAGGTCAGTCAGGTTTGGACAAGGATGGAAAGAAAAAGAACACTCTTCCAGGCCCACAGGGCTCGTTGTGCACTTTTCCCTCTGCCCCTCACACCTGGCGGTCACAGGGGTTCCCGCTTAGAGTCTCTGGCCCTGTAAGGGTGGGCCAGAATCTCCTGGGGGGCCCAGAGGATGAGAGGGAGAGGGTTGTGCCGTTTGGGCAGAAATCTACTTACAACAATGACATTGGGATGATCTTCTCTCCCCCTGAGAATCACCAAGCACTGGGACAACTCGTTCATTAATTCCTTCACACCCTCATTCACTCAGGAACTTCCCCATGGCCCACCACACAGACGCGGCTTGTTCACGTCCATGGCGCTGCACACGTTGCTCAAAAGGGCTCCTGTTCACCCTGTAAAACCCAGAATCAAATGCCGCCCTTTCTGCCAAATCTTTTCTGCTTCTCTCACCTCTGACAGCCCTGAACACAGCAGGTCTCTATGACGTTGATTAATCTGAATCTAAAAATCAATCCATTTTTCGGCCCTTGTAGTCGCGCAGCCTGGGAACTCCTGGCGTGGGGTGGGGGGGTGGGGGGCGGGGAACGGATCACTCTGTCTTATTGGTCTTTCTGTGCCCAGCCCCTAACCAGAGCCCAGCGTATCGAAGGTGCCCAATAAATATTTGTTGAGTGTAAAAAAATAGAGTCTACAAAACCTCGCATGTATTTCTCCACCAGAGACCTAAACCCGCTCTTTATATGTCACCCTCTCTTCCCTCTTTTTTTTTGAAAGGACTGGCCAAGGCCACCAACTGGATTGGACTCCCCCAGCAAGTCTGCTTCTTGGGCACTTAGCTGTCTACTTAGGAAACGGCCCTGCCGTCGCTGACACCGCCCGGGTTCCCAGGCTAGGAAGCTCGGGCCTGGTAGATGGCAGGTCCCTGGGTCCTGGGCACACTTATCCATCCTAAGTCCTTCCCCGTTCTGAGAACATCTCTGGTGGCTAAGCTGAGTTCTGATGTGGTCAGCACCTTGGTTGGCATGGCTCCGGGTAGGATATATTTTCTTGATCTGCTCACTGCAGAGAGAACAGAGCCATGATGGAGGGCTAAGGCTCCCCAAGCCCCATGACCCTCCCAGGGCTCCGAAGTTGCACAGACATGCTGCAAGAGGAGCAGCCTGGAGGCAGCTTTCTGTCTGGTTTGCATGTGACACAGAGCCTGGCGCACACACAGCGCCCAGGAACCATTTTCCCAAATGAATGCAGATAAAGGGAATATAAGAACATGGCGATGCTTCTGCCTTTCTGATCATTTTTCACAATAAACTCGGGCATGCGAGGGCCCTGTGGGAGCAGTTCCGGGTTATTGTGTTTCCCAGAAAACCAAGGCAGCAAACAACCCACTTGAGATTGGGGAGTGAGGGCTTGGTGGCTAGAGGCAATACTCTTCTCTTGCCAGCGGCTGCACGTATGAACAGGGTTCGGCAGTAACTCTTATTCTGCACAAAGCCTGAGAGGATGATTTCACAGATGTGTCTGCTTCTGACAGTTGACACGATGGAGCAAAGCTCATCTGGTCTGGGCCAAGAAAAGACACTTCACACTTCCATATCATACCTGTCTCATGACCAGCATATGTCGGCTGCCTGGTCCCCTGCAAACGCAGAATGGTTTTCCACATTCCAGAGACCAGGATTCCTCCAGTGCACCAAGCTCTCCTCTCAGCCCAGGCTGAGGAGACTGAGCTGGGTTCCTCTTTGGGCACAGCTATGCCAAAAAGTCTCTATCGGCCGTTCTCCAACTTCAGAGGGCCTCAGAATTCCTGGGGATGGGGGGGAGGCTGCGTTGTTGAAAGACAGATTGAGCCACACTAGTCTAGAATACCTTCCCATTCAAAACATAGTCCTCATATGAGCAGCATCAGAATCACCTGGAAACCTGCCAGGAATGCACCTTCTCAGGCCCAGCCTTCAGACAGCTAGAATAGAATCTCTGTGGGTGTGACCCAAAAATCTGGGCCCCCACAAGCCCTCCAGGTGATTCTGACGGCCTTGGGGGTCCAAGAAGCGCGGTCGGTCCTAACTGCACATTAGCATCCCCTGGGGAGCGGGCCAATCTCTGGGCGGGGAGTGAGGGTCAGCCCTGTCATTGTTTTTTAAAGTATGGTCAAAAATAGACCATCGCAACTATTTCCAACAAACCGCTCACTGGTGCTAAGTATATTCACACAGTTGTGCAAACCATCTTCAGAGCTCTTTCAGCTTGCAAAACTGAAACTCTAGATCCGTTAAATAATTTCCCATGATAAACAAAAGGCCATCGAGCATATGAGAAGATGCTCAACATCACTAATAATTAGGGAAATGCAAATAAAAACCACACCGAGATACCACCTCATACCCATTAGGATGGCTGCTATAAAAAACAGAAAAGAGGGGCTCCTGGGTGGCGGGGGCAGTTAAGTGTCCAACTCTTGGTTTCAGCTCAGGTCGTGATCTCAGGGTCATGAGATTGAGCCCCGCATCAGGCCCCACACTGAGTGCCGAGTTTGCTTGAGATTATCTCTCCCTCTCCCTCTGCCCCTCCTGCTCGTGCTCTCTCTCTCTCTCCCTCTCTCAAATAGATAACTACATCTTAAAAGAAAAACAAAACAAAAAAGAACAAGTGGTGTTGAAGATGGGGAGAAATTGAAATGCTTGTGCACTCTTGTTGTGGTCGTAAGAGGGTGCCACTGCTATGGGAAATAGTGTGCTAATTCCTCGAAAAATTCAAAAATAAGACTGCTAGATGATCCAGCAATCCCGCTTCTGGATAGATATCTAAAAGAATTGAAATCAGGATTTCTAAGAGTTATTTGCACACCCATGTTCACAGCATTATTCAAAATAGCCACAAGCAGAAGAAACCCAAGTGTCCATCAACGGATGAACTGGGGAAAAAAAAATGCGGTATACACATACAATCGCATATCATTCAGCCTGAGGAAAAATGGAAATTCTGACATGTGCTACAACTCCACAGGTTACTAGAGTAGTCAAATTTACGAAAACAGAAAGCAGAAATGTGGTTGCCAGGGGCTGGAGTTCAGGGTATGTTTAAAGGGGCTCCAGCTACGGGCTTGTGCCGCCCACTTCTGACTGCACAATGGACATTGGTAGAAGGGAACATCCATACTGTCTGTTTTGCATTTCCTTGGGACTTGCTTTTCATAATCTGGCTCACAAGCATGCAGAGCACATGCAACTGTCTTAAATGGAAAGACCAGTGTATGCCTGATTTTATATTCCGTAACATCTAACTCAGAAACTCCTTAATTCTGATTCAGAGACTAAAACATTGCATAAAATGCATAAGCATTTGTGAAATCTGGCTCGAAGCAGAACATTAGGTATAGACGGGAACCTGCTGCGCATCTGCGCGCAGAGATATGTGGGGGTCCGACTTTTTGACCTTTGGAGAAGATCTGTTTTCTAAGGAAAGGCTCTTTTTAGTATGGAGACAGGCGAGATTAGCACTTACTGAGAGGGCCACGTTGCCTGTGCCCTCCCCTGCCTTGGCCTGAATCTCCTCCCAACAGAAGGGCTGAATTATCTCTACTCCACGGACCCTGTGGCGGAGGGGAAGAGGTCGGACATTCCCAGTGTGTTCAGGGCCCGGACACAGCGGCACCCAGAAATTTGTGGGTTCATGCTGAGGGGGATGAGGAGTGATCGCTGGGCTCCTTAACGCTGTGTGACCACTAGATATACGGACGGACTCTGGGGAAACCGGAGCACAAGGGAGACACTCTCCATGCCCAGAGAGCTACGACACAGGCTGACATGCCCTCGAGGGGCAGGAACACCGTCCCTGAGGGGAGGTGGGCTTAGCTTTCCGCAGACTTTCTTCCTTGATCCACCCCATGTTACACAAGTTGTCTGCCTCGGAGCACTCAGCCTTCTGTGCTGGTCTCTTGAATCGGGGAGGCCTCGTGCTGTACCTGGAGATCAAAGGGAGAGGGGTCTTGCCATGCCCTTCTTCCCTTGCAAAGTCAAAGTCCTCGCACTTTTCAGTGTTTAGATCTCAATTGAGTAAGGAACGCAGTTTCCGTTTTGTGAAGCATGGGTGCGGTGCTGCACCGTTTTCGAGATCATTGGAAATCGAGTGATGGACAGCCGGTGTAATGTAATCATTGATAATGGATATATATTTGGACATTCCAATGACTAAAATATATTTCTCAGATATATTTGTTCCTCATCCACAGTTCTGAAGAACACTTCAGAGCCATAAGGAGAAATGGGCATTATTAATGAAGGTGACGTTTTTTTAAAGATTTTTATTTATTTATTTGAGAGAAAATGAGAGAGAGAGAGAGAGAGAGAGAGCGTGAGTGGGGGGAGGGTCAGAGGAACAAGCAGACTCCCTGCCGAGCAGGGAGCCCGATGTGGGACTCGATCCTAGGACTCCGAGATCGTGACCTGAGCCGAAGGCAGTCGCTTGACCAACTGAGCCACCCAGGTGTCCCACTGAAGGTGACTTTTGGTCTCTACCCAAGGGCAGGGGCTGGTTGCCAGGAGGACCAACCACGTGATTGGAGGGATGAAACTTTCAACCCGATCCCCGACATCCAGGGAAGGGCAAGGGTCGGAGCTTGACTCAGCCACAGGTCAATGAGGCCTCCATAAGAAACCCAAAGGACTGGGTACAGAGAGCTTCTGGTGAACACGTGGAGATTGGGGACAGAGGCACTCTCGAGGGGCACGGAAGCCCAGCACCCTCCCCCAGGCCTCCCGTTATGTAGTTCTTCATCTGGCTGTTGATGTGTATCCTTTCTCATACGCTTTACAGGTAAACGTGAATTGTTTCCCTGAGTTCTGTGAGCTGCTCTAGCAAATTAACCGAACCTAAGGAGGTCGTTGGAACCTCCAGTCCCTAGCCAGTCAGAAGCACAGGTAACAGCCTGCAGCTTGCAACTCGTGTCTGAAGTGAGGGTTGGGGCAGTCTTGGAGGACTGAACCCTTAACCTGTGGAATCTGACGCAGGCTCTGGGTGGATTGTGTCAGCATTGAGTTGAATTCTCAGATACCCTGCTGGTGCATGAGAATGGCTTGGGGTTGGGAGAAGGGGGGTCCCTCCCAATGTGCAATTTCGGTCCAGGAAACCAAAAGGCCTGGGGTCAACCCTGGTTTCAGCTTCCAACCAGCTGTCTGACCTGGAGCAAGGACATGCTCTCTGGGGGCTCAGTTTCTTCAGGTATTAAGGCTACACGTTACTTAAATAAAATTAAAAAAGAAAAAGAGGGTGCCCAGGTGGTTCAGTCAGTTAAGCAACTGACTCTTGATTTAGGCTCAGGTCATGATCCCAGGGTTGTGAGATCAAGCTCGGCATCGGAATGCGCACTAGGTGTGGCACTTGCTTGAAATTCTCTCTCTCTCTCGCACTCTTAATCTCAGGAAACAAACTGAGGGTTGCTGGAGTGGAGGGGGGTGGGAGGGATGAGGTGGCTGGGGGATGGACATTGGGGAGGGGATGTGCAATGGTGAGCGCTGTGAACTGTGTAAGACTGAGGAATCACAGACCTGTACCTCTGAAACAAATAATATATTATATGTTAAAAAAGGAACAAAGAAGATAGTAGGAAGGGGGAAATGAAGGGGGGAATCGGAGGGGGAGACGAACCGTGAGAGACGATGGACTCTGAGAAACAAACTGAGGGTTCTAGAGGGGAGCGGGGTGGGGGGATGGGTCAGCCCGGTGATGGGTATTAAGGAGGGCACGTATTGCATGGAGCCCTGGGTGTTATATGCAAACGATGAATCACGGAACACTACATCAAAAATGAATGACGAAATGGATCGTGATTAATATGACATCATAAAATAAAATTTTTTAAAAAGAAAAAAATCTCTTTCCCTCTCCCTCTGCTCCTTACAACCCTCCCTCTCTGAAAAAAAAAAAAAAAACAACAACAAAAAAACAAAAGAATGAAAGAAATGGCTGATGTAGAAGACAGTCATAAATACCAGCTACAGGCCTGTGACCTCCAGAGCACCTAGGATATAGCGTAACCTGATGACTTAACAGGGTTGCTCCACTTCAGAAGGAAAACAAACAAACAATCCATTCAGATGAAAAACTTAGGGCAACAGTCCAACTTTTACTAACAGACACCTATAACAGGAAAGTGGCAATGCATTTTCTCAGCCTCAAGAAGACAATTCTTAACTAATTTGTGCTGGGAGGCATCAACAATATCTGGTCGCACTCCAGGACAGCCAACTGGTTCTGCCTTCTCACTGATCGTTGCCATAACGGGATTATAAGGTTGGGGAGCGATCACCTTTGTTGAGAAACTGGTCATATTCTATTTTCTCTAGGACCTTCTCAAGGTGACTTATTAAGTCTTCTCTTTTCAATCTGAAGATAAAGAGACAAGTCATTAACCCAAAGACACCCAGAGAACCTTTGATGCAGGAGGCTCTGTAGAAGATGCAAAGAGAAGCTCGAGTCACAGGAGTACAGAAAACACCCCTGCGTGGTAAGGGACCATCCACTAACACACAGGGTGCCAGTTCAGGGTCAAGGCCCACCTCAAGCTCTGGAGTGAACAGAGGGTTCCTTGAGCTTGGAAGAAGGAGAGACTCGGATAGCATCGATCTAAATCACTGGGGACGACATGAACTCTGGCTGAGGGCCAGGGTTTGAGAAACGCCAGGCAGGGCCCGACCCCACCCCTCACCCAGCAGCGCACTGGGCCCACTGGGAGACATACCGGACAGTTCCTCCTACACTCACCTTGCCGCTTCCTTCATGGCATACACGACAAATTTTTTCTGCACTTCTGGAGGTCCTTGCACTCCTTCAAGCAATTTCAAGATTCTCTCATGTTCTGAAGATATTTAGAAAAATACCTTCAGTATTTCTCAAGTACAAAGAGGAGTTAGAACTCAGGCTTGGAGTCTCAGCGATCATTCAAGGGCTACAATGTTACAGCGTACCTGTGCTTTCCATGCTTACGGTCAGACATCCCTACAATGTTACAGCGTACCTGTGCTTCCCATGCTTACGTTCAGACATCCGAACATATCCACCAGTGTGGGATCTGGTACACAATAACCAATTTAAGAAATACAAAAGAACAACAACAACAACGAAAGATTTACTGGGACATTTCAGTCGAAATAAAGAGGAACCGTTCTAGTTGTGAAAACCCAGTTCTGGCAAAGGAGGAGCCTCAAGAGGTCAGTTGAATCTAGTCTGGATCATAGAACGGGAAAGACTTCCTGGGGTTTCATGGACAGAAATTGGTATTCTACTTACTTCCTTCAAAATATCGAATTTCCTTCTTTAATTGCACTTTTATTTCCATATTGATTTCCGCTGGTATTGGCAGTTTATCGGGCACATCTCCCGACACATACATTGCTGTGTCTTGGGGGTCATCTGCAGAGAGACAGCTGGGAATGATTCCTCCCACCAGTGCATCACTACCTGGTTTGTGAATGAATCGGCCCACCCTTGCTGACACTGGCTAAGACAGGACACAGACAATCCACCTGACTGTGTGGAATACCATCTCCTGCCATACTCATCCGCTCTGGAGGTCAGAGTTTCACCGGAAGCCATCAGGTGGGGATCGACCACTTTCCGTCCCCTCCCCGTGGATACCGTGAAGCACAGGTGCCATCTGGAAACCTAATTGAATGTGGAGCTGCGATGACGTGCATTTCAGCAACGCCACATGCACATCCATGTGCTCGCCAGTCTCTAAATTTTCATTTCATAGCAGGAGAATACACCAGCTAGATGTATCACACCTGAAAATTTGCCTCAGGAAAAATAATACAACAAAGAAGCCTCTTCTCTTCTTGTCATTACGCCTACACACAGAAACAGGCTTGGACAGTCTAACCAAGTAGCAAACATTCACAGAGCCCTGGCACTCATGATTTCATGTTCCCTTGATCCCGTCTACGAGGTGAAAAGCTGAACGTGTCACTTGATGTCAGGATGCCTGATATTGGCACTCCATCACTAGAAACCCCAGTCACTAAATGATCTTCCTCATCTGGCTTTTCGGTCTCAGAAAATGCATTTTTTTCCTTCAAGTGTGACACGTCTACTTCATTCATCCAGGCCTGGGGGTCAGGAGTGACCCAGACAGAAGAAACCCTTTCCTTTTGGGATGTATAAGCTCCTGTGGACGTCAGAGGGTACATGCCCAAGGAGCACAGGGAATGAAACAGTTTGACTTTGTGTTAGGAAGGAAGGAAGTCAGCAGGGATGTGAGCGAGAGCAGGAGGGGAAGCCTGTGTGAGGCGTGGTCGGGCAGGGCCCCCTGAGGAGGTGAGCCCTGGGCAGAGCCAGGAACAGGAGACGGAGGTGGCCTGTGCACACGCAGAGGAGGAGGTCTAGCTGCCGGGAGGGCCGTGCAGGGCCCCAGGGGGGGACTAACCGGGGCTGTGGAGCCAAGGACAGACGCAGAGAGAGCAAGAAGGACACGGTGAGGGCGCATGTAGGAGACCATGACAGGGTCAGGGGGTGCCGGGCCTGGAGACCAGCATCGGGAGCTCAGACTCCGTTCTACGTGCTCGGGGGAGTTGAGGATGGGTTTCAGGACAGGCATGTCATGACCTGACATCTGTGTGGACATGGTCACTCTGGGTGCACGGGCACAAAGGGGCTACACGGGGTCAAGTGGGAAAGCAGGATGCGAGCTCAGAAGCTACTGGAGCAGCTTGCTGAGTGATGAGGCAGTGTGGGATGAGGGACAGTGTAACAGTGGGACTCAGGAACAGTGACAGTCTTAAGAGGAGAGAAAGAAGATCAGAAAGGAGAAGGGAGGCAAATTCAAGGAGGAGAAGGAAACGAGGAGAGTGCGGAGCTTGGGAAGCCAGGAATGTTTCCAGGGAGGACAGAGTGAACACCTGGTCCCGTGTGGCTGAGAAAGTAATGGCAGCATCACCCAAAGCCGGTGACCTTGATAGGAACTGATCCCGAGGCGTGGAGGAGCCAGAGGCCTGGCTGCCCTGGGTCGGGTCACGTCAGGGAGGGGAGGACAGCCATCCTCACCATCTTCCCAGGAGATGGCTGAGCCCTCGGGTTGGGATGCTCCGTCTCCTTCCTCTCTCACTGATGGCAGCGGCATGCTCAGCCTTTTCTTAAACGGAGGCGGAGTGATGGGTTTTCCAGGACGTCTCACTTGGCCTTTGGGCCCAGCAGCGGACTCCTCTGCTTTATCACTCATCACTTCCTGAGGAGCATTAAGAAACACGTTCCATTAATGACAAAAATGCAACCACTCCGAAACAGGAAGGAGGTTTCTCAGGAAGTTAGAAATAGAAGTACGTTATGAAGCAGCATTTCCAGTACGAGGCATTTACCCAGAGAGTACAAAAGTACTGATTTCAGGGGGTACATGCACCCCGATGTTTAGAGCAGCATCATCTACGAAAGCCGAACTATGGGAAGAGTCCAAATGTCCACCGACTGATAAGTGGAAAAAGAAGACACGCTGTACATATACAATGGAATATTACTCGGCCGTCAGAGACAATGACATCTTGCCATGCGCAATGATGCCGGGGCAGCTAGAGAACAGAACGCTAAGCGCAGTAAGTCAGTCAGACAAAGGCAAGCCGCAAACGATTTCACTCATATGTGGAATTTAAGAAACAAACAGATGAACATGGCGGGACAAAAGAAGGGCAGACCGGGAAACAGACTCCGAACCACAGAGAACAAACGGAGGGTTACTGGAGGGGAGGTGGGCATGGGGACGGGCTCAGTGTGTGACAGGGAGGAAGGAGGGCCCGAGTGTGATGAGCACTGGGTGTTGTACGGCCATGTGGAATCACTGAATTCTACACTTGACACTAAGAGTACACTGTATGGTAAGTAACTGGAGTTTAAATAAAAACTTGAAAAACAACACAAGCATCCCACCCGTCGGGCCTGGCTCTTACAACCTTGTACATTTCCCTCTTCCACAATGCGTCCTGAGCGCTCAGCCAGGCGTTTCTTCGGCATGCAGGAGGCTCGTTTGCGAGCTCTCTGGCTACGCGCCCAGTCGGCTCGCTTCCTGTGCCGCTTAGGTGTGGCCACGCTGTAGAAAGGCCTTTGCATCTGGGGCCCATTCTGTCACCGGACACCAGAGGAGCTGCAGAAGTCCAAGGCGGGAAAGACAAAGACAGTGCTTGTACGGGAAGGGACTCCCCTTGTGCAAGAATCGCACTTGTGGCCTGACCTGTTCACGCTAATGTGGCCACAGCGCCGGGGAACGTGACCCGGCTGTGCGTCCCGCACAGGCTGGTCAGGGAAGGCAACACTGTCAGGCGAGAGGAGATGGACTGGGAGCGGGATCCCCGGAGCAGGAAACCACCTTCTCCCTTCTAACAACGGTGCGGGCTCCCAGCCGGGTACGGTGCGTGCTCCCAGCCGGGTAGGGTGCGTGCTCCGGTCCGGGTACGGTGCGGCCTCCCACCCGGGTATGCTGCCTGCTCCAGTCTGGGTACAGTGCATCTCAGGAGAGCAGTGGGATCCCAGAGGGCATGGAGTAGCTTCCCCTCCCTGAACAGCTAAGAAGAAACACACCCATGCTGGTGTACATCCCTTGGCAAATTCCGGATGATCACGCCTCTCCCAGCCGCATGGGGCTTGGTGTCCTGAGCAGCAAAGCACAGTGATCCACCTGGAGAGTCAGAACAATGGCTGTGTCCTGAGACTTCCATAGCTTTATGATGCTGGGTATCTCGGCAGGGGTTCCCAGTTCGGGATGAGCTAACAAACAGGCCCTCCTTCGTGGTCCTCCAAATGTATTAACCTAAACCTAGGACAGTTGTGAAGTCCACCAGATCAAGGTGGTTTCACTGTTGACAATTTAATCTGCTGCTTTAATCTCCCAGTCTTCTGTTCTACCTTCCTGCTGCCCACAGGTCTCCAGCGGTTGGGAACCACCACTCCGTGTCATGTTCCTTGGCCCAGTTCCTTCAACCGTGAGCCCGATCACCGTCTGTTTGACGAGGGTATGTGGACACACTACTCGGCTTCTCCGGTCCCCTCATGAGGGCGGTCTCGGTTTGCCCAGTGGGGGAAAGTCGGCATCAGGAGACACGTGTTGTCTGCACAAACCGGGCCATATGGAGAACCCTCCGTGGGAGCCAACGGGTCCGTGCAATCGCTTGCCACCCCATCACCCGTCGGGAACTCGGGCAGATGGGCCCAGATCCCGGGGCAGTTGCCTGGGACACAGTTTGGATCGCACAGGGCAGGCTGTTGCTGCATTAACCAAGTCGCTGTTGGTCCGGTCCCGTCGTGCCTGGTGCTGCGGTGTGGTCAGCCCGCCCTCGCTCGCCATCTGCTGGGTGTGCCGCAGGGGCGGTGGCTAGGGCTCCGCGAGGGCATCGGCTTCCTCATGGCCGGGAGTCTCAGCGCCTCAGGAGCCAGAGTGTGGGAAAGAGCAAAGACTGCCTGGCGGGCGATCCCCAATGTCTCTCCACATGTCCTGACCTCACGAGGGCTTATTCATGATCATCCACCTCAGCTTCACAGTGTCCGCACCCTAGCGTCCATCCTTGACTTGTCACTGCCTAGGGCTCTGGGCCCCCCCCTTGTCACTGCCTAGGGCCTGGGCCCCTTGTCAAGCAGCCATCGGCCCGGATCCCACAGCCACGGATTCCCGGGTGCAGGCATGCCCTGGCCTGTGGCTGGGAGGGGCCCCTCTGTCAGTGAGCTCAGCGAGCATAGGAGCAATCACCCAGCATTTTCCCCAGCTGGGGGTCCCCCGGCCTGGGGCTGTGCCGCTAGGATTTACTTTGTTTCAGGGGTCAGAGGGCACGGGGCGCAGTCCCTGTCCTCCTCCGTCACCAGTGCCTCCTCCTCTTGACTCCCGAGTCCTCCCTCTTAGCGGCTGTCAGGCGGTGTCCCAGCACTGAGACCAGAATCCGAAGGCAGCCAGTGGCCCGTAACCTTGCAAACAGGCGCCCAAAGTCTCCAAGGTGCCGTCTTGCTGTCCCGCCTTCTCCACCACCCCGGGCCCGTGCAGCGGTGCACCCCGCAGCCCCTTCTCTACCCGCAGCTCTTCTTCCACCCTGCCTTCCGAGCTGCGGCCTGTCGTTGGGCACCGCTGGCGGCCCATCTGTCCACAGCAGAGGCCGGCCCGCCCCACAGCCGTGGGCTCCCCGTCTCTGTCGGGGGGACCCGCCGCAGCTCCCCCCACGAGCGCATCAGACCGCCTGGGGCTGTCGGGGTGTCCCCAGACATCTGACGGACGTCCGCACTTCCCCACACACAGCCTTGTGGCCAAGCCTGGGATGCGCCAAGGATGCCCCCTTCTCCGGACCCACGTCTCTGCTCTCCTGGCCTCTGGCGCCTGTGAGCTCCCTGCGGAGCATCTGAGTGAAATCAGCCACCGGCCCCTTACCGGGTAGACAAGGACAGACCGCCAAAGAGGCAGGCCACTCCGCATGGCTCCTGGCAGGTTGGAGAAGCAAGGAACATACATACCAGGCTGGTCTTGGGCGGGCCCACGAGGAGGTCTGTGCACAACCGGCCAGAACCCTAGAAGTTTATATAGTCGCCTACGTGGGCTTCATCCCAGGCACCGTCCAGATGGGCCCGACAGCACTCCTCCTGAATCTGGGATCCTGTAACAGCTCCTAGGCCGGAGAGGAACTTACATTCAAGGACAGGGGAAGGGAGGAGGGCCTTCCGATGGCCAGAGCCACCTTGGGGTCAACAGGAGGACACATTCTCTGAAGAACTCCAACAAAAGCAGAATTCTGACACAAACTAGGGACAAGGGAAGGAAGGGTCGATGTGGGGCTCAGGAGCAATCGCGAGGCACAGAGATTTCCAGGATGGGTGGCTGGCCCGGCAACAGGTGCCTTCGCCCGGCTCCCTAGCCCTCAGCCTGCAGTGTCATCCGTCTTCAAAATGCCTTTACTCGGCAGAGGACCATCTCGTGAAAGCGATGAGACGACGAAGGGGCAGGTCACGTGAAGAGTGGCCAGAAGGAGCTCGGATGGGCGCTGATATCCGTGACCTGAGCCCCCAACTGCTGTGTTCCCCACATTCGCAAGGAACCACGAAGCAGGAGGGACTAGGAGAAAAGCAGTACGGGTCGGCTCGCGGGTACTTCCTTCACCCCACTACTGACATGCTTCTATCTCTGTCCGTGTCTTGTGACCTTACCGGGTGTGGATCCACTTTTTCGGAGAACTATCGTGCCCTGCACACTCCCTTAGTAACATTTCAGCTGCAAAAGTTCCATTGCATTTCACTTGACACGCCAAATTTTCATTGCATTAGAACCAGAACTGTTGAAGATCGGGGCCTGGACTCATGTGAGCACATGAGGGTTGACCAGCACGGGAGGCTGATCGCTCCTCAAAGCCGAGTCCAGGCCAGCCCAGGGGCCGCCCCTCCTTTAGTTTCTCAGGCTTCCGGCCGGGCATCCTCCATGGTACCTGTCTACAGAAGTGCAGAAGGAGCCCTTCTCCCCCTCACAGCGGCTCTGCAGTCTCTGAGTTGTTAAACGTGGAGTCTGGCCACTCTGGGGGAGCGTTGGCAAACGGACGTTTGTCTCCACACTAAGAACCACATCTACCAAGAACATTGCGTTTTTCTGAAGAGACGCCCGGCTTTGGGCATACTGAATGTGAAGAGTGGTTGTTGCCGGCTGGTACGATTTCTGCGGATTTCCAAATGTATCCTGTGTGTGCTCCTTTGCTTGCCACGGTGAACGCTGTTTTGCAAAAGGTGCTTTCAATCACAGGAGCGCAAACCTCTCCTGTTTTGGCTAAAACGATACAAGAAGCCAACAGCTAAGTGGAGATTAGCATGAAAGGAGCCGAATCCTGTATCAAAAACATGACAAAGGGTCTGGTCTCTTCCCGAGGTTCCTTTCTGCTTTTCTGAAGCCACTTCATCCCAGTTCTGGCTCCTCCTCATGATTGCCAAGTGGCTGCCAGGGCTCCTCAGTGACGTGCTACTCAAGGCCTGCGTAGCAGGAGAATGCGCTTACATCTTTCCCTAGCGCTCCCACAAGAAGTCCGAAGGTTTGCTGTGATGGAATCCCTTCGTGCACATGTCCACCTCCACCAATCATTTTGCTCTACGGGGCTTCAATCAGAATGTGCCAGTTGCTCGGCTCAGGCCCCAGATAGCAAATGCATAGATTGGAAGATTCCACCCTCAATAGACTTGATCATGGCCTCACATAGAATCCTGTACCCAATAATCAGAATATAATTTCTTCTCAAGCAGGCAAACATTGGCAACCCTGTCAATAAAACCCCGATCCGTAGTTTCAGGCAGACCAAGTTCTCTAAACACATGAAATTAGACAAGTACTTCTTCGCAACACAACAAAGGTACTCCAAAATTTTATACCATACTTCCAGGTCAATACTTAGTACTGAACTCTAGGAAAACTCGCATGACTGAATCTGTGCGACACACGTAATGGCGAACAGAGAGGAAAACGTAGAGGTTTATATTCTTTTAGAAAGGTAACACGGCTGCAAATGAATGAGGTCTGTCCATGGAGGAAGGTGCAAAAGGACTACAAAAAATCCCAGGAAACGAGAGTGAGAGCTATGCTGTGTTCTGACACTCGTGTCTCCCCACAAGCATGTGCTGACATCCAAACCGCCGGGGAAGCTGGTATTGGGAGGCATCAGGGTCGTTTGGCAGGTGCTGAGGTCCAGACGGTGGCCCACTCCTGAATTGGATTAGTGCTCCAGAAAGGAGGCTGCAGAGAGACCCAGAGCCCTCCCGCAGCATAGAACGAGGGCGCCCGACTCTGAACTAGGCCTCGGACCTTCTCTACATCGTCCTGGTGCCGGCTGCCTGGTCCTGGTCTCCCGGCCTCCACAGCCCAGGGCAACCCATTTCTGTCCCTGTCACCTTCCCACTTTCTGACATGTTGCTATGGCAGCCTGAACAGACTAAGGAGCCTCCCTGGCACGATTATCGAGGACCTTTTAGCCACAGGTGAACAAAACTAGCAACCAAGCCGGAGACGGAACCCTGCATCCGGAAGGGAGTTCTGTGAAAGACAGGAACACCCAGAATGACTTTATAGCAAATTGGGAAACTGACATGAAAGAGACACTTTTCGACAACAATGAAACATTTCAAACCTCACCAAGAAGAAACAGAAAATCTGAATGCTCCTGTATGTGGTACAAGGTCTAGTACCAAATGAGAAGCCTCCCTAGCCTGAAGGCTTTCCTGAGGAGTCCTGTAAACATTCAGGAGGGAAAGAATACCAGTCTTACACAAACACTTTCAGAGCAGAGGAGAAATGGTGTGAGTTCCTACTCATTTTTTGAGTCCCATATAAACGTGTTACCAACACCGACCAAAAACACTGGAAGAAAGGACAACCAACAACCCGGATTTCTCTCCTGAATATAGACGCACAACTCCAAATGATGGGTTCGCAAATGAATTTAAACGGGACACAAAAATCCAAAGGGCATGTGGTTGTTGGGTGTATTGCTGGAAGGAAGACTGGTTTCACCGTGGAAAATCCATCAGTGTCGTGTGCTACGTGAACAGCGAAAACCAAGGAAAAGTCACGGGGCCATTGTAAAAAACGGGTTGAAGTTGGATACCTGTTCGCAGGAAAAAGCATCAGCGACGTCGGATGAAAGGCAACTTCTTTAACCTAAGAAAGGCTATCTCCCCCTCCCCCAAAAATGTACACAAGTGTTGTATTTAACGGTGACAGGCCCAACCCTTTTTTTCTTGAGTTTTAAAAAAGACAAGGGTGTCCACTGTGTTTTCAAGAACATACTGGAGGAACTGAAAACGGACAGTAAAATATAATAAGTACACATTTGGAAAGGAAGAAGTGAGGTTATCGTTGTTCACACTTTCACACGTTTTGGTACATAGAGAGTCAAAAAGATGCAAAATACTGAGAATTAGTCAGTATACAATAGCCAAGCAACTGGGTAAAGAGCCAGAATCAACACCAGGTGTATTTCTGTGTAATAACAAACCAATTAGAGAAAGATATTTAAAATATCATTAGAGGGCGCCTGGGTGGTTCAGTTGGTCAGGCAACTGCCTTCGGCTCAGTTCATGATCCTGGAGTCCTGGGATCGAGTCCCGCGTCGGGCTCCCTGCTCGGCGGGGAGTCGGCTTCTCCCTCTGACCCTCTTCCCTCTCGTGCTATTTCTCATTCCCGCTCTCTCAAATAAATAAATAAAATCTTAAAAACAAAAACAAAATAAAATATCATTAGAACAGTGTCAAGAACGTCACGGGGCCCCTGGCTGGCTCAGTCAGGGGATGGTGGGACTGTTGATCTTGGAGTTGTGAGTTTGAACCCTAGTTGGGTGTAGAGATTACTTAAAAATAAAAAATCTTTAAAAAAAAAAAAAAGAAAGAAAGAAAAGCCTCAAAACCCATAGAGCAAACCTGACAGCACGTGTGCTGAGGCACTACACGGGAACCTAAACCTCATGGACAGAAAGCAAAGGCCTCGGTACATGGAGAGAAATCCATACCTTGTGGATTGGAAGACTCGTTATTAAGTGATGATTGTCATTCTGCCCAGAATAATTCTTTCTTCATATTTAAAGTGTCAGGAATTTAATTTAAAATTCAGAAAACCCATCCTGTTCCTTTTGTGGGGAAATAGGAGAGCTGATAGTAAACAGTATATGGATATCAAAGGGCCTAGAATAGCTGAGACCGTCTTTCAGCAACAGCACCAAGTTGGAAGACTGCACACTGCCAGACAGCAGATGTACCGCAAATGAGGGGCAATGACAACTCTGTGGTGGTGGAGCAAGGGTGGGCGGATACTCCAGTGGGACAAGATAGAAAGTCTAGACATCAATCTGGGAACAGCAGGTGCTGGATTACTGACACCCGGGCTTGCAAACCCTTGAGGTCCATTCAGTCAGTCCACCGGCTCCCTATGTGGAAATTCACCTCTGCTCTGACCCCCTTCCCGTCCCTACAACATTGATCTCTGGTGAACAGGAGATCTAGAAGGAAACTTAGGATATTACCCTCATGGCTTTAGAGTAGGCAAAGCTTTTGAAAAGAATAAAAGCACTGACCATGAGGAACAGACTGATTAGACATAAACTGAGAAATTCTGTTCATCAAAAAGACACTGTTAAGAGAGTGACTTGGGGGTTGCCTGGGGGTGGCTCAATTGGGTTAAGCGGCTACCTTCGGCTCTGGTCATGATCCCAAGGTCCTGGGATGGAGCCCAGCATTGGGCTCCCTGTTCAGTGAGGAGTCTGCTTCTCCATCTGCCCCTTTCAAATAAATTAGTAAAATCTTAAAGAGAGAGAGAGAGAGAGAGAGAGAGAGAGAGAGAGATGGGGCACCTGGATGGCTCAGTTGGTTAAGCATTTCACTTTTCACAGCTCATGATCTCACAGTGGTAGAGATCGAGCCCCCACATTGGGCTCATGCTGGGTGGGAAGCCCGCTCCAGATTCTCCCTCTCCCTCTCTCTCTGCCCCTCCCCCTCCCCCTCCCTCCCACGCTGGCGTGCCCACATTCTCTCTCCATTAGCAAAAAAAAGAATAGAGGGACAAATCAAAACAGATCAGCAGAAGACAGAGAGAATTCTATATTTAAATATATATATATATATATACACAAATGTAAATATATGTTGCACTATAAATCTATTTTAAATACAAATGCCTCAGTAAAATGTGGGGAAAAGGACAGGAAAAGCTCTTCCTAAAACACATACATGAACGGCCGAGGAACCACATTAATCAGCACAAAATGCACATTTAGACGTAACGAGAGGCTCCCGCACACCCGCCAGCGTGACTGAGATGAAAGACTGCCTATGTGGCAAGGGTTTGGGAGTCTAGGATGCTACCAACTCTCATATATTGTCAGCCCCAGATTCCCACCTTGAGGACCAAGATCACAGGTGAAAGGTTACTCATAGGACCCCTGCAAGACCGAGATACACAAATCATTGAAAACTACTCCGCCCCAGGCGGAGGCAGAGCATCCGAGGAAGAACAAGCCACCCCAACGTGCATGAGAGCAGCCAACGGTGACCTCACCCAGAGGCTGCGACACACCACACTCGGGAGAACCCACCCCCTGAGGCAGGGGCAGAGCCAGAGCCCCCGAAACGCCCCCCAGCCATGGCGGAGTCAGGGGAGCCGAGGAAGAGTAGCCCCCTTCCATCAGGGCGCTGGAGTGCCCCATATCCCTCCTCACCTAGGGCTGAGAGAGAGCGCTCAAGGCCGAATCCCCCCTCGGGGCAGGGGTGGCCCTTCCGAGGAAGAGTCTCAGCTCCCCAGACCTCGGAGGGGGCGCCAAGAAAGAGCCCAAAGGCCCAGTGCTGGGAAGGTGAGGTTCTCTCCCTGCCACGACTCAGGCAGAGCCCCCCGCGGACACTTCCACGGTCACCCCAAAGCGTCCGGGGAACAGCCCCCCCGTCGGAGGGGACAGAGCCCCCAGGAAGGTCTCCCCGGGCCGGGAGGAGGCCCCACCCCGGGCCAGCACAACGGCAGACAAGCCCGGCCCCACCGCGGCTGAGACACAGCCCCCAAGGGAACGTGCCCCCTCGTGCTGAGCTAAGCCCCAAGGAGAGTCTCTCACAGGCTGAGGTCGAAGCCCGCAGCGAGACGAATCCAAGGGCTGAGGTGATGCACCCGAGGAAACCTCCCCCTCACAGACCTTGAATGCAGCGCCAGGAGACACTGCCTGCCCCGCACGTCGGACTGACGTAATCACCCAAAGACGCGTCCCCCCACCGGCGCGGAGACCATGACACAAGGAGAGTCCCTCACGGAACTCAAGACACCACCAAGGACAGCCTCTTCTCCAACATGGCGGAGATAAGCGGCCCCGAAAAGGCCTCCCCCTGGGCTGAGATCCGAACCCAACCAAGTGTCTCCACAGAGCTGACGGAGATCCCCCAGGAAGACACCGCAGCCCAGGGAGAGGCACCTCCGGGGCACAGAGAGGCCCCCCCCCGGCCCCCCAGGGAAAAGTATCCACACTCCCAGGGTTAAAGTCCTGACTTTGCTCCAGGAGCCGGGAAACAACTCACACAACGGCGGTGAGGTTGTGGTGCCTCTCCCGCGGAACTTGATAGAAAGGTGTCCCGTCACCCCCACCCCCACGCGCCCCCCCCCCCCGCGGGAATCTCTGGATATAAGCCCCCTAGGCATTCTGGGAGTGCTGTGCACACGGAAGTGTCTGGCCAGAAGACAATCATTATTACTGCCCCAGGGAGGTGTAAGGGAAGCTGCGGGACTTGGGGTGTTGCTGGCCACGCTGCCCTGCAGCAGCCTGGTCCCCGAGAAGCTGCGTGCGGTGGGGAGCCTGGTGCTGGAGAAGCCTCATGCCCCCCAGGAGCCTGCTGTGCCCGCTGCCCAGGACCAGGAAGCAAGTCTTCTCCTGCCACGTCTCACGCGCCCCCTACAGGCAGAACTCGGTCACACAAGCCACAGGAAAACACATTCCTGGGAACCAGGATTTTTTTTACTCATAATAGGTGAAAGGGTTGAGTTTGAAGCTGAGAGTGGATAAAGCGAAAACTGGCCCAGTATTTTAACAGAAACAGAGGAGGATTCTTTGATCACCCTAAGCCCTGCAACACTTAAGAGCATTTGGTAAAAGTTTGTCTACACCTAGGTGCTTTGCCGGGTATTCTTGGAAGGGAAACAGAGGAAGGATTTCTTGCACATAAAATGAAAGCAAGACAGGATTGCGCACCGTCATCCCTTCTATTCAAGCCCCCTTACAGGGGTCCTGACTGGCACCTTAAAATGGGGAACAGGGCTGTGCCCACAGAGCGAGCTCTAGACCGTTCAGTGATGGACGAGCCCCGGGCGTGGTGCTTTCCAGGGAGTCACCAGGCACGTCAAATCGTGACAACTGTCTGGGAAGAGAGAGTTGTGGGGAGCTGCAATCACTTTAGTCCCCTCCAGCGGCTGACAGGTCGCTGGGGTTCAGAGCTACCGTGCCCCTGAGGTCCTTGGTTTCAGGGCCACCACGGAGCTGAGGAGAGGGCGGTGGGAACAGTGCTCGTCACCACAGCCCAGAGCTCACCGTCCCTACTGGGATGGAGCCGTCCTTCCGGACGGAACGCTCTTCCGGTTGTTGCCAGGCTTGGGTTAATTCGCCCGGTCCCGAAAGCATTTATCTGGACAGAGTTTGCCCGTGTTCTCATTGCTTGTATGCTGGAGTGGATTTTCACAGGCCCTGCCTCCACCCACCCAGAAGCGCCTCCTCGTATGGGCTACATATTATACTAAGTATCACTCCAGTGTATCCGACTGTAAGTCATTTATACTCTTTCCCTTCTTGCTGGGGGAAGGAAACTAGTATCAGCAGTGCCTGCATAGGGTGAAAACTCCCTGTGAACGAGGCCTCCCATGGCCACTCCAAGTCAGGGTTCCAGGAGTGTGGAGGAGAGGGGAGTGAGCACGGGCGACAGGTGGCAGTCCCTCCCCACGCAGAACCCACGCGGAAGCAGGGGGCGGACGCCTTGTGTGCACGTCTTAGCGCTCTGCCAGACAAGGGGAGGAACAACTACTGAGGGTCTTACTTTACATGGGCTGACACAGCGCCTCTCTGACGAGGCGGTACTTAAGGAGAGAGGGAAAGGGTGGCGAGCCGTGGGAAGGGGAATTGAGGCAGCGGGAAGTCCAGCTGCAAAGGCCCCGAAGGGGCGCGGGCTGCCCTGTGCCGGGAAGCAGGAGGCCGCGGTGGCTGCACGAAGAGATGGAGGGAGCGGTGGGGGTCCCGAGGGTGCTTGGACACATGCACGGATCTTCTCAACTGCCCCTTCCGTGATTGCACTTGTCAGTCCTTCCTGGCTGAAAGGTTAACTTGTTCAAAATCGATTAAACTGTTTAAAACAGGGCGCCTGGGTGGCTCAGTTGGTTAAGCGACTGCCTTCGGCTCAGGTCATGATCCTCGAGTCTCGGGATCGAGTCCCACATCGGGCTTCCTGCTCAGCAGGGAGTCTGCTTCTCCCTCTGACCCTCTTCCCTCTCGTGCTTTCTATCTCTCATTCTCTCTGTCTCTCAAATAAATAAAGAAAATCTTTAAAAAAAAATAAAATAAACTGTTTAAAACAGTTCCAAGGCGACTTTGTACAGCCCACTAGTGACTGCAGAAACAACTTTTTCTAGAAGCCTTCTGTGCTGCTCTTGAGCCACGGAGGGAATCTTGCCGTACTTGGACATGAAAGGGGGTCTTGCCATGCACTTTAGGAAACGGAAGAAAGCATAATGTCCCCAAATCGCAGTCAAGGGAGGCCAGTAGGGGGAGCTCTCATGCGCTACCACTGGTTGTCCATTGCGGAGCCAGGGGAGGAATGTACCTTGCAAGTCCGAACTCCTTCAGGTGCTCCTTGACTATCCCAGCAGGAGAAGAAAGATTTTCCTCCTCCCCAGCAACAGCCCAGGCCATGAGGGACGCTCACAGCTCAGCCGATGAGAAGCCGCTATACTTTCAAATTCCAGCTTACTGCAGTGGACTTTTTGGGTAGAACAGCCTTCCGAATGCCCACTCTGCTCCAACAAAGGAGCCTTCTTCTTCTTTGTTCTCTAGACCTGCTGATGGTTTCGCTGTAGCTTGTGTTTCCTGGAAGGGAATTCTCTGCTATTCCCAAATAAATGCGTCTTCTTGGCAAATTAACTGACAGGTGTTTTGTTTTGTTTTGTTTTGTTTTGTGTTTTAGTTTATTTATTTGAGAGAGAGAGAGACAGAGAGCACGAGCAGGGAGAGGGGAAGATGGATAGGAGATGCAGACTCCCCAGTGAGGGTGGGGCAAACTCCGCTCAATCCCAGGACCATGAGATCATGACTTGAGGCAAAGTCATACGCTTAACTGACTGAGCCACCTCGGTGCCCCGACAGTTTGATTTTTAAGGTTCACAATGTCTTCACTTTGGAACGCAAAGTCCTGACACTTGTTACTCTTCGGATCTCAGTTTAGGAAGGAATCCAGGTTCCCTTTTGTGAAGCAGGGGCATGGGGCTGCACTGTTCTCAAGAGCACAGGCCATGGAGTGAGGGACACCCGCTTTCACTCTGGCTCCAGCTCCCAGCCAGCTCTCTGACCTGGAGCAAGGACAGGCTCTCTGGGGGCTCAGTGTCCTCAGGTGTTAAGGGGAGGTCATGGCCTCTGCCTCATATGGTGGCTGTGCGCTTGAGGTGAGCAGGACCGTAAGAAGCCAAAGCCCACCCTGGCACATTTGAGGTGCTCTGGAAAGGTTCTGCTCAGGCTTGGTGCTGCCTGTAGGACACAGTCACGGCCCCGGACCTCAGGGAGGCTACAGGCTCTGGGCCAGAGAAAAGTGCACAGTGGGTCATTCACTGATGGTCAGTGATCTCAGTTAGAGAACACACAGACAGCAGACTCCCCTCTGGCCAGGGATTCGCTGAGGGACAGGAGTTTAGCCCTGTCTGACAGGGTAGCTCTTCCCGGGAGCCCTCGGGGCTGAGGAGCTGACGCAGAGGCTGGGGCAGCTGAAAGCTAGGCCCTCCCTCCCCTGGCAGCTCCGCTCAGGGAGGGAGAGCGAGCAGACAACGTTCCAGATCCAGGGTCAGACGCCGAATAAGGACCAATGGCAGACTGTGGGCCAGGGGCAGCCAGAGTCTGTGGAGTTCGGGGCCAGCCCTGGGGGAGTGGAAAGAACTTGGCTCTAGCCAGACCTGGCTCAGAGTGCTTGGTCCAGGTCCACCCTCATTTGCTCATGACCTGGGGCTATGGACCTAACCCCTTTGTCTTTCCGCATCCCCTCCCGCACACCGAGGCTCCTGACACCATCAACCTCCTAGGCTGGCCGTGAGGATTAGAAAGAATTCATTTGATATCTGGTACAAACTGTCTAAGTGGAAGCTGCTTGTCTAGGTGGGAAAGAACAGTGAACTGGACACTCTTCTCATGGATCTTCCGTTCCACTTGGGAGATAACAACACTAGAGAAGCAGAGCGACTCTCCGTTAATACCAGCGCAGTGTAAAAAAGTTGAAATTGGAGAAGAGACGTGAAAGGAGTGGTGTGGAGCACGTGTGATGTTGAACAACAATGTGTGACGGCTACCCTTTCCTACCATTATAAGGGACAGAAAAAGTAGTGGGGCTCGGCGGTTCGGCGGTACTGTATTCCTCTTTGTTGTACTATTAGGAGCCTTTTGTCAAGTAACCTGAAAACCCGCTAGTTTCGAGTGGGGCCTAGGACAGGAGAAAGTCCTCTGCTCCCGCACCTATTGGCCTCCAGCGGAGTCTCCTAATAACAGGTGGCTGGAGAACAAAAGCCAACCCCCTGTGGCCTGGATGACTGGCGTTCCTTCGCGGTAGTCGGCAACACCGTCCCGGTTTTATACTGATACACAAAAAACCATCACAGGCGGAGCAGCTGAAAGCACCACACATCATTGCCTCCCACTTCTGCACATTGAAAGACCTGGAAGGCTCATGTAGCATCTCTGCTGAATGACTCACAAACCCAAGTGAAAGCCTCAGCTGGGCTGGTGCTTGCTTAGCTAGAAGCTCTGGAATCATCCGCTTCGACTCATTCAGGCTGTTGGCGGGTCTAACTCCTGAAGGGGGGAGAACAAGGTCCCCATTTGCTTGCAGCTGTCAGCCAGGAGGAGCCGTACACTCCTCCAGCCACCCCCTCATCTTCTTAGGAGCGCTGCTTGATCCTCACAGTCGTCATTGCATGGCACGTGCTTCTTGTGCTTTGAGTCTCTCTGACCTCCGCCTCCATTCCCTGGTAGGGAAAAGCCTTAAAAGGACTCCCCTGAGTGGGTCAGGCGCACCCACATTCTCTCTGTACCTCAGGGTCAACTGACTTGAGATCTTAATTAAATCAGCAAAATCCCACCAGAACGGTACTCATCCATGGTATTCATGTGTTTGGTAGACGACAGGGGACAATGGGGGGGCATGATTAGAATCTTTCTGGTATTCAAGATCTATAAAGAACTTCTCAAAGTCAACCCCCAAACACCAAATAATCAAGTCGAAAACTGGGCAGAAGATGTGAAAAGACACTTCTCTGAAGAAGACCCACATAGGGCTAACAGACACATGAAAAAATGTTCATCATCACTAGCCATCAGGGAAATTCAAATCAAAACCACATTGAGATACCACCTTACCTCAGTGAGGATGGCAAAAACGGACAGGGTAAGAAACAACAAAGGTTGGAGAGGTTGTGGAGAAGGGGACCCCTCTGACACTGTTGGTGGGAGTGCAAGTTGGTACAGCCACTTTGGAAAACAGTGTGGAGGCGCCTCAAAAATTCAAAAATAGAGCTACCCTATGACCCACCAATTGCACTGCTGGGTATTTACCCAAAGACACAGATGTAGTGACAAGAAGGGCCACATGCACCCCAATGTTCAGAGCAGCGATGTCCACAAGAGCCAAAGTGTGGAAAGAGCCGAGACGCCCTTCAACAGCCGAATGGATAAAGAAGATGTGGTCCATATATACACCGGAATATGACTCAGCCATCCATCGGAAAGGATGAATACCCACTTTTCCCATCCACATGGATGGGACTGGAGGAGATGATGCTAAGTGAAAGAAGTCAAGCAGAGAAAGTCAATTATCATGTGGTTTCACCTATTTGTGGCTCATGAGGAATAGCATGGAGGACATTAGGAGAAGGAAGGGAGAAATGAAGGGGGAGAAATCGGAGGGAGAGAGGAACCGTGAGAGACTCTGGACTCCGGGAAACAAACAGGGTTCTAGAGGGGAGCGGGGAGGGGGGATGCGTCAGCCCGGTGACGGGCATTAAGGAGGGCACGTACTGCATGGAGCACTGGGTGTTATACGAAAACAGTGGATCGTGGATCACCGCATCAAAAACTAATGATGTATTGTATGGTGACAAACATAACATAATAAAATTTAAAAAAGAAACGAGCAACAAAAAGCACAACGGATAATGGAAAACATAATAAATTTGACTGCATAGGAATTCAAAAAAAAAAAAAAGAACTGAAAAGACCCTACGGATTTGCAGGGTGAGATTTCACAGGAGCCTCTCTCCTGACACAAAAGAGGGTGTAGCAATGATGCTGGAGGGAGCAAAAGATCGAGAACATACGTTTTGTTCTGTTCAGTCAGTTTCTTCTCATTGTATTTGAAAATGTAGGGTCTTTTCCTTGATTTATATTATTGTCATCAAACCAATAGCCCTATCAAGCTCATCAATAAAAAATATTCGGGGTCTTTAATTGTGCAAGGGCTGGCTGGAGGGGCAGGTGTTTAGAGCAGCCCCACGCCCCAGGCCCCGGCCCCTGCCCGTTGACTCACTGCACTTCAGGCTTCATATGGGATCGTGAACCAGACCTTGAGGACATTTGGTCTGGGAGAGGGGAGACTACATGTATGTTTTATGCTGCCTACAAGTCTTCAAGTAATTTCGGGACCAGGACAAACTATTCTCATTCCCCTGGTTTCAAATGGGGGGAGGTGAAGCTTCCTGATACTTCCCTATCTTCACGAGGTGATGCTGCAGCCAAGTTAGAGGTCAGTCAGGTTTGGACAAGGATGGAAAGAAAAAGAACACTCTTCCAGGCCCACAGGGCTCGTTGTGCACTTTTCCCTCTGCCCCTCACACCTGGCGGTCACAGGGGTTCCCGCTTAGAGTCTCTGGCCCTGTAAGGGTGGGCCAGAATCTCCTGGGGGGCCCAGAGGATGAGAGGGAGAGGGTTGTGCCGTTTGGGCAGAAATCTACTTACAACAATGACATTGGGATGATCTTCTCTCCCCCTGAGAATCACCAAGCACTGGGACAACTCGTTCATTAATTCCTTCACACCCTCATTCACTCAGGAACTTCCCCATGGCCCACCACACAGACGCGGCTTGTTCACGTCCATGGCGCTGCACACGTTGCTCAAAAGGGCTCCTGTTCACCCTGTAAAACCCAGAATCAAATGCCGCCCTTTCTGCCAAATCTTTTCTGCTTCTTCTCACCTCTGACAGCCCTGAAACACAGCAGGTCTCTATGACGTTGATTAATCTGAATCTAAAAATCAATCCATTTTTCGGCCCTTGTAGTCGCGCAGCCTGGGAACTCCTGGCGTGGGGTGGGGGGGGTGGGGGGCGGGGAACGGATCACTCTGTCTTATTGGTCTTTCTGTGCCCAGCCCCTAACCAGAGCCCAGCGTATCGAAGGTGCCCAATAAATATTTGTTGAGTGAAAAAATATAGAGTCTACAAAACCTTGCATGTATTTCTCCACCAGAGACCTAAACCCGCTCTTTATATGTCACCCTCTCTTCCCTCTTTTTTTTTGAAAGGACTGGCCAAGGCCACCAACTGGATTGGACTCCCCCAGCAAGGCTGCTTCTTGGGCACTTAGCTGTCTACTTAGGAAACGGCCCTGCCGTCGCTGACAACCGCCCGGGTTCCCAGGCTAGGAAGCTCGGGCCTGGTAGATGGCAGGTCCCTGGGTCCTGGGCACACTTATCCATCCTAAGTCCTTCCCCGTTCTGAGAACATCTCTGGTGGCTAAGCTGAGTTCTGATGTGGTCAGCACCTTGGTTGGCATGGCTCCGGGTAGGATATATTTTCTTGATCTGCTCACTGCAGAGAGAACAGAGCCATGATGGAGGGCTAAGGCTCCCCAAGCCCCATGACCCTCCCAGGGCTCCGAAGTTGCACAGACATGCTGCAAGAGGAGCAGCCTGGAGGCAGCTTTCTGTCTGGTTTGCATGTGACACAGAGCCTGGCGCACACACAGCGCCCAGGAACCATTTTCCCAAATGAATGCAGATAAAGGGAATATAAGAACATGGCGATGCTTCTGCCTTTCTGATCATTTTTCACAATAAACTCGGGCATGCGAGGGCCCTGTGGGAGCAGTTCCGGGTTATTGTGTTTCCCAGAAAACCAAGGCAGCAAAACAACCCACTTGAGATTGGGGAGTGAGGGCTTGGTGGCTAGAGGCAATACTCTTCTCTTGCCAGCGGCTGCACGTATGAACAGGATTCGGCAGTAACTCTTATTCTGCACAAAGCCTGAGAGGATGATTTCACAGATGTGTCTGCTTCTGACAGTTGACACGATGGAGCAAAGCTCATCTGGTCTGGGCCAAGAAAAGACACTTCACACTTCCATATCATACCTGTCTCATGACCAGCATATGTCGGCTGCCTGGTCCCCTGCAAACGCAGAATGGTTTTCCACATTCCAGAGACCAGGATTCCTCCAGTGCACCAAGCTCTCCTCTCAGCCCAGGCTGAGGAGACTGAGCTGGGTTCCTCTTTGGGCACAGCTATGCCAAAAAGTCTCTATCGGCCGTTCTCCAACTTCAGAGGGCCTCAGAATTCCTGGGGATGGGGGGGAGGCTGCGTTGTTGAAAGACAGATTGAGCCACACTAGTCTAGAATACCTTCCCATTCAAAACATAGTCCTCATATGAGCAGCATCAGAATCACCTGGAAACCTGCCAGGAATGCACCTTCTCAGGCCCAGCCTTCAGACAGCTAGAATAGAATCTCTGTGGGTGTGACCCAAAAATCTGGGCCCCCACAAGCCCTCCAGGTGATTCTGACGGCCTTGGGGGTCCAAGAAGCGCGGTGGGTCGTAACTGCACATTAGCATCCCCTGGGGAGCGGGCCAATCTCTGGGCGGGGAGTGAGGGTCAGCCCTGTCATTGTTTTTTTAAAGTATGGTCAAAAATAGACCATCGCAACTATTTCCAACAAACCGCTCACTGGTGCTAAGTATATTCACACAGTTGTGCAAACCATCTTCAGAGCTCTTTCAGCTTGCAAAACTGAAACTCTAGATCCGTTAAATAATTTCCCATGATAAACAAAAGGCCATCGAGCATATGAGAAAGATGCTCAACATCACTAATAATTAGGGAAATGCAAATAAAAACCACACCGAGATACCACCTCATACCCATTAGGATGGCTGCTATAAAAAACAGAAAAGAGGGGCTCCTGGGTGGCAGGGGCAGTTAAGTGTCCAACTCTTGGTTTCAGCTCAGGTCGTGATCTCAGGGTCATGAGATTGAGCCCCGCATCAGGCCCCACACTGAGTGCCGAGTTTGCTTGAGAATTATCTCTCCCTCTCCCTCTGCCCCTCCTGCTCGTGCTCTCTCTCTCTCTCCCTCTCTCAAATAGATAACTACATCTTAAAGAAAACAAAACAAAAAGAACAAGTGGTGTTGAAGATGGGGAGAAATTGAAATGCTTGTGCACTCTTGTTGTGGTCGTAAGAGGGTGCCACTGCTATGGGAAATAGTGTGCTAATTCCTCGAAAAATTCAAAAATAAGACTGCTAGATGATCCAGCAATCCCGCTTCTGGATAGATATCTAAAAGAATTGAAATCAGGATTTCTAAGAGTTATTTGCACACCCATGTTCACAGCATTATTCAAAATAGCCACAAGCAGAAGAAACCCAAGTGTCCATCAACGGATGAACTGGGGAAAAAAAAATGCGGTATACACATACAATCGCATATCATTCAGCCTGAGGAAAAAATGGAAATTCTGACATGTGCTACAACTCCACAGGTTACTAGAGTAGTCAAATTTACGAAAACAGAAAGCAGAAATGTGGTTGCCAGGGGCTGGAGTTCAGGGTATGTTTAAAGGGGCTCCAGCTATGGGCTTGTGCCGCCCACTTCTGACTGCACAATGGACATTGGTAGAAGGGAACATCCATACTGTCTGTTTTGCATTTCCTTGGGACTTGCTTTTCATAATCTGGCTCACAAGCATGCAGAGCACATGCAACTGTCTTAAATGGAAAGACCAGTGTATGCCTGATTTTATATTCCGTAACATCTAACTCAGAAACTCCTTAATTCTGATTCAGAGACTAAAACATTGCATAAAATGCATAAGCATTTGTGAAATCTGGCTCGAAGCAGAACATTAGGTATAGACGGGAACCTGCTGCGCATCTGCGCGCAGAGATATGTGGGGGTCCGACTTTTTGACCTTTGGAGAAGATCTGTTTTCTAAGGAAAGGCTCTTTTTAGTATGGAGACAGGCGAGATTAGCACTTACTGAGAGGGCCACGTTGCCTGTGCCCTCCCCTGCCTTGGCCTGAATCTCCTCCCAACAGAAGGGCTGAATTATCTCTACTCCACGGACCCTGTGGCGGAGGGGAAGAGGTCGGACATTCCCAGTGTGTTCAGGGCCCGGACACAGCGGCACCCAGAAATTTGTGGGTTCATGCTGAGGGGGATGAGGAGTGATCGCTGGGCTCCTTAATGCTGTGTGACCACTAGATATACGGACGGACTCTGGGGAACCCGGAGCACAAGGGAGACACTCTCCATGCCCAGAGAGCTCCGACACAGGCTGACATGCCCTCGAGGGGCAGGAACACCGTCCCTGAGGGGAGGTGGGCTTAGCTTTCCGCAGACTTTCTTCCTTGATCCACCCCATGTTACACAAGTTGTCTGCCTCGGAGCACTCAGCCTTCTGTGCTGGTCTCTTGAATCGGGGAGGCCTCGTGCTGTACTTGGAGATCAAAGGGAGAGGGGTCTTGCCATGCCCTTCTTCCCTTGCAAAGTCAAAGTCCTCGCACTTTTCAGTGTTTAGATCTCAATTGAGTAAGGAACGCAGTTTCCGTTTTGTGAAGCACGGGTGCGGTGCTGCACCGTTTTCGAGATCATTGGAAATCGAGTGATGGACAGCCGGTGTAATGTAATCATTGATAATGGATATATATTTGGACATTCCAATGACTAAAATATATTTCTCAGATATATTTGTTCCTCATCCACAGTTCTGAAGAACACTTCAGAGCCATAAGGAGAAATGGGCGTTATTAATGAAGGTGACTTTTATTTAAAGATTTTTATTTATTTATTTGAGAGAGAATGAGAGAGAGAGAGAGAGAGAGAGAGAGCGTGAGTGGGGGGAGGGTCAGAGGAACAAGCAGACTCCCTGCCGAGCAGGGAGCCCGATGTGGGACTCGATCCTAGGACTCCGAGATCGTGACCTGAGCCGAAGGCAGTCGCTTGACCAACTGAGCCACCCAGGTGTCCCACTGAAGGTGACTTTTGGTCTCTACCCAAGGGCAGGGCTGGTTGCCAGGAGGACCAACCACGTGATTGGAGGGATGAAACTTTCAACCCGATCCCCGACATCCAGGGAAGGGCAAGGGTCGGAGCTTGACTCAGCCACAGGTCAATGAGGCCTCCATAAGAAACCCAAAGGACTGGGTACAGAGAGCTTCTGGTGAACACGTGGAGATTGGGGACAGAGGCACTCTCGAGGGGCACGGAAGCCCAGCACCCTCCCCCAGGCCTCCCGTTATGTAGTTCTTCATCTGGCTGTTGATGTGTATCCTTTCTCATACGCTTTACAGGTAAACGTGAATTGTTTCCCTGAGTTCTGTGAGCTGCTCTAGCAAATTAACCGAACCTAAGGAGGTCGTTGGAACCTCCAGTCCCTAGCCAGTCAGAAGCACAGGTAACAGCCTGCAGCTTGCAACTCGTGTCTGAAGTGAGGGTTGGGGGCAGTCTTGGAGGACTGAACCCTTAACCTGTGGAATCTGACGCAGGCTCTGGGTGGATTGTGTCAGCATTGAGTTGAATTCTCAGATACCCTGCTGGTGCATGAGAATGGCTTGGGGTTGGGAGAAGGGGTCCCTCCCAATGTGCAATTTCGGTCCAGGAAACCAAAAGGCCTGGGGTCAACCCTGGTTTCAGCTTCCAACCAGCTGTCTGACCTGGAGCAAGGACATGCTCTCTGGGGGCTCAGTTTCTTCAGGTATTAAGGCTACACGTTACTTAAATAAAATTAAAAAAGAAAAAGAGGGTGCCCAGGTGGTTCAGTCAGTTAAGCAACTGACTCTTGATTTAGGCTCAGGTCATGATCCCAGGGTTGTGAGATCAAGCTCGGCATCGGAATGCGCACTAGGTGTGGCACTTGCTTGAAATTCTCTCTCTCTCTCGCACTCTTAATCTCAGGAAACTGAGGGTTGCTGGAGTGGAGGGGGGTGGGAGGGATGAGGTGGCTGGGGGATGGACATTGGGGAGGGGATGTGCAATGGTGAGCGCTGTGAACTGTGTAAGACTGAGGAATCACAGACCTGTACCTCTGAAACAAATAATATATTATATGTTAAAAAAAGAACAAAGAAGATAGTAGGAAGGGGGAAATGAAGGGGGAATCGGAGGGGGAGACGAACCGTGAGAGACGATGGACTCTGAGAAACAAACTGAGGGTTCTAGAGGGGAGCGGGGTGGGGGGATGGGTCAGCCCGGTGATGGGTATTAAGGAGGGCACGTATTGCATGGAGCCCTGGGTGTTATATGCAAACGATGAATCACGGAACACTACATCAAAAATGAATGACGTAATGGATCGTGATTAACATGACATCATAAAATAAAATTTTTTAAAAAGAAAAAAATATCTTTCCCTCTCCCTCTGCTCCTTACAACCCTCCCTCTCTGAAAAAAAAAAAAACAACAACAACAAAAAAACAAAAGAATGAAAGAAATGGCTGATGTAGAAGACAGTCATAAATACCAGCTACAGGCCTGTGACCTCCAGAGCACCTAGGATATAGCGTAACCTGATGACTTAACAGGGTTGCTCCACTTCAGAAGGAAAACAAACAAACAATCCATTCAGATGAAAAACTTAGGGCAACAGCCCAACTTTTACTAACAGACACCTATAACAGGAAAGTGGCAATGCATTTTCTTAGCCGCAAGAAGACAATTCTTAACTAATTTGTGCTGGGAGGCATCAACAATATCTGGTCGCACTCCAGGACAGCCAACTGGTTCTGCCTTCTCACTGATCGTTGCCATAACGGGATTATAAGGTTGGGGAGCGATCACCTTTGTTGAGAAACTGGTCATATTCTATTTCTCTAGGACCTTCTCAAGGTGACTTATTAAGTCTTCTCTTTTCAATCTGAAGATAAAGAGACAAGTCATTAACCCAAACACACCCAGAGAACCTTTGATGCAGGAGGCTCTGTAGAAGATGCAAAGAGAAGCTCGAGTCACAGGAGTACAGAAAACACCCCTGCGTGGTAAGGGACCATCCACTAACACACAGGGTGCCAGTTCAGGGTCAAGGCCCACCTCAAGCTCTGGAGTGAACAGAGGGTTCCTTGAGCTTGGAAGAAGGAGAGACTCGGATAGCATCGATCTAAATCACTGGGGACGACATGAACTCTGGCTGAGGGCCAGGGTTTGAGAAACGCCAGGCAGGGCCCGACCCCACCCCTCACCCAGCAGCGCACTGGGCCCACTGGGAGACATACTGGACGGTTCCTCCTACACTCACCTTGCCGCTTCCTTCATGGCATACACGACAAATTTTTTCTGCACTTCTGGAGGTCCTTGCACTCCTTCAAGCAATTTCAAGATTCTCTCATGTTCTGAAGATATTTAGAAAAATACCTTCAGTATTTCTCAAGTACAAAGAGGAGTTAGAACTCAGGCTTGGAGTCTCAGCGATCATTCAAGGGCTACAATGTTACAGCGTACCTGTGCTTTCCATGCTTACGGTCAGACATCCCTACAATGTTACAGCGTACCTGTGCTTCCCATGCTTACGTTCAGACATCCGAACATATCCACCAGTGTGGGATCTGGTACACAATAACCAATTTAAGAAATACAAAAGAACAACAACAACAACAAAAGATTTACTGGACATTTCAGTCGAAATAAAGAGGAACCGTTCTAGTTGTGAAAACCCAGTTCTGGCAAAGGAGGAGCCTCAAGAGGTCAGTTGAATCTAGTCTGGATCATAGAACGGGAAAGACTTCCTGGGGTTTCATGGACAGAAATTGGTATTCTACTTACTTCCTTCAAAATATCGAATTTCCTTCTTTAATTGCACTTTTATTTCCATATTGATTTCCGCTGGTATTGGCAGTTTATCGGGCACATCTCCCGACACATACATTGCTGTGTCTTGGGGGTCATCTGCAGAGAGACAGCTGGGAATGATTCCTCCCACCAGTGCATCACTACCTGGTTTGTGAATGAATCGGCCCACCCTTGCTGACACTGGCTAAGACAGGACACAGACAATCCACCTGACTGTGTGGAATACCATCTCCTGCCATACTCATCCGCTCTGGAGGTCAGAGTTTCACCGGAAGCCATCAGGTGGGGATCGACCACTTTCCGTCCCCTCCCCGTGGATACCGTGAAGCACAGGTGCCATCTGGAAACCTAATTGAATGTGGAGCTGCGATGACGTGCATTTCAGCAACGCCACATGCACATCCATGTGCTCGCCAGTCTCTAAATTTTCATTTCATAGCAGGAGAATACACCAGCTAGATGTATCACACCTGAAAATTTGCCTCAGGAAAAATAATACAACAAAGAAGCCTCTTCTCTTCTTGTCATTACGCCTACACACAGAAACAGGCTTGGACAGTCTAACCAAGTAGCAAACATTCACAGAGCCCTGGCACTCATGATTTCATGTTCCCTTGATCCCGTCTACGAGGTGAAAAGCTGAACGTGTCACTTGATGTCAGGATGCCTGATATTGGCACTCCATCACTAGAAACCCCAGTCACTAAATGATCTTCCTCATCTGGCTTTTCGGTCTCAGAAAATGCATTTTTTTCCTTCAAGTGTGACACGTCTACTTCATTCATCCAGGCCTGGGGGTCAGGAGTGACCCAGACAGAAGAAACCCTTTCCTTTTGGGATGTATAAGCTCCTGTGGACGTCAGAGGGTACATGCCCAAGGAGCACAGGGAATGAAACAGTTTGACTTTGTGTTAGGAAGGAAGGAAGTCAGCAGGGATGTGAGCGAGAGCAGGAGGGGAAGCCTGTGTGAGGCGTGGTCGGGCAGGGCCCCCTGAGGAGGTGAGCCCTGGGCAGAGCCAGGAACAGGAGACGGAGGTGGCCTGTGCACACGCAGAGGAGGAGGTCTAGCTGCCGGGAGGGCCGTGCAGGGCCCCAGGGGGGGACTAACCGGGGCTGTGGAGCCAAGGACAGACGCAGAGAGAGCAAGAAGGACACGGTGAGGGCGCATGTAGGAGACCATGACAGGGTCAGGGGGTGCCGGGCCTGGAGACCAGCATCGGGAGCTCAGACTCCGTTCTACGTGCTCGGGGGAGTTGAGGATGGGTTTCAGGACAGGCATGTCATGACCTGACATCTGTGTGGACATGGTCACTCTGGGTGCACGGGCACAAAGGGGCTACACGGGGTCAAGTGGGGAAAGCAGGATGCGAGCTCAGAAGCTACTGGAGCAGCTTGCTGAGTGATGAGGCAGTGTGGGATGAGGGACAGTGTAACAGTGGGACTCAGGAACAGTGACAGTCTTAAGAGGAGAGAAAGAAGATCAGAAAGGAGAAGGGAGACAAATTCAAGGAGGAGAAGGAAACGAGGAGAGTGCGGAGCTTGGGAAGCCAGGAATGTTTCCAGGGAGGACAGAGTGAACACCTGGTCCCGTGTGGCTGAGAAAGTAATGGCAGCATCACCCAAAGCCGGTGACCTTGATAGGAACTGATCCCGAGGCGTGGAGGAGCCAGAGGCCTGGCTGCCCTGGGTCGGGTCACGTCAGGGAGGGGAGGACAGCCATCCTCACCATCTTCCCAGGAGATGGCTGAGCCCTCGGGTTGGGATGCTCCGTCTCCTTCCTCTCTCACTGATGGCAGCGGCATGCTCAGCCTTTTCTTAAACGGAGGCGGAGTGATGGGTTTTCCAGGACGTCTCACTTGGCCTTTGGGCCCAGCAGCGGACTCCTCTGCTTTATCACTCATCACTTCCTGAGGAGCATTAAGAAACACGTTCCATTAATGACAAAAATGCAACCACTCCGAAACAGGATGGAGGTTTCTCAGAAAGTTAGAAATAGAAGTACGTTATGAAGCAGCATTTCCAGTACGAGGCATTTACCCAGAGAATACAAAAGTACTGATTTCAGGGGGTACATGCACCCCGATGTTTAGAGCAGCATCATCTACGAAAGCCGAACTATGGGAAGAGTCCAAATGTCCACCGACTGATAAGTGGAAAAAGAAGACACGCTGTACATATACAATGGAATATTACTCGGCCGTCAGAGACAATGACATCTTGCCATGCGCAATGATGCCGGGGCAGCTAGAGAACAGAACGCTAAGCCCAGTAAGTCAGTCAGACAAAGGCAAGCCGCAAACGATTTCACTCATATGTGGAATTTAAGAAACAAACAGATGAACATGGCGGGACAAAAGAAGGGCAGACCGGGAAACAGACTCCGAACCACAGAGAACAAACGGAGGGTTACTGGAGGGGAGGTGGGCATGGGGACGGGCTCAGTGTGTGACAGGGAGGAAGGAGGGCCCGAGTGTGATGAGCACTGGGTGTTGTACGGCCATGTGGAATCACTGAATTCTACACTTGACACTAAGAGTACACTGTATGGTAAGTAACTGGAGTTTAAATAAAAACTTGAAAAACAACACAAGCATCCCACCCGTCGGGCCTGGCTCTTACAACCTTGTACATTTCCCTCTTCCACAATGCGTCCTGAGCGCTCAGCCAGGCGTTTCTTCGGCATGCAGGAGGCTCGTTTGCGAGCTCTCTGGCTACGCGCCCAGTCGGCTCGCTTCCTGTGCCGCTTAGGTGTGGCCACGCTGTAGAAAGGCCTTTGCATCTGGGGCCCATTCTGTCACCGGACACCAGAGGAGCTGCAGAAGTCCAAGGCGGGAAAGACAAAGACAGTGCTTGTACGGGAAGGGACTCCCCTTGTGCAAGAATCGCACTTGTGGCCTGACCTGTTCACGCTAATGTGGCCACAGCGCCGGGGAACGTGACCCGGCTGTGCGTCCCGCACAGGCTGGTCAGGGAAGGCAACACTGTCAGGCGAGAGGAGATGGACTGGGAGCGGGATCCCCGGAGCAGGAAACCACCTTCTCCCTTCTAACAACGGTGCGGGCTCCCAGCCGGGTACGGTGCGTGCTCCCAGCCGGGTAGGGTGCGTGCTCCGGTCCGGGTACGGTGCGGCCTCCCACCCGGGTATGCTGCCTGCTCCAGTCTGGGTACAGTGCATCTCAGGAGAGCAGTGGGATCCCAGAGGGCATGGAGTAGCTTCCCCTCCCTGAACAGCTAAGAAGAAACACACCCATGCTGGTGTACATCCCTTGGCAAATTCCGGATGATCACGCCTCTCCCAGCCGCATGGGGCTTGGTGTCCTGAGCAGCAAAGCACAGTGATCCACCTGGAGAGTCAGAACAATGGCTGTGTCCTGACACTTCCATAGCTTTATGATGCTGGGTATCTCGGCAGGGGTTCCCAGTTCGGGATGAGCTAACAAACAGGCCCTCCTTCGTGGTCCTCCAAATGTATTAACCTAAACCTAGGACAGTTGTGAAGTCCACCAGATCAAGGTGGTTTCACTGTTGACAATTTAATCTGCTGCTTTAATCTCCCAGTCTTCTGTTCTACCTTCCTGCTGCCCACAGGTCTCCAGCGGTTGGGAACCACCACTCCGTGTCATGTTCCTTGGCCCAGTTCCTTCAACCGTGAGCCCGATCACCGTCTGTTTGACGAGGGTATGTGGACACACTACTCGGCTTCTCCGGTCCCCTCATGAGGGCGGTCTCGGTTTGCCCAGTGGGGGAAAGTCGGCATCAGGAGACACGTGTTGTCTGCACAAACCGGGCCATATGGAGAACCCTCCGTGGGAGCCAACGGGTCCGTGCAATCGCTTGCCACCCCATCACCCGTCGGGAACTCGGGCAGATGGGCCCAGATCCCGGGGCAGTTGCCTTGGACACAGTTTGGATCGCACAGGGCAGGCTGTTGCTGCATTAACCAAGTCGCTGTTGGTCCGGTCCCGTCGTGCCTGGTGCTGCGGTGTGGTCAGCCCGCCCTCGCTCGCCATCTGCTGGGTGTGCCGCAGGGGCGGTGGCTAGGGCTCCGCGAGGGCATCGGCTTCCTCAGGGCCGGGAGTCTCAGCGCCTCAGGAGCCAGAGTGTGGGAAAGAGCAAAGACTGCCTGGCGGGCGATCCCCAATGTCTCTCCACATGTCCTGACCTCACGAGGGCTTATTCATGATCATCCACCTCAGCTTCACAGTGTCCGCACCCTAGCGTCCATCCCTGACTTGTCACTGCCTAGGGCTCTGGGCCCCCCCCTTGTCACTGCCTAGGGCCTGGGCCCCTTGTCAAGCAGCCATCGGCCCGGATCCCACAGCCACGGATTCCCGGGTGCAGGCATGCCCTGGCCTGTGGCTGGGAGGGGCCCCTCTGTCAGTGAGCTCAGCGAGCATAGGAGCAATCACCCAGCATTTTCCCCAGCTGGGGGTCCCCCGGCCTGGGGCTGTGCCGCTAGGATTTACTTTGTTTCAGGGGTCAGAGGGCACGGGGCGCAGTCCCTGTCCTCCTCCGTCACCAGTGCCTCCTCCTCTTGACTCCCGAGTCCTCCCTCTTAGCGGCTGTCAGGCGGTGTCCCAGCACTGAGACCAGAATCCGAAGGCAGCCAGTGGCCCGTAACCTTGCAAACAGGCGCCCAAAGTCTCCAAGGTGCCGTCTTGCTGTCCCGCCTTCTCCACCACCCCGGGCCCGTGCAGCGGTGCACCCCGCAGCCCCTTCTCTACCCGCAGCTCTTCTTCCACCCTGCCTTCCGAGCTGCGGCCTGTCGTTGGGCACCGCTGGCGGCCCATCTGTCCACAGCAGAGGCCGGCCCGCCCCGCAGCCGTGGGCTCCCCGTCTCTGTCGGGGGGACCCGCCGCAGCTCCCCCCACGAGCGCATCAGACCGCCTGGGGCTGTCGGGGTGTCCCCAGACATCTGACGGACGTCCGCACTTCCCCACACACAGCCTTGTGGCCAAGCCTGGGATGCGCCAAGGATGCCTCCTTCTCCGGACCCACGTCTCTGCTCTCCTGGCCTCTGGCGCCTGTGAGCTCCCTGCGGAGCATCTGAGTGAAATCAGCCACCGGCCCCTTACCGGGTAGACAAGGACAGACCGCCAAAGAGGCAGGCCACTCCGCATGGCTCCTGGCAGGTTGGAGAAGCAAGGAACATACATACCAGGCTGGTCTTGGGCGGCACCACGAGGAGGTCTGTGCACAACCGGCCAGAACCCTAGAAGTTTATATAGTCGCTTACGTGGGCTTCATCCCAGGCACCGTCCAGATGGGCCCGACAGCACTCCTCCTGAATCTGGGATCCTGTAACAGCTCCTAGGCCGGAGAGGAACTTACATTCAAGGACAGGGGAAGGGAGGAGGGCCTTCCGATGGCCAGAGCCACCTTGGGGTCAACAGGAGGACACATTCTCTGAAGAACTCCAACAAAAGCAGAATTCTGACACAAACTAGGGACAAGGGAAGGAAGGGTCGATGTGGGGCTCAGGAGCAATCGCGAGGCACAGAGATTTCCAGGATGGGTGGCTGGCCCGGCAACAGGTGCCTTCGCCCGACTCCCTAGCCCTCAGCCTGCAGTGTCATCCGTCTTCAAAATGCCTTTACTCGGCAGAGGACCATCTCGTGAAAGCGATGAGACGACGAAGGGGCAGGTCACGTGAAGAGTGGCCAGAAGGAGCTCGGATGGGCGCTGATATCCGTGACCTGAGCCCCCAACTGCTGTGTTCCCCACATTCGCAAGGAACCACGAAGCAGGAGGGACTAGGAGAAAAGCAGTACGGTCGGCTCGCGGGTACTTCCTTCACCCCACTACTGACATGCTTCTATCTCTGTCCGTGTCTTGTGACCTTACCGGGTGTGGATCCACTTTTTCGGAGAACTGTCGTGCCCTGCACACTCCCTTAGTAACATTTCAGCTGCAAAAGTTCCATTGCATTTCACTTGACACGCCAAATTTTCATTGCATTAGAACCAGAACTGTTGAAGATCGGGGCCTGGACTCATGTGAGCACATGAGGGTTGACCAGCACGGGAGGCTGATCGCTCCTCAAAGCCGAGTCTAGGCCAGCCCAGGGGCCGCCCCTCCTTTAGTTTCTCAGGCTTCCAGCCGGGCATCCTCCATGGTACCTGTCTACAGAAGTGCAGAAGGAGCCCTTCTCCCCCTCACAGCGGCTCTGCAGTCTCTGAGTTGTTAAACGTGGAGTCTGGCCACTCTGGGGGAGCGTTGGCAAACGGACGTTTGTCTCCACACTAAGAACCACATCTACCAAGAACATTGCGTTTTTCTGAAGAGACGCCCGGCTTTGGGCATACTGAATGTGAAGAGTGGTTGTTGCCGGCTGGTACGATTTCTGCGGATTTCCAAATGTATCCTGTGTGTGCTCCTTTGCTTGCCACGGTGAACGCTGTTTTGCAAAAGGTGCTTTCAATCACAGGAGCGCAAACCTCTCCTGTTTTGGCTAAAACGATACAAGAAGCCAACAGCTAAGTGGAGATTAGCATGAAAGGAGCCGAATCCTGTATCAAAAACATGACAAAGGGTCTGGTCTCTTCCCGAGGTTCCTTTCTGCTTTTCTGAAGCCACTTCATCCCAGTTCTGGCTCCTCCTCATGATTGCCAAGTGGCTGCCAGGGCTCCTCAGTGACGTGCTACTCAAGGCCTGCGTAGCAGGAGAATGCGCTTACATCTTTCCCTAGCGCTCCCACAAGAAGTCCGAAGGTTTGCTGTGATGGAATCCCTTCGTGCACATGTCCACCTCCACCAATCATTTTGCTCTACGGGGCTTCAATCAGAATGTGCCAGTTGCTCGGCTCAAGCCCCAGATAGCAAATGCATAGATTGGAAGATTCCACCCTCAATAGACTTGATCATGGCCTCACATAGAATCCTGTACCCAATAATCAGAATATAATTTCTTCTCAAGCAGGCAAACATTGGCAACCCTGTCAATAAAACCCCGATCCGTAGTTTCAGGCAGACCAAGTTCTCTAAACACATGAAATTAGACAAGTACTTCTTCGCAACACAACAAAGGTACTCCAAAATTTTATACCATACTTCCAGATCAATACTTAGTACTGAACTCTAGGAAAACTCGCATGACTGAATCTGTGCGACACACGTAATGGCGAACAGAGAGGAAAACGTAGAGGTTTATATTCTTTTAGAAAGGTAACACGGCTGCAAATGAATGAGGTCTGTCCATGGAGGAAGGTGCAAAAGGACTACAAAAAATCCCAGGAAACGAGAGTGAGAGCTATGCTGTGTTCTGACACTCGTGTCTCCCCACAAGCATGTGCTGACATGCAAACCGCCGGGGAAGCTGGTATTGGGAGGCATCAGGGTCGTTTGGCAGGTGCTGAGGTCCAGACGGTGGCCCACTCCTGAATTGGATTAGTGCTCCAGAAAGGAGGCTGCAGAGAGACCCAGAGCCCTCCCGCAGCATAGAACGAGGGCGCCCGACTCTGAACTAGGCCTCGGACCTTCTCTACATCGTCCTGGTGCCGGCTGCCTGGTCCTGGTCTCCCGGCCTCCACAGCCCAGGGCAACCCATTTCTGTCCCTGTCACCTTCCCACTTTCTGACATGTTGCTATGGCAGCCTGAACAGACTAAGGAGCCTCCCTGGCACGATTATCGAGGACCTTTTAGCCACAGGTGAACAAAACTAGCAACCAAGCCGGAGACGGAACCCTGCATCCGGAAGGGAGTTCTGTGAAAGACAGGAACACCCAGAATGACTTTATAGCAAATTGGGAAACTGACATGAAAGAGACACTTTTCGACAACAATGAAACATTTCAAACCTCACCAAGAAGAAACAGAAAATCTGAATGCTCCTGTATGTGGTACAAGGTCTAGTACCAAATGAGAAGCCTCCCTAGCCTGAAGGCTTTCCTGAGGAGTCCTGTAAACATTCAGGAGGGAAAGAATACCAGTCTTACACAAACACTTTCAGAGCAGAGGAGAAATGGTGTGAGTTCCTACTCATTTTTTGAGTCCCATATAAACGTGTTACCAACACCGACCAAAAACACTGGAAGAAAGGACAACCAACAACCCGGATTTCTCTCCTGAATATAGACGCACAACTCCAAATGATGGGTTCGCAAATGAATTTAAACGGGACACAAAAATCCAAAGGGCATGTGGTTGTTGGGTGTATTGCTGGAAGGAAGACTGGTTTCACCCTGGAAAATCCATCAGTGTCGTGTGCTACGTGAACAGCGAAAACCAAGGAAAAGTCACGGGGCCATTGTAAAAAACGGGTCGAAGTTGGATACCTGTTCACGGGAAAAAGCATCAGCGACGTCGGATGAAAGGCAACTTCTTTAACCTAAGAAAGGCTATCTCCCCCTCCCCCAAAAATGTACACAAGTGTTGTATTTAATGGTGACAGGCCCAACCCTTTTTTTCTTGAGTTTTAACAAAGACAAGGGTGTCCACTGTGTTTTCAAGAACATACTGGAGGAACTGAAAACGGACAGTAAAATATAATAAGTACACATTTGGAAAGGAAGAAGTGAGGTTATCGTTGTTCACACTTTCACACGTTTTGGTACATAGAGAGTCAAAAAGATGCAAAATACTGAGAATTAGTCAGTATACAATAGCCAAGCAACTGGGTAAAGAGCAAGAATCAAAACCAGGTGTATTTCTGTGTAATAACAAACCAATTAGAGAAAGATATTTAAAATATCATTAGAGGGCGCCTGGGTGGTTCAGTTGGTCAGGCAACTGCCTTCGGCTCAGTTCATGATCCTGGAGTCCTGGGATCGAGTCCCGCGTCGGGCTCCCTGCTCGGCGGGGAGTCGGCTTCTCCCTCTGACCCTCTTCCCTCTCGTGCTATTTCTCATTCCCGCTCTCTCAAATAAATAAATAAAATCTTAAAAACAAAAACAAAATAAAATATCATTAGAACAGTGTCAAGAACGTCACGGGGCCCCTGGCTGGCTCAGTCAGGGGATGGTGGGACTGTTGATCTTGGAGTTGTGAGTTTGAACCCTAGTTGGGTGTAGAGATTACTTAAAAATAAAAAATCTTTAAAAAAAAAAAAAAAGAAAGAAAGAAAAGCCTCAAAACCCATAGAGCAAACCTGACAGCACGTGTGCTGAGGCACTACACGGGAACCTAAACCTCATGGACAGAAAGCAAAGGCCTCGGTACATGGAGAGAAATCCATACCTTGTGGATTGGAAGACTCGTTATTAAGTGATGATTGTCATTCTGCCCAGAATAATTCTTTCTTCATATTTAAAGTGTCAGGAATTTAATTTAAAATTCAGAAAACCCATCCTGTTCCTTTTGTGGGGAAATAGGAGAGCTGATAGTAAACAGTATATGGATATCAAAGGGCCTAGAATAGCTGAGACCGTCTTTCAGCAACAGCACCAAGTTGGAAGACTGCACACTGCCAGACAGCAGATGTACCGCAAATGAGGGGCAATGACAACTCTGTGGTGGTGGAGCAAGGGTGGGCGGATACTCCAGTGGGACAAGATAGAAAGTCTAGACATCAATCTGGGAACAGCAGGTGCTGGATTACTGACACCCGGGCTTGCAAACCCTTGAGGTCCATTCAGTCAGTCCACCGGCTCCCTATGTGGAAATTCACCTCTGCTCTGACCCCCTTCCCGTCCCTACAACATTGATCTCTGGTGAACAGGAGATCTAGAAGGAAACTTAGGATATTACCCTCATGGCTTTAGAGTAGGCAAAGCTTTTGAAAAGAATAAAAGCACTGACCATGAGGAACAGACTGATTAGACATAAACTGAGAAATTCTGTTCATCAAAAAGACACTGTTAAGAGAGTGACTTGGGGGTTGCCTGGGGGTGGCTCAATTGGGTTAAGCGGCTACCTTCGGCTCTGGTCATGATCCCAAGGTCCTGGGATGGAGCCCAGCATTGGGCTCCCTGTTCAGTGAGGAGTCTGCTTCTCCATCTGCCCCTTTCAAATAAATTAGTAAAATCTTAAAGAGAGAGAGAGAGAGAGAGAGAGAGAGAGAGAGAGATGGGGCACCTGGATGGCTCAGTTGGTTAAGCATTTCACTTTTCACAGCTCATGATCTCACAGTGGTAGAGATCGAGCCCCCACATTGGGCTCATGCTGGGTGGGAAGCCCGCTCCAGATTCTCCCTCTCCCTCTCTCTCTGCCCCTCCCCCTCCCCCTCCCTCCCACGCTGGCGTGCCCACATTCTCTCTCCATTAGCAAAAAAAAGAATAGAGGGACAAATCAAAACAGATCAGCAGAAGACAGAGAGAATTCTATATTTAAATATATATATATATATATACACAAATGTAAATATATGTTGCACTATAAATCTATTTTAAATACAAATGCCTCAGTAAAATGTGGGGAAAAGGACAGGAAAAGCTCTTCCTAAAACACATACATGAACGGCCGAGGAACCACATTAATCAGCACAAAATGCACATTTAGACGTAACGAGAGGCTCCCGCACACCCGCCAGCGTGACTGAGATGAAAGACTGCCTATGTGGCAAGGGTTTGGGAGTCTAGGATGCTACCAACTCTCATATATTGTCAGCCCCAGATTCCCACCTTGAGGACCAAGATCACAGGTGAAAGGTTACTCATAGGACCCCTGCAAGACCGAGATACACAAATCATTGAAAACTACTCCGCCCCAGGCGGAGGCAGAGCATCCGAGGAAGAACAAGCCACCCCAACGTGCATGAGAGCAGCCAACGGTGACCTCACCCAGAGGCTGCGACACACCACACTCGGGAGAACCCACCCCCTGAGGCAGGGGCAGAGCCAGAGCCCCCGAAACGCCCCCCAGCCATGGCGGAGTCAGGGGAGCCGAGGAAGAGTAGCCCCCTTCCATCAGGGCGCTGGAGTGCCCCATATCCCTCCTCACCTAGGGCTGAGAGAGAGCGCTCAAGGCCGAATCCCCCCTCGGGGCAGGGGTGGCCCTTCCGAGGAAGAGTCTCAGCTCCCCAGACCTCGGAGGGGGCGCCAAGAAAGAGCCCAAAGGCCCAGTGCTGGGAAGGTGAGGTTCTCTCCCTGCCACGACTCAGGCAGAGCCCCCCGCGGACACTTCCACGGTCACCCCAAAGCGTCCGGGGAACAGCCCCCCCGTCGGAGGGGACAGAGCCCCCAGGAAGGTCTCCCCGGGCCGGGAGGAGGCCCCACCCCGGGCCAGCACAACGGCAGACAAGCCCGGCCCCACCGCGGCTGAGACACAGCCCCCAAGGGAACGTGCCCCCTCGTGCTGAGCTAAGCCCCAAGGAGAGTCTCTCACAGGCTGAGGTCGAAGCCCGCAGCGAGACGAATCCAAGGGCTGAGGTGATGCACCCGAGGAAACCTCCCCCTCACAGACCTTGAATGCAGCGCCAGGAGACACTGCCTGCCCCGCACGTCGGACTGACGTAATCACCCAAAGACGCGTCCCCCCACCGGCGCGGAGACCATGACACAAGGAGAGTCCCTCACGGAACTCAAGACACCACCAAGGACAGCCTCTTCTCCAACATGGCGGAGATAAGCGGCCCCGAAAAGGTCTCCCCCTGGGCTGAGATCCGAACCCAACCAAGTGTCTCCACAGAGCTGACGGAGATCCCCCAGGAAGACACCGCAGCCCAGGGAGAGGCACCTCCGGGGCACAGAGAGGCCCCCCCCCGGCCCCCCAGGGAAAAGTATCCACACTCCCAGGGTTAAAGTCCTGACTTTGCTCCAGGAGCCGGGAAACAACTCACACAACGGCGGTGAGGTTGTGGTGCCTCTCCCGCGGAACTTGATAGAAAGGTGTCCCGTCACCCCCACCCCCACGCGCCCCCCCCCCCCGCGGGAATCTCTGGATATAAGCCCCCTAGGCATTCTGGGAGTGCTGTGCACACGGAAGTGTCTGGCCAGAAGACAATCATTATTACTGCCCCAGGGAGGTGTAAGGGAAGCTGCGGGACTTGGGGTGTTGCTGGCCACGCTGCCCTGCAGCAGCCTGGTCCCCGAGAAGCTGCGTGCGGTGGGGAGCCTGGTGCTGGAGAAGCCTCATGCCCCCCAGGAGCCTGCTGTGCCCGCTGCCCAGGACCAGGAAGCAAGTCTTCTCCTGCCACGTCTCACGCGCCCCCTACAGGCAGAACTCGGTCACACAAGCCACAGGAAAACACATTCCTGGGAACCAGGATTTTTTTTACTCATAATAGGTGAAAGGGTTGAGTTTGAAGCTGAGAGTGGATAAAGCGAAAACTGGCCCAGTATTTTAACAGAAACAGAGGAGGATTCTTTGATCACCCTAAGCCCTGCAACACTTAAGAGCATTTGGTAAAAGTTTGTCTACACCTAGGTGCTTTGCCGGGTATTCTTGGAAGGGAAACAGAGGAAGGATTTCTTGCACATAAAATGAAAGCAAGACAGGATTGCGCACCGTCATCCCTTCTATTCAAGCCCCCTTACAGGGGTCCTGACTGGCACCTTAAAATGGGGAACAGGGCTGTGCCCACAGAGCGAGCTCTAGACCGTTCAGTGATGGACGAGCCCCGGGCGTGGTGCTTTCCAGGGAGTCACCAGGCACGTCAAATCGTGACAACTGTCTGGGAAGAGAGAGTTGTGGGGAGCTGCAATCACTTTAGTCTCCTCCAGCGGCTGACAGGTCGCTGGGGTTCAGAGCTACCGTGCCCCTGAGGTCCTTGGTTTCAGGGCCACCACGGAGCTGAGGAGAGGGCGGTGGGAACAGTGCTCGTCACCACAGCCCAGAGCTCACCGTCCCTACTGGGATGGAGCCGTCCTTCCGGACGGAACGCTCTTCCGGTTGTTGCCAGGCTTGGGTTAATTCGCCCGGTCCCGAAAGCATTTATCTGGACAGAGTTTGCCCGTGTTCTCATTGCTTGTATGCTGGAGTGGATTTTCACAGGCCCTGCCTCCACCCACCCAGAAGCGCCTCCTCGTATGGGCTACATATTATACTAAGTATCACTCCAGTGTATCCGACTGTAAGTCATTTATACTCTTTCCCTTCTTGCTGGGGGAAGGAAACTAGTATCAGCAGTGCCTGCATAGGGTGAAAACTCCCTGTGAACGAGGCCTCCCATGGCCACTCCAAGTCAGGGTTCCAGGAGTGTGGAGGAGAGGGGAGTGAGCACGGGCGACAGGTGGCAGTCCCTCCCCACGCAGAACCCACGCGGAAGCAGGGGGCGGACGCCTTGTGTGCACGTCTTAGCGCTCTGCCAGACAAGGGGAGGAACAACTACTGAGGGTCTTACTTTACATGGGCTGACACAGCGCCTCTCTGACGAGACGGTACTTAAGGAGAGAGGGAAAGGGTGGCGAGCCGTGGGAAGGGGAATTGAGGCAGCGGGAAGTCCAGCTGCAAAGGCCCCGAAGGGGCGCGGGCTGCCCTGTGCCGGGAAGCAGGAGGCCGCGGTGGCTGCACGAAGAGATGGAGGGAGCGGTGGGGGTCCCGAGGGTGCTTGGACACATGCACGGATCTTCTCAACTGCCCCTTCCGTGATTGCACTTGTCAGTCCTTCCTGGCTGAAAGGTTAACTTGTTCAAAATCCTTTAAACTGTTTAAAACAGGGCGCCTGGGTGGCTCAGTTGGTTAAGCGACTGCCTTCGGCTCAGGTCATGATCCTCGAGTCTCGGGATCGAGTCCCACATCGGGCTTCCTGCTCAGCAGGGAGTCTGCTTCTCCCTCTGACCCTCTTCCCTCTCGTGCTTTCTATCTCTCATTCTCTCTGTCTCTCAAATAAATAAAGAAAATCTTTAAAAAAAAATAAAATAAACTGTTTAAAACAGTTCCAAGGCGACTTTGTACAGCCCACTAGTGACTGCAGAAACAACTTTTTCTAGAAGCCTTCTGTGCTGCTCTTGAGCCACGGAGGGAATCTTGCCGTACTTGGACATGAAAGGGGGTCTTGCCATGCACTTTAGGAAACGGAAGAAAGCATAATGTCCCCAAATCGCAGTCAAGGGAGGCCAGGGGGGGAGCTCTCATGCGCTACCACTGGTTGTCCATTGCGGAGCCAGGGGAGGAATGTACCTTGCAAGTCCGAACTCCTTCAGGTGCTCCTTGACTATCCCAGCAGGAGAAGAAAGATTTTCCTCCTCCCCAGCAACAGCCCAGGCCATGAGGGACGCTCACAGCTCAGCCGATGAGAAGCCGCTATACTTTCAAATTCCAGCTTACTGCAGTGGACTTTTTGGGTAGAACAGCCTTCCGAATGCCCACTCTGCTCCAACAAAGGAGCCTTCTTCTTCTTTGTTCTCTAGACCTGCTGATGGTTTCGCTGTAGCTTGTGTTTCCTGGAAGGGAATTCTCTGCTATTCCCAAATAAATGCGTCTTCTTGGCAAATTAACTGACAGGTGTTTTGTTTTGTTTTGTTTTGTTTTGTGTTTTAGTTTATTTATTTGAGAGAGAGAGAGACAGAGAGCACGAGCAGGGAGAGGGGAAGATGGATAGGAGATGCAGACTCCCCAGTGAGGGTGGGGCAAACTCCGCTCAATCCCAGGACCATGAGATCATGACCTGAGGCAAAGTCATACGCTTAACTGACTGAGCCACCTCGGTGCCCCGACAGTTTGATTTTTAAGGTTCACAATGTCTTCACTTTGGAACGCAAAGTCCTGACACTTGTTACTCTTCGGATCTCAGTTTAGGAAGGAATCCAGGTTCCCTTTTGTGAAGCAGGGGCATGGGGCTGCACTGTTCTCAAGAGCACAGGCCATGGAGTGAGGGACACCCGCTTTCACTCTGGCTCCAGCTCCCAGCCAGCTCTCTGACCTGGAGCAAGGACAGGCTCTCTGGGGGCTCAGTGTCCTCAGGTGTTAAGGGGAGGTCATGGCCTCTGCCTCATATGGTGGCTGTGCGCTTGAGGTGAGCAGGACCGTAAGAAGCCAAAGCCCACCCTGGCACATTTGAGGTGCTCTGGAAAGGTTCTGCTCAGGCTTGGTGCTGCCTGTAGGACACAGTCACGGCCCCGGACCTCAGGGAGGCTACAGGCTCTGGGCCAGAGAAAAGTGCACAGTGGGTCATTCACTGATGGTCAGTGATCTCAGTTAGAGAACACACAGACAGCAGACTCCCCTCTGGGCCAGGGATTCGCTGAGGGACAGGAGTTTAGCCCTGTCTGACAGGGTAGCTCTTCCCGGGAGCCCTCGGGGCTGAGGAGCTGACGCAGAGGCTGGGGCAGCTGAAAGCTAGGCCCTCCCTCCCCTGGCAGCTCCGCTCAGGGAGGGAGAGCGAGCAGACAACGTTCCAGATCCAGGGTCAGACGCCGAATAAGGACCAATGGCAGACTGTGGGCCAGGGGCAGCCAGAGTCTGTGGAGTTCGGGGCCAGCCCTGGGGGAGTGGAAAGAACTTGGCTCTAGCCAGACCTGGCTCAGAGTGCTTGGTCCAGGTCCACCCTCATTTGCTCATGACCTGGGGCTATGGACCTAACCCCTTTGTCTTTCCGCATCCCCTCCCGCACACCGAGGCTCCTGACACCATCAACCTCCTAGGCTGGCCGTGAGGATTAGAAAGAATTCATTTGATATCTGGTACAAACTGTCTAAGTGGAAGCTGCTTGTCTAGGTGGGAAAGAACAGTGAACTGGACACTCTTCTCATGGATCTTCCGTTCCACTTGGGAGATAACAACACTAGAGAAGCAGAGCGACTCTCCGTTAATACCAGCGCAGTGTAAAAAAGTTGAAATTGGAGAAGAGACGTGAAAGGAGTGGTGTGGAGCACGTGTGATGTTGAACAACAATGTGTGACGGCTACCCTTTCCTACCATTATAAGGGACAGAAAAAGTAGTGGGGCTCGGCGGTTCGGCGGTACTGTATTCCTCTTTGTTGTACTATTAGGAGCCTTTTGTCAAGTAACCTGAAAACCCGCTAGTTTCGAGTGGGGCCTAGGACAGGAGAAAGTCCTCTGCTCCCGCACCTATTGGCCTCCAGCGGAGTCTCCTAATAACAGGTGGCTGGAGAACAAAAGCCAACCCCCTGTGGCCTGGATGACTGGCGTTCCTTCGCGGTAGTCGGCAACACCGTCCCGGTTTTATACTGATACACAAAAAACCATCACAGGCGGAGCAGCTGAAAGCACCACACATCATTGCCTCCCACTTCTGCACATTGAAAGACCTGGAAGGCTCATGTAGCATCTCTGCTGAACGACTCACAAACCCAAGTGAAAGCCTCAGCTGGGCTGGTGCTTGCTTAGCTAGAAGCTCTGGAATCATCCGCTTCGACTCATTCAGGCTGTTGGCGGGTCTAACTCCTGAAGGGGGGAGAACAAGGTCCCCATTTGCTTGCAGCTGTCAGCCAGGAGGAGCCGTACACTCCTCCAGCCACCCCCTCATCTTCTTAGGAGCGCTGCTTGATCCTCACAGTCGTCATTGCATGGCACGTGCTTCTTGTGCTTTGAGTCTCTCTGACCTCCGCCTCCATTCCCTGGTAGGGGAAAGCCTTAAAAGGACTCCCCTGAGTGGGTCAGGCGCACCCACATTCTCTCTGTACCTCAGGGTCAACTGACTTGAGATCTTAATTAAATCAGCAAAATCCCACCAGAACGGTACTCATCCATGGTATTCATGTGTTTGGTAGACGACAGGGGACAATGGGGGGGCATGATTAGAATCTTTCTGGTATTCAAGATCTATAAAGAACTTCTCAAAGTCAACCCCCAAACACCAAATAATCAAGTCGAAAACTGGGCAGAAGATGTGAAAAGACACTTCTCTGAAGAAGACCCACATAGGGCTAACAGACACATGAAAAAATGTTCATCATCACTAGCCATCAGGGAAATTCAAATCAAAACCACATTGAGATACCACCTTACCTCAGTGAGGATGGCAAAAACGGACAGGGTAAGAAACAACAAAGGTTGGAGAGGTTGTGGAGAAGGGGACCCCTCTGACACTGTTGGTGGGAGTGCAAGTTGGTACAGCCACTTTGGAAAACAGTGTGGAGGCGCCTCAAAAATTCAAAAATAGAGCTACCCTATGACCCACCAATTGCACTGCTGGGTATTTACCCAAAGACACAGATGTAGTGACAAGAAGGGCCACATGCACCCCAATGTTCAGAGCAGCGATGTCCACAAGAGCCAAAGTGTGGAAAGAGCCGAGACGCCCTTCAACAGCCGAATGGATAAAGAAGATGTGGTCCATATATACACCGGAATATGACTCAGCCATCCATCGGAAAGGATGAATACCCACTTTTCCCATCCACATGGATGGGACTGGAGGAGATGATGCTAAGTGAAAGAAGTCAAGCAGAGAAAGTCAATTATCATGTGGTTTCACCTATTTGTGGCTCATGAGGAATAGCATGGAGGACATTAGGAGAAGGAAGGGAGAAATGAAGGGGGAGAAATCGGAGGGAGAGAGGAACCGTGAGAGACTCTGGACTCCGGGAAACAAACAGGGTTCTAGAGGGGAGCGGGGAGGGGGGATGCGTCAGCCCGGTGACGGGCATTAAGGAGGGCACGTACTGCATGGAGCACTGGGTGTTATACGAAAACAGTGGATCGTGGATCACCGCATCAAAAACTAATGATGTATTGTATGGTGACAAACATAACATAATAAAATTTAAAAAAGAAACGAGCAACAAAAAGCACAACGGATAATGGAAAACATAATAAATTTGACTGCATAGGAATTCAAAAAAAAAAAAAAGAACTGAAAAGACCCTACGGATTTGCAGGGTGAGATTTCACAGGAGCCTCTCTCCTGACACAAAAGAGGGTGTAGCAATGATGCTGGAGGGAGCAAAAGATCGAGAACATACGTTTTGTTCTGTTCAGTCAGTTTCTTCTCATTGTATTTGAAAATGTAGGGTCTTTTCCTTGATTTATATTATTGTCATCAAACCAATAGCCCTATCAAGCTCATCAATAAAAAATATTCGGGGTCTTTAATTGTGCAAGGGCTGGCTGGAGGGGCAGGTGTTTAGAGCAGCCCCACGCCCCAGGCCCCGGCCCCTGCCCGTTGACTCACTGCACTTCAGGCTTCATATGGGATCGTGAACCAGACCTTGAGGACATTTGGTCTGGGAGAGGGGAGACTACATGTATGTTTTATGCTGCCTACAAGTCTTCAAGTAATTTCGGGACCAGGACAAACTATTCTCATTCCCCTGGTTTCAAATGGGGGGAGGTGAAGCTTCCTGATACTTCCCTATCTTCACGAGGTGATGCTGCAGCCAAGTTAGAGGTCAGTCAGGTTTGGACAAGGATGGAAAGAAAAAGAACACTCTTCCAGGCCCACAGGGCTCGTTGTGCACTTTTCCCTCTGCCCCTCACACCTGGCGGTCACAGGGGTTCCCGCTTAGAGTCTCTGGCCCTGTAAGGGTGGGCCAGAATCTCCTGGGGGGCCCAGAGGATGAGAGGGAGAGGGTTGTGCCGTTTGGGCAGAAATCTACTTACAACAATGACATTGGGATGATCTTCTCTCCCCCTGAGAATCACCAAGCACTGGGACAACTCGTTCATTAATTCCTTCACACCCTCATTCACTCAGGAACTTCCCCATGGCCCACCACACAGACGCGGCTTGTTCACGTCCATGGCGCTGCACACGTTGCTCAAAAGGGCTCCTGTTCACCCTGTAAAACCCAGAATCAAATGCCGCCCTTTCTGCCAAATCTTTTCTGCTTCTCTCACCTCTGACAGCCCTGAACACAGCAGGTCTCTATGACGTTGATTAATCTGAATCTAAAAATCAATCCATTTTTCGGCCCTTGTAGTCGCGCAGCCTGGGAACTCCTGGCGTGGGGTGGGGGGGTGGGGGGCGGGGAACGGATCACTCTGTCTTATTGGTCTTTCTGTGCCCAGCCCCTAACCAGAGCCCAGCGTATCGAAGGTGCCCAATAAATATTTGTTGAGTGAAAAAATATAGAGTCTACAAAACCTTGCATGTATTTCTCCACCAGAGACCTAAACCCGCTCTTTATATGTCACCCTCTCTTCCCTCTTTTTTTTTGAAAGGACTGGCCAAGGCCACCAACTGGATTGGACTCCCCCAGCAAGGCTGCTTCTTGGGCACTTAGCTGTCTACTTAGGAAACGGCCCTGCCGTCGCTGACACCGCCCGGGTTCCCAGGCTAGGAAGCTCGGGCCTGGTAGATGGCAGGTCCCTGGGTCCTGGGCACACTTATCCATCCTAAGTCCTTCCCCGTTCTGAGAACATCTCTGGTGGCTAAGCTGAGTTCTGATGTGGTCAGCACCTTGGTTGGCATGGCTCCGGGTAGGATATATTTTCTTGATCTGCTCACTGCAGAGAGAACAGAGCCATGATGGAGGGCTAAGGCTCCCCAAGCCCCATGACCCTCCCAGGGCTCCGAAGTTGCACAGACATGCTGCAAGAGGAGCAGCCTGGAGGCAGCTTTCTGTCTGGTTTGCATGTGACACAGAGCCTGGCGCACACACAGCGCCCAGGAACCATTTTCCCAAATGAATGCAGATAAAGGGAATATAAGAACATGGCGATGCTTCTGCCTTTCTGATCATTTTTCACAATAAACTCGGGCATGCGAGGGCCCTGTGGGAGCAGTTCCGGGTTATTGTGTTTCCCAGAAAACCAAGGCAGCAAACAACCCACTTGAGATTGGGGAGTGAGGGCTTGGTGGCTAGAGGCAATACTCTTCTCTTGCCAGCGGCTGCACGTATGAACAGGGTTCGGCAGTAACTCTTATTCTGCACAAAGCCTGAGAGGATGATTTCACAGATGTGTCTGCTTCTGACAGTTGACACGATGGAGCAAAGCTCATCTGGTCTGGGCCAAGAAAAGACACTTCACACTTCCATATCATACCTGTCTCATGACCAGCATATGTCGGCTGCCTGGTCCCCTGCAAACGCAGAATGGTTTTCCACATTCCAGAGACCAGGATTCCTCCAGTGCACCAAGCTCTCCTCTCAGCCCAGGCTGAGGAGACTGAGCTGGGTTCCTCTTTGGGCACAGCTATGCCAAAAAGTCTCTATCGGCCGTTCTCCAACTTCAGAGGGCCTCAGAATTCCTGGGGATGGGGGGGAGGCTGCGTTGTTGAAAGACAGATTGAGCCACACTAGTCTAGAATACCTTCCCATTCAAAACATAGTCCTCATATGAGCAGCATCAGAATCACCTGGAAACCTGCCAGGAATGCACCTTCTCAGGCCCAGCCTTCAGACAGCTAGAATAGAATCTCTGTGGGTGTGACCCAAAAATCTGGGCCCCCACAAGCCCTCCAGGTGATTCTGACGGCCTTGGGGGTCCAAGAAGCGCGGTCGGTCCTAACTGCACATTAGCATCCCCTGGGGAGCGGGCCAATCTCTGGGCGGGGAGTGAGGGTCAGCCCTGTCATTGTTTTTTAAAGTATGGTCAAAAATAGACCATCGCAACTATTTCCAACAAACCGCTCACTGGTGCTAAGTATATTCACACAGTTGTGCAAACCATCTTCAGAGCTCTTTCAGCTTGCAAAACTGAAACTCTAGATCCGTTAAATAATTTCCCATGATAAACAAAAGGCCATCGAGCATATGAGAAGATGCTCAACATCACTAATAATTAGGGAAATGCAAATAAAAACCACACCGAGATACCACCTCATACCCATTAGGATGGCTGCTATAAAAAACAGAAAAGAGGGGCTCCTGGGTGGCAGGGGCAGTTAAGTGTCCAACTCTTGGTTTCAGCTCAGGTCGTGATCTCAGGGTCATGAGATTGAGCCCCGCATCAGGCCCCACACTGAGTGCCGAGTTTGCTTGAGATTATCTCTCCCTCTCCCTCTGCCCCTCCTGCTCGTGCTCTCTCTCTCTCTCTCCCTCTCTCAAATAGATAACTACATCTTAAAAGAAAAACAAAACAAAAAAGAACAAGTGGTGTTGAAGATGGGGAGAAATTGAAATGCTTGTGCACTCTTGTTGTGGTCGTAAGAGGGTGCCACTGCTATGGGAAATAGTGTGCTAATTCCTCGAAAAATTCAAAAATAAGACTGCTAGATGATCCAGCAATCCCGCTTCTGGATAGATATCTAAAAGAATTGAAATCAGGATTTCTAAGAGTTATTTGCACACCCATGTTCACAGCATTATTCAAAATAGCCACAAGCAGAAGAAACCCAAGTGTCCATCAACGGATGAACTGGGGAAAAAAAAATGCGGTATACACATACAATCGCATATCATTCAGCCTGAGGAAAAATGGAAATTCTGACATGTGCTACAACTCCACAGGTTACTAGAGTAGTCAAATTTACGAAAACAGAAAGCAGAAATGTGGTTGCCAGGGGCTGGAGTTCAGGGTATGTTTAAAGGGGCTCCAGCTACGGGCTTGTGCCGCCCACTTCTGACTGCACAATGGACATTGGTAGAAGGGAACATCCATACTGTCTGTTTTGCATTTCCTTGGGACTTGCTTTTCATAATCTGGCTCACAAGCATGCAGAGCACATGCAACTGTCTTAAATGGAAAGACCAGTGTATGCCTGATTTTATATTCCGTAACATCTAACTCAGAAACTCCTTAATTCTGATTCAGAGACTAAAACATTGCATAAAATGCATAAGCATTTGTGAAATCTGGCTCGAAGCAGAACATTAGGTATAGACGGGAACCTGCTGCGCATCTGCGCGCAGAGATATGTGGGGGTCCGACTTTTTGACCTTTGGAGAAGATCTGTTTTCTAAGGAAAGGCTCTTTTTAGTATGGAGACAGGCGAGATTAGCACTTACTGAGAGGGCCACGTTGCCTGTGCCCTCCCCTGCCTTGGCCTGAATCTCCTCCCAACAGAAGGGCTGAATTATCTCTACTCCACGGACCCTGTGGCGGAGGGGAAGAGGTCGGACATTCCCAGTGTGTTCAGGGCCCGGACACAGCGGCACCCAGAAATTTGTGGGTTCATGCTGAGGGGGATGAGGAGTGATCGCTGGGCTCCTTAACGCTGTGTGACCACTAGATATACGGACGGACTCTGGGGAACCCGGAGCACAAGGGAGACACTCTCCATGCCCAGAGAGCTCCGACACAGGCTGACATGCCCTCGAGGGGCAGGAACACCGTCCCCGAGGGGAGGTGGGCTTAGCTTTCCGCAGACTTTCTTCCTTGATCCACCCCGTGTTACACAAGTTGTCTGCCTCGGAGCACTCAGCCTTCTGTGCTGGTCTCTTGAATCGGGGAGGCCTCGTGCTGTACTTGGAGATCAAAGGGAGAGGGGTCTTGCCATGCCCTTCTTCCCTTGCAAAGTCAAAGTCCTCGCACTTTTCAGTGTTTAGATCTCAATTGAGTAAGGAACGCAGTTTCCGTTTTGTGAAGCACGGGTGCGGTGCTGCACCGTTTTCGAGATCATTGGAAATCGAGTGATGGACAGCCGGTGTAATGTAATCATTGATAATGGATATATATTTGGACATTCCAATGACTAAAATATATTTCTCAGATATATTTGTTCCTCATCCACAGTTCTGAAGAACACTTCAGAGCCATAAGGAGAAATGGGCGTTATTAATGAAGGTGACTTTTATTTAAAGATTTTTATTTATTTATTTGAGAGAGAATGAGAGAGAGAGAGAGAGAGAGAGAGAGCGTGAGTGGGGGGAGGGTCAGAGGAACAAGCAGACTCCCTGCCGAGCAGGGAGCCCGATGTGGGACTCGATCCTAGGACTCCGAGATCGTGACCTGAGCCGAAGGCAGTCGCTTGACCAACTGAGCCACCCAGGTGTCCCACTGAAGGTGACTTTTGGTCTCTACCCAAGGGCAGGGGCTGGTTGCCAGGAGGACCAACCACGTGATTGGAGGGATGAAACTTTCAACCCGATCCCCGACATCCAGGGAAGGGCAAGGGTCGGAGCTTGACTCAGCCACAGGTCAATGAGGCCTCCATAAGAAACCCAAAGGACTGGGTACAGAGAGCTTCTGGTGAACACGTGGAGATTGGGGACAGAGGCACTCTCGAGGGGCACGGAAGCCCAGCACCCTCCCCCAGGCCTCCCGTTATGTAGTTCTTCATCTGGCTGTTGATGTGTATCCTTTCTCATACGCTTTACAGGTAAACGTGAATTGTTTCCCTGAGTTCTGTGAGCTGCTCTAGCAAATTAACCGAACCTAAGGAGGTCGTTGGAACCTCCAGTCCCTAGCCAGTCAGAAGCACAGGTAACAGCCTGCAGCTTGCAACTCGTGTCTGAAGTGAGGGTTGGGGCAGTCTTGGAGGACTGAACCCTTAACCTGTGGAATCTGACGCAGGCTCTGGGTGGATTGTGTCAGCATTGAGTTGAATTCTCAGATACCCTGCTGGTGCATGAGAATGGCTTGGGGTTGGGAGAAGGGGGTCCCTCCCAATGTGCAATTTCGGTCCAGGAAACCAAAAGGCCTGGGGTCAACCCTGGTTTCAGCTTCCAACCAGCTGTCTGACCTGGAGCAAGGACATGCTCTCTGGGGGCTCAGTTTCTTCAGGTATTAAGGCTACACGTTACTTAAATAAAATTAAAAAAGAAAAAGAGGGTGCCCAGGTGGTTCAGTCAGTTAAGCAACTGACTCTTGATTTAGGCTCAGGTCATGATCCCAGGGTTGTGAGATCAAGCTCGGCATCGGAATGCGCACTAGGTGTGGCACTTGCTTGAAATTCTCTCTCTCTCTCGCACTCTTAATCTCAGGAACCTGAGGGTTGCTGGAGTGGAGGGGGGTGGGAGGGATGAGGTGGCTGGGGGATGGACATTGGGGAGGGGATGTGCAATGGTGAGCGCTGTGAACTGTGTAAGACTGAGGAATCACAGACCTGTACCTCTGAAACAAATAATATATTATATGTTAAAAAAAGAACAAAGAAGATAGTAGGAAGGGGGAAATGAAGGGGGGAATCGGAGGGGGAGACGAACCGTGAGAGACGATGGACTCTGAGAAACAAACTGAGGGTTCTAGAGGGGAGCGGGGTGGGGGGATGGGTCAGCCCGGTGATGGGTATTAAGGAGGGCACGTATTGCATGGAGCCCTGGGTGTTATATGCAAACGATGAATCACGGAACACTACATCAAAAATGAATGACGTAATGGATCGTGATTAACATGACATCATAAAATAAAATTTTTTAAAAAGAAAAAAATATCTTTCCCTCTCCCTCTGCTCCTTACAACCCTCCCTCTCTGAAAAAAAAAAAAACAACAACAACAAAAAAACAAAAGAATGAAAGAAATGGCTGATGTAGAAGACAGTCATAAATACCAGCTACAGGCCTGTGACCTCCAGAGCACCTAGGATATAGCGTAACCTGATGACTTAACAGGGTTGCTCCACTTCAGAAGGAAAACAAACAAACAATCCATTCAGATGAAAAACTTAGGGCAACAGCCCAACTTTTACTAACAGACACCTATAACAGGAAAGTGGCAATGCATTTTCTTAGCCGCAAGAAGACAATTCTTAACTAATTTGTGCTGGGAGGCATCAACAATATCTGGTCGCACTCCAGGACAGCCAACTGGTTCTGCCTTCTCACTGATCGTTGCCATAACGGGATTATAAGGTTGGGGAGCGATCACCTTTGTTGAGAAACTGGTCATATTCTATTTTCTCTAGGACCTTCTCAAGGTGACTTATTAAGTCTTCTCTTTTCAATCTGAAGATAAAGAGACAAGTCATTAACCCAAACACACCCAGAGAACCTTTGATGCAGGAGGCTCTGTAGAAGATGCAAAGAGAAGCTCGAGTCACAGGAGTACAGAAAACACCCCTGCGTGGTAAGGGACCATCCACTAACACACAGGGTGCCAGTTCAGGGTCAAGGCCCACCTCAAGCTCTGGAGTGAACAGAGGGTTCCTTGAGCTTGGAAGAAGGAGAGACTCGGATAGCATCGATCTAAATCACTGGGGACGACATGAACTCTGGCTGAGGGCCAGGGTTTGAGAAACGCCAGGCAGGGCCCGACCCCACCCCTCACCCAGCAGCGCACTGGGCCCACTGGGAGACATACTGGACGGTTCCTCCTACACTCACCTTGCCGCTTCCTTCATGGCATACACGACAAATTTTTTCTGCACTTCTGGAGGTCCTTGCACTCCTTCAAGCAATTTCAAGATTCTCTCATGTTCTGAAGATATTTAGAAAAATACCTTCAGTATTTCTCAAGTACAAAGAGGAGTTAGAACTCAGGCTTGGAGTCTCAGCGATCATTCAAGGGCTACAATGTTACAGCGTACCTGTGCTTTCCATGCTTACGGTCAGACATCCCTACAATGTTACAGCGTACCTGTGCTTCCCATGCTTACGTTCAGACATCCGAACATATCCACCAGTGTGGGATCTGGTACACAATAACCAATTAAGAAATACAAAAGAACAACAACAACAACAAAAGATTTACTGGGACATTTCAGTCGAAATAAAGAGGAACCGTTCTAGTTGTGAAAACCCAGTTCTGGCAAAGGAGGAGCCTCAAGAGGTCAGTTGAATCTAGTCTGGATCATAGAACGGGAAAGACTTCCTGGGGTTTCATGGACAGAAATTGGTATTCTACTTACTTCCTTCAAAATATCGAATTTCCTTCTTTAATTGCACTTTTATTTCCATATTGATTTCCGCTGGTATTGGCAGTTTATCGGGCACATCTCCCGACACATACATTGCTGTGTCTTGGGGGTCATCTGCAGAGAGACAGCTGGGAATGATTCCTCCCACCAGTGCATCACTACCTGGTTTGTGAATGAATCGGCCCACCCTTGCTGACACTGGCTAAGACAGGACACAGACAATCCACCTGACTGTGTGGAATACCATCTCCTGCCATACTCATCCGCTCTGGAGGTCAGAGTTTCACCGGAAGCCATCAGGTGGGGATCGACCACTTTCCGTCCCCTCCCCGTGGATACCGTGAAGCACAGGTGCCATCTGGAAACCTAATTGAATGTGGAGCTGCGATGACGTGCATTTCAGCAACGCCACATGCACATCCATGTGCTCGCCAGTCTCTAAATTTTCATTTCATAGCAGGAGAATACACCAGCTAGATGTATCACACCTGAAAATTTGCCTCAGGAAAAATAATACAACAAAGAAGCCTCTTCTCTTCTTGTCATTACGCCTACACACAGAAACAGGCTTGGACAGTCTAACCAAGTAGCAAACATTCACAGAGCCCTGGCACTCATGATTTCATGTTCCCTTGATCCCGTCTACGAGGTGAAAAGCTGAACGTGTCACTTGATGTCAGGATGCCTGATATTGGCACTCCATCACTAGAAACCCCAGTCACTAAATGATCTTCCTCATCTGGCTTTTCGGTCTCAGAAAATGCATTTTTTTCCTTCAAGTGTGACACGTCTACTTCATTCATCCAGGCCTGGGGGTCAGGAGTGACCCAGACAGAAGAAACCCTTTCCTTTTGGGATGTATAAGCTCCTGTGGACGTCAGAGGGTACATGCCCAAGGAGCACAGGGAATGAAACAGTTTGACTTTGTGTTAGGAAGGAAGGAAGTCAGCAGGGATGTGAGCGAGAGCAGGAGGGGAAGCCTGTGTGAGGCGTGGTCGGGCAGGGCCCCCTGAGGAGGTGAGCCCTGGGCAGAGCCAGGAACAGGAGACGGAGGTGGCCTGTGCACACACAGAGGAGGAGGTCTAGCTGCCGGGAGGGCCGTGCAGGGCCCCAGGGGGGGACTAACCGGGGCTGTGGAGCCAAGGACAGACGCAGAGAGAGCAAGAAGGACACGGTGAGGGCGCATGTAGGAGACCATGACAGGGTCAGGGGGTGCCGGGCCTGGAGACCAGCATCGGGAGCTCAGACTCCGTTCTACGTGCTCGGGGGAGTTGAGGATGGGTTTCAGGACAGGCATGTCATGACCTGACATCTGTGTGGACATGGTCACTCTGGGTGCACGGGCACAAAGGGGCTACACGGGGTCAAGTGGGAAAGCAGGATGCGAGCTCAGAAGCTACTGGAGCAGCTTGCTGAGTGATGAGGCAGTGTGGGATGAGGGACAGTGTAACAGTGGGACTCAGGAACAGTGACAGTCTTAAGAGGAGAGAAAGAAGATCAGAAAGGAGAAGGGAGGCAAATTCAAGGAGGAGAAGGAAACGAGGAGAGTGCGGAGCTTGGGAAGCCAGGAATGTTTCCAGGGAGGACAGAGTGAACACCTGGTCCCGTGTGGCTGAGAAAGTAATGGCAGCATCACCCAAAGCCGGTGACCTTGATAGGAACTGATCCCGAGGCGTGGAGGAGCCAGAGGCCTGGCTGCCCTGGGTCGGGTCACGTCAGGGAGGGGAGGACAGCCATCCTCACCATCTTCCCAGGAGATGGCTGAGCCCTCGGGTTGGGATGCTCCGTCTCCTTCCTCTCTCACTGATGGCAGCGGCATGCTCAGCCTTTTCTTAAACGGAGGCGGAGTGATGGGTTTTCCAGGACGTCTCACTTGGCCTTTGGGCCCAGCAGCGGACTCCTCTGCTTTATCACTCATCACTTCCTGAGGAGCATTAAGAAACACGTTCCATTAATGACAAAAATGCAACCACTCCGAAACAGGATGGAGGTTTCTCAGAAAGTTAGAAATAGAAGTACGTTATGAAGCAGCATTTCCAGTACGAGGCATTTACCCAGAGAATACAAAAGTACTGATTTCAGGGGGTACATGCACCCCGATGTTTAGAGCAGCATCATCTACGAAAGCCGAACTATGGGAAGAGTCCAAATGTCCACCGACTGATAAGTGGAAAAAGAAGACACGCTGTACATATACAATGGAATATTACTCGGCCGTCAGAGACAATGACATCTTGCCATGCGCAATGATGCCGGGGCAGCTAGAGAACAGAACGCTAAGCCCAGTAAGTCAGTCAGACAAAGGCAAGCCGCAAACGATTTCACTCATATGTGGAATTTAAGAAACAAACAGATGAACATGGCGGGACAAAAGAAGGGCAGACCGGGAAACAGACTCCGAACCACAGAGAACAAACGGAGGGTTACTGGAGGGGAGGTGGGCATGGGGACGGGCTCAGTGTGTGACAGGGAGGAAGGAGGGCCCGAGTGTGATGAGCACTGGGTGTTGTACGGCCATGTGGAATCACTGAATTCTACACTTGACACTAAGAGTACACTGTATGGTAAGTAACTGGAGTTTAAATAAAAACTTGAAAAACAACACAAGCATCCCACCCGTCGGGCCTGGCTCTTACAACCTTGTACATTTCCCTCTTCCACAATGCGTCCTGAGCGCTCAGCCAGGCGTTTCTTCGGCATGCAGGAGGCTCGTTTGCGAGCTCTCTGGCTACGCGCCCAGTCGGCTCGCTTCCTGTGCCGCTTAGGTGTGGCCACGCTGTAGAAAGGCCTTTGCATCTGGGGCCCATTCTGTCACCGGACACCAGAGGAGCTGCAGAAGTCCAAGGCGGGAAAGACAAAGACAGTGCTTGTACGGGAAGGGACTCCCCTTGTGCAAGAATCGCACTTGTGGCCTGACCTGTTCACGCTAATGTGGCCACAGCGCCGGGGAACGTGACCCGGCTGTGCGTCCCGCACAGGCTGGTCAGGGAAGGCAACACTGTCAGGCGAGAGGAGATGGACTGGGAGCGGGATCCCCGGAGCAGGAAACCACCTTCTCCCTTCTAACAACGGTGCGGGCTCCCAGCCGGGTACGGTGCGTGCTCCCAGCCGGGTAGGGTGCGTGCTCCGGTCCGGGTACGGTGCGGCCTCCCACCCGGGTATGCTGCCTGCTCCAGTCTGGGTACAGTGCATCTCAGGAGAGCAGTGGGATCCCAGAGGGCATGGAGTAGCTTCCCCTCCCTGAACAGCTAAGAAGAAACACACCCATGCTGGTGTACATCCCTTGGCAAATTCCGGATGATGACGCCTCTCCCAGCCGCATGGGGCTTGGTGTCCTGAGCAGCAAAGCACAGTGATCCACCTGGAGAGTCAGAACAATGGCTGTGTCCTGAGACTTCCATAGCTTTATGATGCTGGGTATCTCGGCAGGGGTTCCCAGTTCGGGATGAGCTAACAAACAGGCCCTCCTTCGTGGTCCTCCAAATGTATTAACCTAAACCTAGGACAGTTGTGAAGTCCACCAGATCAAGGTGGTTTCACTGTTGACAATTTAATCTGCTGCTTTAATCTCCCAGTCTTCTGTTCTACCTTCCTGCTGCCCACAGGTCTCCAGCGGTTGGGAACCACCACTCCGTGTCATGTTCCTTGGCCCAGTTCCTTCAACCGTGAGCCCGATCACCGTCTGTTTGACGAGGGTATGTGGACACACTACTCGGCTTCTCCGGTCCCCTCATGAGGGCGGTCTCGGTTTGCCCAGTGGGGGAAAGTCGGCATCAGGAGACACGTGTTGTCTGCACAAACCGGGCCATATGGAGAACCCTCCGTGGGAGCCAACGGGTCCGTGCAATCGCTTGCCACCCCATCACCCGTCGGGAACTCGGGCAGATGGGCCCAGATCCCGGGGCAGTTGCCTTGGACACAGTTTGGATCGCACAGGGCAGGCTGTTGCTGCATTAACCAAGTCGCTGTTGGTCCGGTCCCGTCGTGCCTGGTGCTGCGGTGTGGTCAGCCCGCCCTCGCTCGCCATCTGCTGGGTGTGCCGCAGGGGCGGTGGCTAGGGCTCCGCGAGGGCATCGGCTTCCTCAGGGCCGGGAGTCTCAGCGCCTCAGGAGCCAGAGTGTGGGAAAGAGCAAAGACTGCCTGGCGGGCGATCCCCAATGTCTCTCCACATGTCCTGACCTCACGAGGGCTTATTCATGATCATCCACCTCAGCTTCACAGTGTCCGCACCCTAGCGTCCATCCCTGACTTGTCACTGCCTAGGGCTCTGGGCCCCCCCCTTGTCACTGCCTAGGGCCTGGGCCCCTTGTCAAGCAGCCATCGGCCCGGATCCCACAGCCACGGATTCCCGGGTGCAGGCATGCCCTGGCCTGTGGCTGGGAGGGGCCCCTCTGTCAGTGAGCTCAGCGAGCATAGGAGCAATCACCCAGCATTTTCCCCAGCTGGGGGTCCCCCGGCCTGGGGCTGTGCCGCTAGGATTTACTTTGTTTCAGGGGTCAGAGGGCACGGGGCGCAGTCCCTGTCCTCCTCCGTCACCAGTGCCTCCTCCTCTTGACTCCCGAGTCCTCCCTCTTAGCGGCTGTCAGGCGGTGTCCCAGCACTGAGACCAGAATCCGAAGGCAGCCAGTGGCCCGTAACCTTGCAAACAGGCGCCCAAAGTCTCCAAGGTGCCGTCTTGCTGTCCCGCCTTCTCCACCACCCCGGGCCCGTGCAGCGGTGCACCCCGCAGCCCCTTCTCTACCCGCAGCTCTTCTTCCACCCTGCCTTCCGAGCTGCGGCCTGTCGTTGGGCACCGCTGGCGGCCCATCTGTCCACAGCAGAGGCCGGCCCGCCCCGCAGCCGTGGGCTCCCCGTCTCTGTCGGGGGGACCCGCCGCAGCTCCCCCCACGAGCGCATCAGACCGCCTGGGGCTGTCGGGGTGTCCCCAGACATCTGACGGACGTCCGCACTTCCCCACACACAGCCTTGTGGCCAAGCCTGGGATGCGCCAAGGATGCCTCCTTCTCCGGACCCACGTCTCTGCTCTCCTGGCCTCTGGCGCCTGTGAGCTCCCTGCGGAGCATCTGAGTGAAATCAGCCACCGGCCCCTTACCGGGTAGACAAGGACAGACCGCCAAAGAGGCAGGCCACTCCGCATGGCTCCTGGCAGGTTGGAGAAGCAAGGAACATACATACCAGGCTGGTCTTGGGCGGGCCCACGAGGAGGTCTGTGCACAACCGGCCAGAACCCTAGAAGTTTATATAGTCGCCTACGTGGGCTTCATCCCAGGCACCGTCCAGATGGGCCCGACAGCACTCCTCCTGAATCTGGGATCCTGTAACAGCTCCTAGGCCGGAGAGGAACTTACATTCAAGGACAGGGGAAGGGAGGAGGGCCTTCCGATGGCCAGAGCCACCTTGGGGTCAACAGGAGGACACATTCTCTGAAGAACTCCAACAAAAGCAGAATTCTGACACAAACTAGGGACAAGGGAAGGAAGGGTCGATGTGGGGCTCAGGAGCAATCGCGAGGCACAGAGATTTCCAGGATGGGTGGCTGGCCCGGCAACAGGTGCCTTCGCCCGGCTCCCTAGCCCTCAGCCTGCAGTGTCATCCGTCTTCAAAATGCCTTTACTCGGCAGAGGACCATCTCGTGAAAGCGATGAGACGACGAAGGGGCAGGTCACGTGAAGAGTGGCCAGAAGGAGCTCGGATGGGCGCTGATATCCGTGACCTGAGCCCCCAACTGCTGTGTTCCCCACATTCGCAAGGAACCACGAAGCAGGAGGGACTAGGAGAAAAGCAGTACGGTCGGCTCGCGGGTACTTCCTTCACCCCACTACTGACATGCTTCTATCTCTGTCCGTGTCTTGTGACCTTACCGGGTGTGGATCCACTTTTTCGGAGAACTATCGTGCCCTGCACACTCCCTTAGTAACATTTCAGCTGCAAAAGTTCCATTGCATTTCACTTGACACGCCAAATTTTCATTGCATTAGAACCAGAACTGTTGAAGATCGGGGCCTGGACTCATGTGAGCACATGAGGGTTGACCAGCACGGGAGGCTGATCGCTCCTCAAAGCCGAGTCCAGGCCAGCCCAGGGGCCGCCCCTCCTTTAGTTTCTCAGGCTTCCGGCCGGGCATCCTCCATGGTACCTGTCTACAGAAGTGCAGAAGGAGCCCTTCTCCCCCTCACAGCGGCTCTGCAGTCTCTGAGTTGTTAAACGTGGAGTCTGGCCACTCTGGGGGAGCGTTGGCAAACGGACGTTTGTCTCCACACTAAGAACCACATCTACCAAGAACATTGCGTTTTTCTGAAGAGACGCCCGGCTTTGGGCATACTGAATGTGAAGAGTGGTTGTTGCCGGCTGGTACGATTTCTGCGGATTTCCAAATGTATCCTGTGTGTGCTCCTTTGCTTGCCACGGTGAACGCTGTTTTGCAAAAGGTGCTTTCAATCACAGGAGCGCAAACCTCTCCTGTTTTGGCTAAAACGATACAAGAAGCCAACAGCTAAGTGGAGATTAGCATGAAAGGAGCCGAATCCTGTATCAAAAACATGACAAAGGGTCTGGTCTCTTCCCGAGGTTCCTTTCTGCTTTTCTGAAGCCACTTCATCCCAGTTCTGGCTCCTCCTCATGATTGCCAAGTGGCTGCCAGGGCTCCTCAGTGACGTGCTACTCAAGGCCTGCGTAGCAGGAGAATGCGCTTACATCTTTCCCTAGCGCTCCCACAAGAAGTCCGAAGGTTTGCTGTGATGGAATCCCTTCGTGCACATGTCCACCTCCACCAATCATTTTGCTCTACGGGGCTTCAATCAGAATGTGCCAGTTGCTCGGCTCAGGCCCCAGATAGCAAATGCATAGATTGGAAGATTCCACCCTCAATAGACTTGATCATGGCCTCACATAGAATCCTGTACCCAATAATCAGAATATAATTTCTTCTCAAGCAGGCAAACATTGGCAACCCTGTCAATAAAACCCCGATCCGTAGTTTCAGGCAGACCAAGTTCTCTAAACACATGAAATTAGACAAGTACTTCTTCGCAACACAACAAAGGTACTCCAAAATTTTATACCATACTTCCAGGTCAATACTTAGTACTGAACTCTAGGAAAACTCGCATGACTGAATCTGTGCGACACACGTAATGGCGAACAGAGAGGAAAACGTAGAGGTTTATATTCTTTTAGAAAGGTAACACGGCTGCAAATGAATGAGGTCTGTCCATGGAGGAAGGTGCAAAAGGACTACAAAAAATCCCAGGAAACGAGAGTGAGAGCTATGCTGTGTTCTGACACTCGTGTCTCCCCACAAGCATGTGCTGACATCCAAACCGCCGGGGAAGCTGGTATTGGGAGGCATCAGGGTCGTTTGGCAGGTGCTGAGGTCCAGACGGTGGCCCACTCCTGAATTGGATTAGTGCTCCAGAAAGGAGGCTGCAGAGAGACCCAGAGCCCTCCCGCAGCATAGAACGAGGGCGCCCGACTCTGAACTAGGCCTCGGACCTTCTCTACATCGTCCTGGTGCCGGCTGCCTGGTCCTGGTCTCCCGGCCTCCACAGCCCAGGGCAACCCATTTCTGTCCCTGTCACCTTCCCACTTTCTGACATGTTGCTATGGCAGCCTGAACAGACTAAGGAGCCTCCCTGGCACGATTATCGAGGACCTTTTAGCCACAGGTGAACAAAACTAGCAACCAAGCCGGAGACGGAACCCTGCATCCGGAAGGGAGTTCTGTGAAAGACAGGAACACCCAGAATGACTTTATAGCAAATTGGGAAACTGACATGAAAGAGACACTTTTCGACAACAATGAAACATTTCAAACCTCACCAAGAAGAAACAGAAAATCTGAATGCTCCTGTATGTGGTACAAGGTCTAGTACCAAATGAGAAGCCTCCCTAGCCTGAAGGCTTTCCTGAGGAGTCCTGTAAACATTCAGGAGGGAAAGAATACCAGTCTTACACAAACACTTTCAGAGCAGAGGAGAAATGGTGTGAGTTCCTACTCATTTTTTGAGTCCCATATAAACGTGTTACCAACACCGACCAAAAACACTGGAAGAAAGGACAACCAACAACCCGGATTTCTCTCCTGAATATAGACGCACAACTCCAAATGATGGGTTCGCAAATGAATTTAAACGGGACACAAAAATCCAAAGGGCATGTGGTTGTTGGGTGTATTGCTGGAAGGAAGACTGGTTTCACCCTGGAAAATCCATCAGTGTCGTGTGCTACGTGAACAGCGAAAACCAAGGAAAAGTCACGGGGCCATTGTAAAAAACGGGTTGAAGTTGGATACCTGTTCGCAGGAAAAAGCATCAGCGACGTCGGATGAAAGGCAACTTCTTTAACCTAAGAAAGGCTATCTCCCCCTCCCCCAAAAATGTACACAAGTGTTGTATTTAACGGTGACAGGCCCAACCCTTTTTTTCTTGAGTTTTAAAAAAGACAAGGGTGTCCACTGTGTTTTCAAGAACATACTGGAGGAACTGAAAACAGACAGTAAAATATAATAAGTACACATTTGGAAAGGAAGAAGTGAGGTTATCGTTGTTCACACTTTCACACGTTTTGGTACATAGAGAGTCAAAAAGATGCAAAATACTGAGAATTAGTCAGTATACAATAGCCAAGCAACTGGGTAAAGAGCAAGAATCAACACCAGGTGTATTTCTGTGTAATAACAAACCAATTAGAGAAAGATATTTAAAATATCATTAGAGGGCGCCTGGGTGGTTCAGTTGGTCAGGCAACTGCCTTCGGCTCAGTTCATGATCCTGGAGTCCTGGGATCGAGTCCCGCGTCGGGCTCCCTGCTCGGCGGGGAGTCGGCTTCTCCCTCTGACCCTCTTCCCTCTCGTGCTATTTCTCATTCCCGCTCTCTCAAATAAATAAATAAAATCTTAAAAACAAAAACAAAATAAAATATCATTAGAACAGTGTCAAGAACGTCACGGGGCCCCTGGCTGGCTCAGTCAGGGGATGGTGGGACTGTTGATCTTGGAGTTGTGAGTTTGAACCCTAGTTGGGTGTAGAGATTACTTAAAAATAAAAAATCTTTAAAAAAAAAAAAAAGAAAGAAAGAAAAGCCTCAAAACCCATAGAGCAAACCTGACAGCACGTGTGCTGAGGCACTACACGGGAACCTAAACCTCATGGACAGAAAGCAAAGGCCTCGGTACATGGAGAGAAATCCATACCTTGTGGATTGGAAGACTCGTTATTAAGTGATGATTGTCATTCTGCCCAGAATAATTCTTTCTTCATATTTAAAGTGTCAGGAATTTAATTTAAAATTCAGAAAACCCATCCTGTTCCTTTTGTGGGGAAATAGGAGAGCTGATAGTAAACAGTATATGGATATCAAAGGGCCTAGAATAGCTGAGACCGTCTTTCAGCAACAGCACCAAGTTGGAAGACTGCACACTGCCAGACAGCAGATGTACCGCAAATGAGGGGCAATGACAACTCTGTGGTGGTGGAGCAAGGGTGGGCGGATACTCCAGTGGGACAAGATAGAAAGTCTAGACATCAATCTGGGAACAGCAGGTGCTGGATTACTGACACCCGGGCTTGCAAACCCTTGAGGTCCATTCAGTCAGTCCACCGGCTCCCTATGTGGAAATTCACCTCTGCTCTGACCCCCTTCCCGTCCCTACAACATTGATCTCTGGTGAACAGGAGATCTAGAAGGAAACTTAGGATATTACCCTCATGGCTTTAGAGTAGGCAAAGCTTTTGAAAAGAATAAAAGCACTGACCATGAGGAACAGACTGATTAGACATAAACTGAGAAATTCTGTTCATCAAAAAGACACTGTTAAGAGAGTGACTTGGGGGTTGCCTGGGGGTGGCTCAATTGGGTTAAGCGGCTACCTTCGGCTCTGGTCATGATCCCAAGGTCCTGGGATGGAGCCCAGCATTGGGCTCCCTGTTCAGTGAGGAGTCTGCTTCTCCATCTGCCCCTTTCAAATAAATTAGTAAAATCTTAAAGAGAGAGAGAGAGAGAGAGAGAGAGAGAGAGAGATGGGGCACCTGGATGGCTCAGTTGGTTAAGCATTTCACTTTTCACAGCTCATGATCTCACAGTGGTAGACATCGAGCCCCCACATTGGGCTCATGCTGGGTGGGAAGCCCGCTCCAGATTCTCCCTCTCCCTCTCTCTCTGCCCCTCCCCCTCCCCCTCCCTCCCACGCTGGCGTGCCCACATTCTCTCTCCATTAGCAAAAAAAAGAATAGAGGGACAAATCAAAACAGATCAGCAGAAGACAGAGAGAATTCTATATTTAAATATATATATATATATACACAAATGTAAATATATGTTGCACTATAAATCTATTTTAAATACAAATGCCTCAGTAAAATGTGGGGAAAAGGACAGGAAAAGCTCTTCCTAAAACACATACATGAACGGCCGAGGAACCACATTAATCAGCACAAAATGCACATTTAGACGTAACGAGAGGCTCCCGCACACCCGCCAGCGTGACTGAGATGAAAGACTGCCTATGTGGCAAGGGTTTGGGAGTCTAGGATGCTACCAACTCTCATATATTGTCAGCCCCAGATTCCCACCTTGAGGACCAAGATCACAGGTGAAAGGTTACTCATAGGACCCCTGCAAGACCGAGATACACAAATCATTGAAAACTACTCCGCCCCAGGCGGAGGCAGAGCATCCGAGGAAGAACAAGCCACCCCAACGTGCATGAGAGCAGCCAACGGTGACCTCACCCAGAGGCTGCGACACACCACACTCGGGAGAACCCACCCCCTGAGGCAGGGGCAGAGCCAGAGCCCCCGAAACGCCCCCCAGCCATGGCGGAGTCAGGGGAGCCGAGGAAGAGTAGCCCCCTTCCATCAGGGCGCTGGAGTGCCCCATATCCCTCCTCACCTAGGGCTGAGAGAGAGCGCTCAAGGCCGAATCCCCCCTCGGGGCAGGGGTGGCCCTTCCGAGGAAGAGTCTCAGCTCCCCAGACCTCGGAGGGGGCGCCAAGAAAGAGCCCAAAGGCCCAGTGCTGGGAAGGTGAGGTTCTCTCCCTGCCACGACTCAGGCAGAGCCCCCCGCGGACACTTCCACGGTCACCCCAAAGCGTCCGGGGAACAGCCCCCCCGTCGGAGGGGACAGAGCCCCCAGGAAGGTCTCCCCGGGCCGGGAGGAGGCCCCACCCCGGGCCAGCACAACGGCAGACAAGCCCGGCCCCACCGCGGCTGAGACACAGCCCCCAAGGGAACGTGCCCCCTCGTGCTGAGCTAAGCCCCAAGGAGAGTCTCTCACAGGCTGAGGTCGAAGCCCGCAGCGAGACGAATCCAAGGGCTGAGGTGATGCACCCGAGGAAACCTCCCCCTCACAGACCTTGAATGCAGCGCCAGGAGACACTGCCTGCCCCGCACGTCGGACTGACGTAATCACCCAAAGACGCGTCCCCCCACCGGCGCGGAGACCATGACACAAGGAGAGTCCCTCACGGAACTCAAGACACCACCAAGGACAGCCTCTTCTCCAACATGGCGGAGATAAGCGGCCCCGAAAAGGCCTCCCCCTGGGCTGAGATCCGAACCCAACCAAGTGTCTCCACAGAGCTGACGGAGATCCCCCAGGAAGACACCGCAGCCCAGGGAGAGGCACCTCCGGGGCACAGAGAGGCCCCCCCCCGGCCCCCCAGGGAAAAGTATCCACACTCCCAGGGTTAAAGTCCTGACTTTGCTCCAGGAGCCGGGAAACAACTCACACAACGGCGGTGAGGTTGTGGTGCCTCTCCCGCGGAACTTGATAGAAAGGTGTCCCGTCACCCCCACCCCCACGCGCCCCCCCCCCCCGCGGGAATCTCTGGATATAAGCCCCCTAGGCATTCTGGGAGTGCTGTGCACACGGAAGTGTCTGGCCAGAAGACAATCATTATTACTGCCCCAGGGAGGTGTAAGGGAAGCTGCGGGACTTGGGGTGTTGCTGGCCACGCTGCCCTGCAGCAGCCTGGTCCCCGAGAAGCTGCGTGCGGTGGGGAGCCTGGTGCTGGAGAAGCCTCATGCCCCCCAGGAGCCTGCTGTGCCCGCTGCCCAGGACCAGGAAGCAAGTCTTCTCCTGCCACGTCTCACGCGCCCCCTACAGGCAGAACTCGGTCACACAAGCCACAGGAAAACACATTCCTGGGAACCAGGATTTTTTTTACTCATAATAGGTGAAAGGGTTGAGTTTGAAGCTGAGAGTGGATAAAGCGAAAACTGGCCCAGTATTTTAACAGAAACAGAGGAGGATTCTTTGATCACCCTAAGCCCTGCAACACTTAAGAGCATTTGGTAAAAGTTTGTCTACACCTAGGTGCTTTGCCGGGTATTCTTGGAAGGGAAACAGAGGAAGGATTTCTTGCACATAAAATGAAAGCAAGACAGGATTGCGCACCGTCATCCCTTCTATTCAAGCCCCCTTACAGGGGTCCTGACTGGCACCTTAAAATGGGGAACAGGGCTGTGCCCACAGAGCGAGCTCTAGACCGTTCAGTGATGGACGAGCCCCGGGCGTGGTGCTTTCCAGGGAGTCACCAGGCACGTCAAATCGTGACAACTGTCTGGGAAGAGAGAGTTGTGGGGAGCTGCAATCACTTTAGTCCCCTCCAGCGGCTGACAGGTCGCTGGGGTTCAGAGCTACCGTGCCCCTGAGGTCCTTGGTTTCAGGGCCACCACGGAGCTGAGGAGAGGGCGGTGGGAACAGTGCTCGTCACCACAGCCCAGAGCTCACCGTCCCTACTGGGATGGAGCCGTCCTTCTGGACGGAACGCTCTTCCGGTTGTTGCCAGGCTTGGGTTAATTCGCCCGGTCCCGAAAGCATTTATCTGGACAGAGTTTGCCCGTGTTCTCATTGCTTGTATGCTGGAGTGGATTTTCACAGGCCCTGCCTCCACCCACCCAGAAGCGCCTCCTCGTATGGGCTACATATTATACTAAGTATCACTCCAGTGTATCCGACTGTAAGTCATTTATACTCTTTCCCTTCTTGCTGGGGGAAGGAAACTAGTATCAGCAGTGCCTGCATAGGGTGAAAACTCCCTGTGAACGAGGCCTCCTATGGCCACTCCAAGTCAGGGTTCCAGGAGTGTGGAGGAGAGGGGAGTGAGCACGGGCGACAGGTGGCAGTCCCTCCCCACGCAGAACCCACGCGGAAGCAGGGGGCGGACGCCTTGTGTGCACGTCTTAGCGCTCTGCCAGACAAGGGGAGGAACAACTACTGAGGGTCTTACTTTACATGGGCTGACACAGCGCCTCTCTGACGAGGCGGTACTTAAGGAGAGAGGGAAAGGGTGACGAGCCGTGGGAAGGGGAATTGAGGCAGCGGGAAGTCCAGCTGCAAAGGCCCCGAAGGGGCGCGGGCTGCCCTGTGCCGGGAAGCAGGAGGCCGCGGTGGCTGCACGAAGAGATGGAGGGAGCGGTGGGGGTCCCGAGGGTGCTTGGACACATGCACGGATCTTCTCAACTGCCCCTTCCGTGATTGCACTTGTCAGTCCTTCCTGGCTGAAAGGTTAACTTGTTCAAAATCCTTTAAACTGTTTAAAACAGGGCGCCTGGGTGGCTCAGTTGGTTAAGCGACTGCCTTCGGCTCAGGTCATGATCCTGGAGTCTCGGGATCGAGTCCCACATCGGGCTTCCTGCTCAGCAGGGAGTCTGCTTCTCCCTCTGACCCTCTTCCCTCTCGTGCTTTCTATCTCTCATTCTCTCTCTCTCTCAAATAAATAAAGAAAATCTTTAAAAAAAAAAAATAAAATAAACTGTTTAAAACAGTTCCAAGGCGACTTTGTACAGCCCACTAGTGACTGCAGAAACAACTTTTTCTAGAAGCCTTCTGTGCTGCTCTTGAGCCACGGAGGGAATCTTGCCGTACTTGGACATGAAAGGGGGTCTTGCCATGCACTTTAGGAAACGGAAGAAAGCATAATGTCCCCAAATCGCAGTCAAGGGAGGCCAGTAGGGGGAGCTCTCATGCGCTACCACTGGTTGTCCGTTGCGGAGCCAGGGGAGGAATGTACCTTGCAAGTCCCAACTCCTTCAGGTGCTCCTTGACTATCCCAGCAGGAGAAGAAAGATTTTCCTCCTCCCCAGCAACAGCCCAGGCCATGAGGGACGCTCACAGCTCAGCCGATGAGAAGCCGCTATACTTTCAAATTCCAGCTTACTTCAGTGGACTTTTTGGGTAGAAGAGCCTTCCAAATGCCCACTCTGCTCCAATAAAGGAGCCTTCTTCTCCTTTGTTCTCTAGACTTGCTGATGGTTTTGCTGTAGCTTGTGTTTCCTGGATGGCAATACTCTGGTATTCCCAAATAAATCCGTCTTTTTTTGGGGGGGGGGGTTCTTTTTTTTAATTTTATGTTCAAGTAATTAACAATATAGTGTATTATTAGTTTTAGAGTTCAGTGATTCATCTGAATCAGTTGTATGCAACTGATGAGTTGCATACAACACCCGTGTTCATTCCATCACGTGCCCTCCTTCATGCCCACCACCCCGTCACCCCATCTCCCCCCACCTCGCCTCCAGCAAACCTGTTTCTTTCCTATGCTTAAGAAGTCTCTTATGCTTTGTCTCCCTCTCTGGTTTCATCTTGTTTTATTCCTCCCAGGTTTTTGGTTTTTTTTTTAACTAACCCGAATCATGCTGTATTTATTTTTCATGTGCTTTTTGGAGATGTTCTCAGCCTAGCACACTCCTTTTATCCATTCTGTATTCCACAGAAATAGATGTTTGGGTTGCTTCATTCTGCTCTTATAATTATTCCCACTTTTGTGCACAAACTTGGGTACAGGGGCTGAAATTTGAGGGGAACGGTGTTAATTTGAGCCCTTGGCAATCTGAGGTGAAGGCGTGTTGACTTGGCATTTAGCAGGTGGCAGGCCGCGCATGCTGACTCAGGCAGGAGGGCAGCTGGACCGTGAATTTGGGACCCACAGGCCGATGGCATCGTGTGTGACAGGGACGTGGCTGGTTTTGCTTTTAATTTTTGTTTTTCTGGGAAACTTGATCTCTCCCTCTATTCTAAACGAAAGACTTGCTGGATAGAGTATTCTTGGCTGTAGATTTTTTCCTTTTAGCAGTGGGACTCTATCATGCCCCTTTCTTCTGGCCTGCAGAGTTTCTGCTGAAAAACCCACTGATAGCCGTATGGGGTTTCCTTTGTATGTACCTGCTTTCCTTTCTCTTGCTGCTTTTAAAATTCTCTCTTTCTCGCTACTTTTGGCCGTCTTATTTACTTTGTGTCTTGGTGCAGACCTCTTTGGGTTGCTTTTGTTGGGGGCTCTCTGTGCCTCCTGGATCTGGATTTCTCTTTCCTTCCCCAGATTCAGGAAGTTTTCAGCTATTATTTCTTCAGACAAATCTCCTGCCCCCTTTCCTCGCTCTTCTCCTTCTGGGATCCCTTTCATGCGACGGTTAGGCCTGACAGCGTTGCTTAGTTCCCTGGGTCTATTTTCATTTTGCGTAGTTTTCCCCCCTCTCATCTTCTCGGCTTGATTGCTTTCCATGACTCTGTCCTCCAGGTGGCTGGTCCTTTCTTCTACTTCCTCTTGCTTGCTATTTATTCCAGATGGTCTATTTTTATTTCCATTTAGTAAATCCAATAGCTCTAACTGGTTCTTTTTTACGTCTCCTAGCTCTTGGTGGAGGGTCTCAAGGAAGTCCTGCAGTCCTTCCTCAATTCCAGCGAGAATCTTTATGAGCGTTACTTTAAATTCGCTATCAGACATATTACTTATCTCCGTTTCGCTTAGGTCTCCTGCTCTGATTTTGTCCTGTTCTTTGATTTGGGACACATTTCCTCTGTCTCCTCGTTCTGTCTCTTGCGTTGTCTGTTTTTCTGTGTTAGGAAAGTCAGCTACGTCTCCTGCACTTGAAAGTAGTGGCTCTATGAAGAAGAGGTCCTGCAGTGCAATGTCTGTTCCCCAGAACCTGGTGCTTCAGGGGTTGTCTCCTATGTGTGTTGTTCCAGGAGGTGTCCTACCGTTGTGGCTGGGATGTGTTTGCCTTCAGTCCTGTTGTCTGCGATGGCTCCCTGCCTGTTGTGGGCAGAGTCTGGTGCCCGTGGTGTTAGTGGGCTGCTCCGGGGCTGCCTCGGGCTTGAGTCGAGTCAGAGCAGGCGTTTGCCAGAGATGCAGTAGCACCACACTGCAGGCACTGTCCCTGTGTCGTCCCCGGAGAAGCTTTTGGTGGTGGGTGGGGCCTGCAGTCAGACCAGCTGCCTGCCCTCAGCCCACTGCTGGGGTCACAGTCAGACGGGTGTGTGGTTATCTTCCCCTCTCCCTGGGGCAGGAATCACTCTGGAGTGGTGCTGACCTTGTCTGGGCCGCGCACACACTGCCAGGCTTGTGGCACCGCTTTGACGGGATCTTACCAAGAGCGATCAGAGAGGGTGGATCTGCTTCGCTGTGGCCTCTTGTCTATGCCGGCTGCGGAGAGTCTGTTCTGCCAGTTTTCAGGCTGCTTTTTGGGTTATGTATGCCAACGTGGGTGCTCTCTAGGTGGCCACGTGGCAAGAGGTGAGCCCAGGGACATCCTGCTCCGCCATCTTCCCAGCAGCCTCTGCCCAAATAAATGCGTCTTGTTGGCAAATTAACTGACAGGTGATTTTTTTGTTATGTTTTGTTTTTTAGTTTATTTATTTATTTGAGAGAGAGAGAGAGAGAGAGAGCACGAGCAGGGAGAGGGGCAGATGGATAGGAGATGCAGACTCCCCAGTGAGGGTGGGGCAAACTCCGCTCAATCCCAGGACCATGAGATCATGACCTGAGGCAAAGTCATACGCTTACCTGACTGAGCCACCTCGGTGCCCCGACAGTTTGATTTTTAAGGTTCACAATGTCTTCACTTGGGAACGCAAAGTCCTGACACTTGTTACTCTTTAGATCTTGATTTAGGAAGGAATCCAGGTTCCCTTTTGTGAAGCAGGGGCGTGGTCCTGCACTGTTCTCAAGAGCACAGGCCATGGAGTGAGGGACACCCGCTTTCACTCTGGCTCCAGCTCCCAGCCAGCTCTCTGACCTGGAGCAAGGACAGGCTCTCTGGGGGCTCAGTGTCCTCAGGTGTTTAGGGGAGATCATGGCCTCTGCCTCATATGGTGGCTGTAGGCTTGAGGTGAGCAGGACGGTACGAAGACAAAGCCCACCCTGGCACATTTGAGGTGCTCTGGAAAGGTCCTGCTCAAGCTTGGTGCTGCCTGTAGGACACAGTCACGGCCCCGGACCTCAGGGAGGCTACAGGCTTTGGGCCAGAGAAAAGTGCACGGTGGGTCATTCACTGATGGTCAGTGCACTCATCTGGGGAACACACAGAGAGCAGACTCCCCTCTGGGCCAGGGATTCGCTGAGAGACAGGAGTTTAGCCCTGTCTGACAGGGTAGCTCTTCCCGGGAGCCCTTGGGGCTGAGGAGCTGAGGCAGAGGCTGAGGCAGATGAAAGCTAGGCCCTCCCTCCCCTGGCAGCTCCTGTCAGGGAAGGAGAGCGAGCAGACAACGTTCCAGATCCAGGGTCAGATGCCGAATTAGGACCAATGGCAGACTGTGGGCCAGGGGCAGCCAGAGGCTGTCGAGTCCGGGGGCAGCACTGGAGGAGTGGAAAGAACTTAGCTTCAAGCCAGACCTGGCTCAGAGTGCTTGGTCCAGGTCCACCCTTATTTGCTCATGACCTGGGGCTATGGACCTTACCTCTTTGTATTTCCACATCCCCTCCTGCAGACCGAAGCTCCTGACACCATCAACCTCCTAGGCTGGCCGTGAGGATTAGAAAGAATTCATTTGATATCTGGTACAAACTGTCTAAGTGGAAGCTGCTTGTCTAGGTGGGAAAGAACAGTGAACTGGACACTCTTCTCATGGATCTTCCGTTCCACTTGGGAGATAACAACACTAGAGAAGCAGAGCGACTCTCCGTTAATACCAGCACAATGTAAAAAAGTTGAAATTGGAGAAGAGACGTGAAAGGAGTGGTGTGGAGCACGTGTGATGTTGAACAACAATGTGTGACGGCTACCCTTTCCTACCATTATAAGGGACAGAAAAAGTAGTGGGGCTCGGCGGTTCGGCGGTACTGTATTCCTCTTTGTTGTACTATTAGGAGCCTTTTGTCAAGTAACCTGAAAACCCGCTAGTTTCGAGTGGGGCCTAGGACAGGAGAAAGTCCTCTGCTCCCGCACCTATTGGCCTCCAGCGGAGTCTCCTAATAACAGGTGGCTGGAGAACAAAAGCCAACCCCCTGTGGCCTGGATGACTGGCGTTCCTTCACGGTAGTCGGCAACACCGTCCTGGTTTTATACTGATACACAAAAAACCATCACAGGTGGAGCAGCTGAAAACACCACACATCATTGCCTCCCAGTTCTGCACATTGAAAGACCTGGAAGGCTCATGTAGCATCTCTGCTGAACGACTCACAAACCCAAGTGAAAGCCTTAGCTAGGCTGGTGCTTGCTTAGCTAGAAGCTCTGGAATCATCCACTTCGACTCATTCAGGCTGTTGGCGGGTCTAACTCTTGAAGGGTGGAGAACAAGGTCCCCATTTGCTTGCAGCTGTCAGCCAGGAGGTGCTGTACACTCCTCCAGCCACCCCCTCATCTTCTTAGGAGCGCTGCTTGATCCTCACAGGCGTCATTGCATGGCACGTGCTTCTTGTGCTTTGAGTCTCTCTGACCTCCGCCTCCATTCCCTGGTAGGGGAAAGCCTTAAAAGGACTCCCCTGAGTGGGTCAGGCCCACCCACATTCTCTCTGTACCTCAGGGTCAACTGACTTGAGATCTTAATTAAATCAGCAAAATCCCACCAGAACAGTACTCATCCATGGTATTCATGTGTTTGGTAGAAGAGAGGGGACTAGGGGAGGGCATGATTAGAATATTGCTGTCTTAGCCTGCTCAGGCTGCTTTAACAAAGTATGGTAGACTGGGTGGCTTCAACCACAGAAATATATTTCTCACTGTTCTGGAGGCTAGGAAGTCCAAAATTAAGGTCCTGGCAGCTTCAGTGTCAGGTGAGGGCTCTTTTCCTGGCTTGCAGGCAGCAGTTGCTGCCATGGTCTGAATGTTTGTGTCCCCCACCACAAATTCGTATGTTGAAATCCTAAGCCCCCCAATGTGATGGTACTTTGAGGAAGGGGCCTGTCTTTCTGGGCCCAGTGGCTGGGAAGGACTGTCCCTGGTTGATGCTTGGAATCAGGCAGGGAATCAGTAGATGTTAGGAATGGCTACTCCTCTCTACATCGATCTCATGTACTTTGAGATGAGGCCCTTGGCCGATCTACATAAATAGGATTTTTGCCCTTCTAAAAGAGGCTCCAGGGGGTGCCTGGGTGGCTCACTTGGTTGAGCATCCAACTCTTGATTTCGGCTCAGGTCATGATTTCAGGGTCATGGGATCAAGCCCCGCATGGGGCTCCACCCTCAGGAGGGAGTCTGCTTGAGATTCTCTCTCTCCCTCTCCCTCTGCCCCTGCCCCCACTCATGGATATCTCTCTCTCTCTAATAAATAAATAAATCTTTTTAAAAAAATAAAAGAGGCTCCAGAGAGTTCCCTCATTCCTTCAGCTGTGTGAGGACATGGTGAAAAGACAGCTGTCTGTGAACCAGGAAGCAAGTTCTCACCACACACTGAATCTGCCAGTGCCTTGATCATGGACTTCCCAGCCTCCAGAACGGTGAGAAATACATTTCTGTTGTTTTCAAGTCACCCAGTCTATGGTGTTTTGTTATAGCTGCCCTAATAGACTAAGACAGCTGCCTTCTCGCTGTGTCCTCACATCGTGGAGAGAGAGACCAAGCTCTCTGGTTTCTTCCTATAAGGGCACTAGTCCCATCTTGGGGGCTCCACCCTCATGACCTCATCTAAACTTAATTACGTCCCAAGGGCCCCATTTCCAAATACCCTCACATTGAGGGTTAAGGCTTCAACATATGATTGGGGGGGAAGGCACAAACATTTGGTCCATAATACTTGCCTACCACACAGGCCAAAAGTGGACAGCGGCTGCACTACAGTCCCACCTGGGACAGCCCTGAAGGACACTGGTGAAGGGTCAGCCTCCCAGAGGGTAGGTTTGAGCAGAGGTACAAGTGTATGGTCTTGCACAGGCTGTGTTCAAGTCATTGGCTGAATGGTCAGGGACTCTGAGGGTATGGGATTGAAAATTTGTGACAAGGAGGCTTGGGGAGGAAGTATGTGGATATACCCACCCAGATAGACATAGGCTGTGAAGAGAAGTATATCGCATAGGTGATCAGTAAAGAATAGTCTTTCCGGTGCATAAGTTAAATAATCGAATGAATAACATATCCATTATCTAGATATCAATCAGCCTCTTCGTACAGCATTTGTATCATCCCCAGGGTGCTCAAGTGCAAAGTCGCCAAGGTGGCGGCGATGAAGATTATGCCAGAAGTCATGAATTCTAAGAAGCAGTATCTGCTGTATATCAGCATCCAACAGAATTCGATTTTTCTCCTACAGTCAGGATTCATGGGTCTTGAAATCCAGGGGTGGAAATGGAAGAGCCTCCTGTCACAGTTTATGCCTGAATTCTTCCCACCGTTACGACTTTAGGCTTTGCTAAACCAGAGGTCTTCATCCCAGAGGGAGACAAGCTTTCACTGAGGAACACACACCAGTGATGCCAGTGAAAGGGAACTGGGACGGCAAGCTAGCCGTTTTGGTCCCCTCAGCCCTCTCTCTCCAGAGGCAAAGAAGGGGATCCCATACTAGCTGGCCATCAAAGGGCATCTAGGTTCCTGCTACACAGGAGCTAAGGACGGGTGCGCTCAATGTGTCTGGAGAGCTTCTTACTACTCTCGCATTTCATGCCTTGAGTTTGCGGAATATGGCAACAACCCATTTAAGGCAGGACATCAAATGGCCCAGACGCTTCAGCAATGAAGTCTTGAGTCATTCTACCAGGCAAAGCACCATGACCAGCTGAGTTGCTGTCTCATGGCAAAAGGAGTAAGAGGTAGAAAGTGAAAGGAAACAGTTCTAAGTTCCAGCTACAACCATGTGACCTGCTACAGAAACCAGGACTGTAATATCATTCAGCTTGGTAAATTAATAACATCCCCCTCCTCAGGTAAGAGAACAAAGAAACGAACAACAAACTAGTTTCAAAGAAAATTGTTAAGGCTATGGCCCAGCTTTTACTGACCGAGAACCATAAAACTAAAAGGCTCCGCTGCCTTTTGTTCTTAGCCTTTTCTTGACTACAATTTTCTTGACTACAACATTTTAGGAGAGCTTCAGCAGTATCTCATTCCATCGTACAGCACAGAAAATTTGTCCTTGCTTCTCATTGTCCTTTGCAAGAACACAATTATTTGCTTTCCTGATGATTAACTTTCTTGAGATGGCAGCAGGATTCTATTTTTTCTACTATCTTCTCAAGTTGCTGAGTTAAGACTCCTCTTTTAAACCTGAAAGTAAAGACAAATATAAGTAACCAGAAGCTATCTAAAGCATCTATGATGTGTAAGAGGTAGTAGTGGATACACAATAGAGCTTACAGTCTCCATAGGCAGAGAAAAATGCATCCTCTTGGAAAAATGCCAAGAGTATCAATTGAGGGCCCATGTCCACCCCAGACTATGGCAAGCATGGACATTCCATGGGCTTGGAAGAATGGGTAATACCCACCAAAATGCCTAGGGAAAAGAGCATGAACTATGTTTGAGGGCTGGGGTTTGAGGAAAGCAAGCCAGGGTTTGTTTGTGACCCTGTTCAGCATTGGACACAACTGTTAAAAAAAAAAAAAAACCTGGAGAGTTCTTAAAAAAAAAAAAAAAAAGGAAAGAAAATGGAAAGTTCGTTTTTTACACCTACCTTGCAGCTTCCTTGATGGTAAATTCAACAAATTGCTTCTTGACTGCAAGAGGTCCTTGCACTTCTTCAGTCAAAGTGAAAATCCTTTCATACTGTGAAAATAGTTTTTAAAATTCAACATTTTTAAAAACATGAAGATGGTCTAGAACCCCATCTTAGTGCATCCACTCTGTCAGTAATCATTCCTCATGGGCTAGAGGGTTACGTAGTGTAAGGAAACCATTCTAAACACTAACCAAATAAAGCATACAATTTTAAGAGGTGTATTAGGAATATTGAGACCAATTTAAGAGCAATCAGCCCAAATTATGTAAAAACCCAATTTGGCCAAAGGAGGAGTTCAAGAGGAGTGTTAAACTTATTCTAAATCATGGAACGAGAGAGACTTCCCATGGTTTTATTCGGAGCCATTCTTTCACTACTTACTTCATCCAAACTTCCGAACTTCCTTCATTAATTGATATTTTATATCATCATTAATTTTCTTTGCCATAGCAAGACTTATTTGCAATGCATTTGGCACAGCTCCTGTTGGAGATGTTGCTGGGCCTTTTGGGTCCCCTGCAGAGGCACTACACTTTTTGGTTCCTCCTCCAAGTGAATTACTACCAGGTTTGCGAATCAGGCCATCTTTAGCGAAGTCATCAGCAGGTGGAATACCAGCTCCTGCCCTATTCATAACTTCTGGCGCAGCAGCTTTTGGCAAGAAGCCATCAGGTGGGGTCAATGATTTGGGACTCCGTCACCAAAAGTCCCAGTCAGTACATGATCTTCCTCATTTGTCTTTTCTGTTGCAGAAAGGTGAATTTCCTTTTACTCCAAGTCCAACACCTCTACTTCCTATACGCAACCTCCTCTGTGCCAAGCACCTTGCCAAATGCCGGAAGATTGGCGGGGAACCAGACAGACAGAAACAATCCCTACCCTTATGGAACTTACATCCTCATGGGGGAGGCAGACGGTACATGTAAAAAATGCGAAGGGACTAACACAGTTTGTATTTGTGTTAGGAAGGAAGTCAGCAGGGATGTGAGCAAGAGCAGGAGGGGAAGCCTCCATGAGGCGTGGTCGGGCAGGGCCCCCTGAGGAGGTGAGCCCTGGGCAGAGCCAGGAACAGGAGACGGAGGTGGCCTGTGCACACGCAGAGGAGGAGGTCCAGCTGCCGGGAGGGCCGTGCAGGGCCCCCAGGAGGTGACGAGCTGGGGCTGTGGAGCAAAGGACAGAGGCAGAGAGAGAGCAATCAGGACACAGAGAGGACGCATGTTGGAAACGATGAGAGGGTCAGGGGGTGCCGGGCCTGGAGACCAGCATCGGGAGCTCAGATTGTTCTGAGTGCTGGGGGGGTTGATGCTGGACATGGCACGATCTGGTTTCTGTGTGGACATGGTCACTCTGGCCGCAGGACAGTGAATGGGTTAGACAGGGCCAAGAATGGGAAGTGGAGCGGGGCGGGGGGGCGCCTGGGTGACTCAGTGGGTTAAGCATCTGCCTTCGGTTCAAGTCATGATCCCGGGGTCCTGGGATCAAGCCCCATGTCGGGCTCCCTGCTCAGTGGGGAGCCTGCTTCTCCCTCTCCCTCTCCCTCTGCCCCTCCTCCTGCTTGTGCTCTCTCTCTCTCTCTCCATCAAATAAATAAATAAAATCTTAAAAAATAAAAGAATGGGAAGCAGGAAAATCAGATGAGAAGCTGCTGTAGTAGCTTGGGGACAGATGGTGGCAGCATAGACTAGAGGGAAGGAGACAAAGAAGCAATACAGGAATTCTATTGGGTGTCAGGTTGCCTGGACTTGCTAAGGGATGGAAGTGAGAGAAGAATAGAAGAATAACAAGAGGAATCGTGAGTGAATCTAAGTGTTTTGGCCTGAGGCACTGAAAAAATAATAGTACAGGTGTCGGCAGGTTGTTAGGCCACTGCTCACAAGGGTCCCAAGTGTGGTCAAACTCTCCTGATGCTGGTTCAGTGACCTCAGATTGGTGCTTGAACTAAGCCATGGTTGGGACTATTTACACTATGGATAGATACAAATCTAAATATTGGGGCTTCTAGACCCTCCCACGGCTCCCATACCTGTGGGCAGCAGGTTGTTACACCTCTAAGAATGTTCCACCGATGGATGGTGTTATTAGCTGAGATGGAGAAGGCTGAGAGTAGAGCATTTTTGGAGAGGGGGAGGGTCAGGAGTTCATGTAGAACCAGTTGCATTTTAGATATGTAGTAGACACTGATTGGTGATGCCATGTAAGCAATTGTATATATGAGACTGGAGTTCAGGAGCAAATTGTAGTCTAAAGGTACAAAGGTGAGAGTTCTTGTAGTGCGAATCCTATTTAAACCCTAAGACTGTGTGAAATCACCTAAGGAGGTAGTGGGTTGAAGTGAGAAGGGCCCAATATCCAGCTTTGGGCCCCTAAAATATTAGAGTTGGGAAAGAAGAAGGAAAAATGAGAAAGGGCAGTAGGAAAATGAGTCACTCATCAGAGGATAAGGAATCTAGGAGAATGTGGTGTCTGGAAACCCAAGAAGTTTTCCATAGAACAGGAAGCAAACAAACATATCCCATGTTGCCACCACTGGTGAACTTGACCCTCATGGCTTCATTGGACTATTGGGAGGAGAAGCCAGACTGCACTGGGTTAGAGCATGAACACGATGTGAAGACAGGCAGAACATGAGCAGACCCATCCTGTTGTTGAGCCCATCATCTTCTTCTGCCTCAGGAACTGCTTATTCTAACTCTTATACCACTCCAAATGGTTGGACCTAACAGAGAGACTTGCCTCCCCCACTTGCAAACATGCTCATATCTGTCCATCCCTCAAGAACATAACTATAAACTTCCTCTGACATGGCTGAGCCCTAAAGATGGGGTTCCCACACTCCCCTCCCGTTTGCTTAACCACAGTGATGTACTCTGCCTTCTCTTAGTTGATGAGTGGCTGCTGGGCTTTCCAGGATGCTTCATTTGCTTTTGATGCCCTGCTGCAAACTGATCTCCTTCATCATTCTTGGTTTGCTGAAAAACATCAGTGAACATATTCCATTAAAGACAAAATCCAATCATTGGAAAATCGCACTCTTCATATACCCATACAGCCGTGTGGTTATATTGTTAGAGAAGTTTTAATCATCAACCCAAGATTTACACTCACCCAGCCCACACCGTGTTTTCAGAAAATGCAATCCAATTTTAACTGAACCTAAGTGAAATAAGGAGAAGGTAAAATACAAGGTGTGGGTCCAAAACCAAACATGGGACAGCCATGGCTGCTAGTAATGCTGGAGAATGAGTGACTCTCATCAATCAAAATGAGACACACATGATTATCTCTTTGGTGAAGTACACACCATGTTGCTTCACATTTTGTTAGGGAGAAAAAAAGAAAATACCTTTTTTTGTCCTTTGTGCTTTAAATCTATTAACAAACACTGATTAACACTCCATTAAATGATACACGTAGATGGTAAGAGGTAGAATCGATTGAAAATGTACATCTCCCCATCCCAAACTTTATGGAGAATCAAATCTGTCATCCTTGGAGCTGGATGGGTGTAGGGAATGCTTTTCAGTGTTGGTGGTGGACCAAACATGAAATCAAGGGTGTAATTCATTAAGTACTTTTTAATTCATTAACTAACTTTTCATCAAAGGATAACCCGACAATATGCCCCTGCCCTACCTGAATACAGTTGAGATAAAAATATTTTCCCAAGGGGGCAGAGCAAGATGGCGGAGGAGTAGGAGACCTGGATTTCGTCTGGTCTCAGGAATTCAGCTGGATAGGGATCAAACCATTCTGAACACCTACAAACTCAACAGGAGATCGAAGAGGAGAGTAGCAACAACTCTCTGAACAGAGAAGCGACCACTTACTGGAAGGTAGGACGTGCGGAGAAGTGAATCCGAGGCGATATTCGGGAGGATAGACGGCGGGGGAGGGGGCCTCCGTCGGCCGCTTCTGGCAAGTGCTAGAGCCGCGGAGCACAAAATCGGACCTTTTAGAAGTCGGCTCCGCTGAGGGACGTCGCTCCAGTGGCTAAGTGGGGGGTGGAATCCTCCTGGGACAGTGTGGTCTCAAGACCCTTGGGGTCACAGAAAGACCGGGGGTGCCTGAGTGCGCCAGAGCTCCCAGGTATCGGAGCGGGGAAGCCGGGTGCAGAGACGGAGCCGAGGTGCGGGCTCTCAGCTTGGGGTTGCCATAAACTGTGATCTGCGGCCCAGTCGGGCCACTGCTCCTCCAGCAGGGACTCAACAAGCGGCAGAGCCGGGGAGACTCCCCTTCCTCCCCCGGGAGGAGCGGCGCGGGAACGCACTGCAGGGACCTGCTGGGTTTGGAGACTCCACACGGGGTCGGGTGCCAGAGATGGAAATGCTCGGTCACAGGCTGGGTGAGCACGGAGTGCGGCCAGAGACCGGGGACACGGGAGTGACTGACTGCTTTTATCTGGGGACAAACTGAGGAGCGGGGCCCCGAGTTCTCAGCTCCTCCCTGGTGGAGATTGGGAGGCCGCCATTTCCACTCTCGTCCTCCAACGCTGTGCCGAGAGCTTGCAGGGAACAAAAGCTCCTGAGAGCAAACCCGAGCAGCTTGCTTAGCCCGGACCGACAAGGGCGGGGCAATTCCGCCTCCGGCAAAGACACTTGGGAACCGCGATAACAGGCCCCTCCCCCAGAAGATCAGCACGAACAGCCAGCAAGCCAAGACCAAGTTTACCGATCAAGGAGAACAGGAGAACTCCAGCACTAGGGGAATACTGCACATAGAATTCATGGCTTTTTTACCATGATTCATTAGTCTTTCAAAGTTAATTTTTTAACTGTTTTTTTTAATTTTTCTTTTTCCCTCTTTCAACCAACATCTTATCAATCCCTTTTTTTAAAAAAAAACATTTTTATTTTTCATTTTTAGGGTCATATTCTATCCCTTCAGAGTACCTTCAGAGTAGTTACCCTTATTTTTGGCATATATATATATGTTGTTCTCTCTTTAAAATTTTGAGATACAGTTTCTTCTAACATATCAAAGTACACCCTAAATCTCTAGTGTATGGCTTTGTTCCAATCTCCTGCTGGATCACATTCTCTCCCCCCCTTTTTTTTTCTTTCTTTCTTTACTTTTTTTAAATCCACTTCTTTATTTTTTCAAACACCTTCTTATCAATTCCTTTTTTAAAATTTTTTTATAATTTTCATCTTTATACTCATATTCCATCCCTTCATTGTATCAACCCTTATTTTGTACATATATAAGTCTTTCTTTCTTTAAGATTTTAGGAGGCACTTTCTTCTAACAGACCAAAATACACCCAAAATCTAGTGTGTGGCACTGACATATATACCAGACTGATCATATTTGATCATATTCTGTTTTTTTTGTTTTGTTCTGTTTTTGTTTCTTTTTATCTTTTTCTTTTTTTTTTCTCTTTCATTTTTCTTTCTTTCCCTTTCTTTTCCCCTGATTTCAGGTCTTTTCTGATTTGTTTAGAGTATATTTTCTGGGGAGGTTGTTAACCTGTTAGCATTTTGTTCTCTCATTCATCTATTCTCCTCTGGACAAAATGACAAGACGAAAAAAATCACCTCAACAAAAAGAACAAGAGGTAGTACCGTCTGCCAGGGACCTACTCAATATGGACATTAGTACAATGTCAGACCTAGAGTTCAGAATCATGACTTTAAAGATACTAGCTGGGCTTGAAAAAAGCATGGAAGTTATTAGAGAAACCCTCTCTGAAGAAATAAAAGAACTAAAATCTAACCAAGTCGAAATCAAAAAGGCTATTAATGAGGTGCAATCAAAAATGGGGGCACTAACTGCTAGGATAAATGAGGCAGAAGAGAGAATCAGCAATATAGAACCAAATGATGGAAAATAAAGAAGCTGAGAAAAAGAGAGATAAACAACTACTGGATCATGAGGGCAGAATTCGAGAGATAAGCGATACCATAAGACAAAACAACATTAGAATAATTGGGATCCCAGAAGAAGAAGAAAGAGAGAGAGGGGCAGAAGGTATATTGGAGCAAATTATAGCAGAGAACTTCCCTAATGTGGGGAAGGAAACAGGCATCAAAATCCAGGAGGCACAGAGACCCCCCTTAAAATCAATAAAAATAGGTCAACACCCCGACATCTAATAGTAAAACTTACGAGTCTCAGAGACAAAGAGAAAATCTTGAAAGCAGCTCGGGAGAAGAGACATGTAACCTACAATGGTAGAAACATTAGGTTGGCAACAGACCTATCCACAGAGACCTGGCAGGCCAGAAAGGACTGGCATGATATATTCAGAGCACTAAACAAGAAAAATATGCAGCCAACAATACTATATCCAGCTAGGCTGTCATTGAAAACAGAAGGAGACATAAAAAGCTTCCAAGACAAACAAAAACTAAAGCATTTTGCAAACATGAAACCAGCCCTACAAGAAATATCGAAAGGGGTGCTCTAAGCAAAGAGAGAGCCTAAAAGCAGCATAGACCAGAAAGGAACACAGACAATATACAGTAACAGTCACCTTCCAGGCAATACAATGGCACTAAATTCATATCTTTCAATAGTTACCCTGAATGTAAATGGGCTAAATCAAAAGACACAGGCTATCAGATTGGATTAAAAAACAAGACCCATTGATATGCTGTCTGCAAGAGACTCATTTTAGACCCAAAGACACCCCCACATTGAAAGTGAGGGGGTGGAAAACAATTTACCATGCTAATGGACACCAAAAGAAAGCTGGGGTGGCAATTCTTATATCAGACAAATTAGATTTTAAACCAAAAACTGTAATAAGAGATGAGGAAGGACACTATATCCTACTTAAAGTGTCTATCCACCAAGAAGATCTAACAATTGTAAATATCTATGCCCCTAACATGGGAGCAGCCAATTATATAAGGCAATTAATAACAAAAGCAAAAAAACACATTGACAAAAATACAATAATAGTGGGGGACTTTAACACCCCCCTGACTGAAATGGACAGATCATCTAAGCAAAAGATCAACAAGGAAATAAAGACTTTAAATGACACACTGGACCAAATGGACTTCACAGACATATTCAGAACATTCCATCCCAAAGCAACAGAATACACATTCTTCTCTAGTGCCCATGGAACATTCTCCAGAATAGATCACATCCTAGGTCACAAATCAGGTCTCAACTGGTACCAAAAGATTGGGATCATTCCCTGCATATTTTCAGACCACAGTGCTTTGAAACTACAACTCAATCACGAGAGGAAAATCGGAAAGAACTCAAATACATGTAGGCTAAAGAGCATCCTACTAAAGAATGAATGGGTCAACCAGGAAATTAAAGAAGAATCAAAAAAATTCATGGAAACCAATGAAAATGAAAACACAACTGTTCAAAATCTTTGGGATGCAGCAAAGGCAGTCCTGAGAGGAAAGTATATAGCAATACAAGCCTTTCTCAAGAAACAAGAAAGGTCTCAAATACACAACCTAACCCTACACCTAAAGGAGCTAGAGAAAAAAACAGCAAATAAAACCTAAACCCAGCAGGAGAAGAGAAATAATAAAGATCAGAGCAGAAATCCATGAAATAGAAACCAAAAGAACAGTAGAACAGATCAACGAAACTAGGAGCTGGTTCTTTGAAAGAATTAACAAGATTGATAAACCCCTGGCCAGACTGATCAAAAAGAAAAGAGAAAGGACCCAAATCAACAAAATCATGAATGAAAGAGGAGAGATCACAACCAACACCAAAACATACAAACAATTATAAGAACATATTATGAGCAACTCTATGCCAGCAAATTAGATAACCTGGAAGAAATGGATGCATTCCTAGAAATGTATCAACTACCAAAATTGAACCAGGAAGAAATAGAAAACTTGAACAGACCTATAACCACTAAGGATATTGAAGCAGTCATCAAAAATCTCCCAACAAACAAAAGCCCAGGGCCAGATGGCTTCCCAGGGGAATTCTACCAAACATTTAAAGAAGAATTAATACCTATTCTCCTGAAAGTGTTCCAAAAAATAGAAATGGAAGGAAAACTTCCAAACTCATTTTATGAGGCCAGCATTACCTTCATCCCAAAACCAGACAAAGACCGCATCAAAAAGGAGAATTACAGACCAATATCCTTGATGAACATGGAAGCAAAAATTCTCACCAAAATACTAGCCAATAGGATCCAACAGTACATTAAAAGGATTATTCACCATGACCAAGTGGGATTTATCCCTGGGCTGCAAGGTTGGTTCAACATCCGCAAATCAATCAACGTGATACAATACATTAACAAAAGAAAGAACAAGAATCATATGATCCTCTCAATAGATGCAGAAAAAGCATTTGACAAAGTACAGCATCCTTTCTTGATCAAAACTCTTCAGAGTATAGGGATAGAGGGTACATACCTCAATATCATAAAAGCCATCTATGAAAAACCCACAGCGAATATTATTCTCAATGGGGAAACACTGAGAGCTTTCCCCCTGAGGTCAGGAACACGGCAGGGATGTCCACTATCACCACTGCTATTCAACATAGTGTTAGAAGTCCTAGCCACAGCAATCAGACAACAAAAAGAAATCAAAGGCATCCAAATCGGCAAAGAGGAAGTCAAACTCTCACTCTTTGCGGATGACATGATACTTTATGTGGAAAACCCAAAAGACTCCACCCAAAAAGTGCTAGAACTCATACAGGAATTCAGTAAAGTGGCAGGATATAAAATCAATGCACAGAAATCAGTGGCATTCCTATACACCAACAACAAGACAGAAGAGAGAGAAATTAAGGAGTCGATCCCATTTACAATTGCACCCAGAACCATAAGATACCTAGGAATAAATCTAACCAAAGAGGCAAAGGATCTGTACTCAGAAAAACTATAAAATACTCATGAAAGAAATTGAGGAAGACACAAAGAAATGGAAAAACGTTCCATGCTCATGGATTGGAAGAACAAACATTGTGAAGATGTCAATGCTGCCTAGAGCAATCTACACATTCAATGCACTCCCCATCAAAATACCACCCACTTTTTTCAAAGAAATGGAGCAAATAATCCTAAAATTTGTATGGAACCAGAAAAGACCCCGAATAGCCAGAGAAATCTTGAAAAAGAAAAGCAAAGCTGGCGGGATCACAATTCCGGACTTCCAGCTCTATTACAAAGCTGTCATCATCAAGACAGTATGGTACTGGCTCAAAAACAGACACATAGATCAATGGAACAGAATCAAGAGCCCAGAAATGGACCCTCAACTCTATGGTCAACTAATCTTTGACAAGGCAGAAAAGAATGTCCAATGGAAAAAAGACAGTCTCTTCAACAAATGGTGTTGGGAAAATTGGACAGCCACATGCAGAAAAATGAAACTGGACCATTTCCTTACACCACACACAAAAATAGACTCCAAATGGTTGAAAGACCTAAATGTGAGACAGGAGTCCATCAAAATGCTAAAGGAGAACACAGGCAGCAACCTTTTCGACCTCAGCCACAGCAACTTCTTCCTAGAAACATCGCCAAAGGCAAGGGAAGCAAGGGTAAAAATGAACTAGTGGGATTTCATCAAGATAAAAAGCTTTTGCACAGCAAAAGAAATAGTCCACAAAACCAAAAGACAACCGACAGAATGGGAGAAAATATTTGCAAATGACATATCAGATAAAGGGCTAGTATCCAAAATCTATAAAGAACTTATCAAACTCAACACCCAAAGAAAAAAATGATCCAATCAAGAAATGGGCAGAAGACATGAACAGACATTTTTCCAAAGAAGACATCCAAATGGCCAACAGACACATGAAAAAGTGCTCAACATCGCTCGGCATCAGGGAAATCCAAATCAAAACCTCCATGAGATACCACCTCACACCAGTCAGAATGGCTAAAATTAACAAGTCAGGGAACGACAGATGTTGGCCGGGATGCAGAGAAAGGGGAACCCTCCTACACTGTTGGTGGGAATGCAAGCTGGTGCAACCACTCTGGAAAACAGTATGGATGTTCCTCAAAAAGTTGAAAATAGAGCTACCATACGATCCAGCAATTGCCCTACTGGGTATTTACCCCAAACATACAAATGTAGGGATCCAAAGGGGTACATGCACCCCAATGTTTATAGCAGCAATGTCCACAATAGCCAAACTGTGGAAAGAGCCAAGATGTCCATCGACAGATGAATGGATAAAGAAGAAGTGGTATATATACACAATGGAATATTATGCAGCCATCAAAAGGAATGAGAGCTTGCCATTTGCAACGACATGGATGGAACTGGAGGGTGATATGCTGAGTGAAATAAGTCAATCAGAGAAAGACATGTATCATATGACCTCACTGATATGAGGAATTCTTAATCTCAGGAAACAAACTGAGTGTTGCTGGAGTGGTGGGGGGTGGGAGGGATGGGGTGGCTGGGTGATAGACATTGGGGAGGGTATGTGCTATGGCGAGTGCTGTGAATTGTGCAAGACTGTTGAATCACAGATCTGCATCTCTGAAACAAATAATGCAATATATGTTAAGAAAAAAAAAGAAGAAGATAGCTGGAGGGGAAGAATGAAGGGGGGTAAATCAGAGGGGGAGATGAACCATGAGAGATGATGGACTCTGAAAAACAAACTGAGGGTTCTAGAGGGGAGGGGTGGGGGGATGGGTTAGCCTGGCGATGGGTATTAAAGAGGGCACGTGCTGCGTGGAGCACTGGGTGTTATGCACAAACAATGAATCATGCAACACTACATCCAAAACTAATGATGTAATGTATGGTGATTAACATAACAATAAAAATTAAAAATTTTTTCCCCAAACCATTTGCATTTCCCATAAAAGAGGAATCCAGAATGGGTGAAAATGTTTTCATTGAGCATTTAGTCTCCACCAGATATTGTTCTCAATGTTTTACATTAACTCAATCCTCCACCAAGCCCTGAGTTAGGTGTGATTACTCTCTCCGTTGTTAAAAATGAGGAAACTAAGGCACAGACAATTAAGAAAAAGTCCAACTAACTGAGGAATTTGGGGTGAGGTGGGACAACTCTAAGTCAGTCTCGTTTTGTTACAGAAGAGAGGGTAGCATGTTCTGTGCCTTTCTATCAATGATCTCTTCCATGAGAGCAGATACAATTCTCTTCGTCTTCATGCTTCACTGGTCAAGTCAGTATGTCTCTCTCACAGACACTACACACATCTCACACTAAGATGTCCATAAGGACAATCCAATCATGGCAACATCATCTAGTACTTCAAGTTTCAAGAGGAACACTTAGCCATTTTCTGGGTGGCGCACTAATGACTTGAATAATGGAAACAGAGGAAGTAGACTATGATCTCAACATCAAAGGGGTTACTGGAGGATGAGGTCAGCAAGAACATAAACTCTGGAGTCAGAAAGATGTGGACTCGAATCCTGACTCTATCTCTTATCAGCTGTGTCACTCAGGACAAGGCATTTGACCACTGTCAGCCTTGATTTCTTCTTCTTGTTTCTTAAAGATTTATTTATTATTTATTTTGAGAGAATGAGAATGAGAGAGAGAGAGAGAGAGTACATGAGAGGGGGGAGGGTCAGAGGGAGAAGCAGACTCCCTGCTGAGCAGGGAGCCCCATGCGGGACTCGATCCCGGGACTCCAGGATCATGACCTGAGCCAAAGGCAGTCGCTTAACCAACTGAGCCACCCAGGCGCCCTTGATTTCTTCTTATTAAAGGGCAGATGGGAACACTTTGCAGAACAGTTGTGGGCATTAACCGTTTTAAATGACAACTATTATTTTTGTCCCACCAACATACTCTCAGATCAGGAGGCTCCCACTTTCTGTTCACAGAACAATACTTGTATCATATTTCACCTTTTAAATAAAAAGAAGTAGAGCATATGACCTTCATTCATCCTTTGAAGAAGAAAACAGACCAAAAATACCACAATTTGAGCAGAAATTGTCATAGTTATCTTACCTTCTTATCATTTTTAAGCAGATAGCCAAAAGTATAAACTCTTTCATATTGTCGTGGATCAGTCTCTTGAGGGGGAGAAGCCATGGTCTTCAGATGTTTCTCATAATTAACTATTTGTGCAAGCAGAACACTCTGATAGGAAAGTGGGAAGTCAGCGGGGAAGAAATTGATGCTATACAGCTCAAATGTACAATCCTCTAGGGAGAACATGGCCAAACACTATGTTAGTGATGTGCACCATGGCACTAAATAGAATTTAGAATCTCATATCTAGGATCTGTATCACATTCTAGAGTCTAGAATCATCTCTCCTCATCTAAGTCATTAATCAGTCCACCATCACTACTGTCTATAGGTTAAAACCACTAGGTCCAGAACAACTCCCTTATGCCACAAGCCAGGTTAGAGAATGGGCTGATCAACCTTATACCACCATCCCAACTAAAAGACCATATTTCTTCCCCACTTGGAAGAGCCTAGGTTCCATGACATTGTTTTATAGTCCAGAGAGCCTTGAGGACCTTAACTGCTTTGAATAATTTCATTAAACCTACAGACTTTCTTTCTAGGAGAGTTGCTTTACAAACAAAACTTGGTGTATAATTTCAGGGGTGCATCCAGCCTAAGATATGTTCAATTTAATGGACAGATTATCCCACTTAAAATCATCAAAATGGGGCAAAGAAACATTATCCTGCATACTATCCATTATTTTCATATAAGTAAGGAATTCTCTGCTGAACTCATAACTGTAGGCAGTGTGATGTAGTGTTAGGGTGTGCAGTCTCTGGAAACTTCTAGATCTAGATTCTGCCACTTTTCAACTGGCTAAACCTGGGGGAACTACTATTACCATAAAATGAGCATAAAAGAGTATCTACCTCATGGAGCTGTTTTAAGGATTACAAGAGCAAAAGCATGAAGAGGGCACTGTATGGGAGATAGTCCAAGATGGCGAGGGTAGGAGACCTTAGTTTCATCTGGTCCAAATAATTCAGCTAGATAGCTATCAAATCATTCTGAACACCTGTGAATTCAACCAGAGATCTAAGAATAGCTGCAACTCTAAAATTAGAAAAGAAACTACTTTCTGAAAGGTAGGAGATGCAGAGAAGTGAATCTGAGGTGATGTATTGGAAGATAGACCGTGGAGGGAGGGAGTCTCTGTAAGCCAGCTACCTGAAAGCAATATACCAGAGAAGCACAAAATCAGAACTTTTAGAAGTCTGCTCCAATTGGGGGTATTCTTGCCTAAAAGGCACTCAGGTGATGAAGCGGGGCAGAACCCTAGGTGGGACAGTGTGGTCTCAGGACCCTCGGCGTCACAGAAAGACCAGGGGTGCCTGAGTGCGGCAGAGTTCCCAGGCATCGGAATGGGGAAGTTGGCTGCACTCAGCGAGCCCAGGAGCGGGCTCTCAGCACAGGGTTGCCATAAACCAAGAACCACAGCACAGTAGGGAGACCGCTCTCCGAGCAGGGGCCCAACAAGTGGCAGAACCGGTGACACACCCCCACCCCAGGAGGAGAAGCTCTGGTGTGCACCACAGGAGTCTACAGGGCTTGGAGACTTGAAACAGGGTCGTGTGCCTGAGATGGAAATGCTCAGTCACAGGCCAGGTGAGCACAGAATGTGGTCAGAGACCGGGGAGACAGGAGTGACTGACTGCTTTTCACTGAGGGTGCACTGAGGAGTGGGGTCCTGAGTTCTTGGTTCCGGGGCGGAGACTGGGAGGCCGTCATTTTCACTCTCGTCCTCTAAAGCTGTGCGGAAAGCCTTCAGGAAACAAAAGCCACAGAGAGCAATCCAGAGCAGCTTGCTTAGCCTGGCCCCCTTGCATGGGCGGTGCAATTCCACCCAGGGCAAAGACAGCTAAGAATCAGTGCAACAGGCCCCTTCCCCAGAATATCAGCAAGAACATCCAGCCAAGATCAAGTTTACTGATCATACAGAACTGCAAAACTCCAAGGCCAAGGGAATATAGCATATAGAATTCATGGTTTTTTTCCCCACAATTCTTTAGTCTTTCAATTTCAATTTTTCTTCTCTTTCTTTTTACAAATAATTTCTTATTTTATCAACTCTTTTTTTTAAATCTTTTTGATTTTTCATTTTTACAGTTACATTCTATCCTTTCATTATATTTAATTTTGTGTGTGTGTGTGTGTGTGTGTGTGTGTGTGTGTGTGTGTGTTTCTTTACAATTTTGGGATGCATTTTCTTCTAACAAACTGATGAAAATACACCCAGAATCTACTGTATGGTTCTGTTCTCTTCACCTGTCTGATCATATTCTCTTTTTTTTCTTTTTCTTACTTTTTTTGTTAAAGTCTTTTTTAGTTTTCATCTTTACAGTTACATTCTATCCTTTCAATGTATTTAATTTTGTTTTTGTATATATATAAGTTTTTCTCTCTTTACAATTTTGAGATGTAGTTTCTTCTAACAAACCAACCAAAATATATTCAGGATATAGTGGATTGTTCTGTTCTGTTCACCTGTCTGTTTATATTCCTTCTTTTCATTGTCTTTTAATGTTCATTTGTATAGATACATTCTATCCTTTCATTGTATCTAATTTTATTTTTGTACATATAAGTTTTTCTTTCTTTACAATTTTGGGATCTAGTTTTCTAACAAACAGACCAAAATACACACAGGACCCAGTGTATTGCTCTGTTCTGTTCACCTGTCTGATTGCGTTCTCATTTTTAATTTTTGTTTTTGGTTTCCGGTCTCTTCTGATTTGTTCAGTGTATATTTCCCTGGGGTTGTTGTTGCCATTTTAGTATTTTGTTCTCTCGTTCATCAATTTTTCCCTGGACAGAATGACAAGATGGAAAAACTCAACTCAAAAAAGAGAACAAGAGAGAATGCTGACTGCCAGGGACCTAATCAGTATGGACATAAGTAAGATGTCAGAACTAGAGTTCAGAATAACGATTATAAAGTAACTAGCTGGGCTTAAAAAAGGCATAGAAGACACTAAATAATCTCTTTCTGGAGAAATAAAAGAACTAAAATCTATTCAAGTTGAAATAAAACAGGCTATTCATGAGATGCAATAAAAAATGGAGGCTCTAACTGCTAGGAATACCCCTAACCAAAGAGGCAAATGGTCTGTACTCAGAAAACTATAGAACACTCATGAAAGAAATTGAGAAAGACACAAAGAAATGGAAAAACGTTCCATGCTTATGGAGTGAAAGAATAAATATTGTTAAAATGTCTATGCTACCTAGAGCAATGTATATATTCAATGCAATCTCTATCAAAATACCATCAACTTTTTTCACAGACCTGGAACCAATGATCCTAAAATTTGTATGGAACCAGAAGAACCAAAATAGCCAAAGGAATGTTGAAAAAGAAAACCAAAGGTGGCGACATCACATTTCCAGACTTCAAGCTCTATTACAAAGCTGTAATCATCAAGACAGTGTGGTACTGGCACAAAAACAGACACATAGATCAATGGAACAAAATAGAGAACCCAGAAATGGACCCTCAACTCTGTGGTCAACTAATCTTTGACAAAGCAAGAAAGAAGATCCAATGGGGGAAAAAAAAAAAGTCTCTTCAACAAAAGGTTGTTGGGAAAATTGGACAGCCACATACAGAAAAAAACTGGACCATTTCCTTACACCAGACACAAAAATAGACTCAAAATGGATGAAAGACCTAAATGTGAGGCAGGAATCCATCAAAATCCTAGAGGAGAACATAGGCAGCAACCTCTGTGACCTTGGCCACAGCAACTTCTTGCTAGACAGGTCTCCAAAGGGAAGGGAAACAAAGGCAAAAATGAACTTTTGGGACTTCATCAAGATAAAAAGCTTTTGCACAGCAAAGGAAACAGTCAACAAAACCAAAGGAAACAACCAACAGAATGGGAGAAGATATTTGCAAATGTCTTATCAGATAAAGGGCTAGTATCCAAAATCTATAAAGAACTTATCAAACTCAACATCCAAAGAACAAGTAATCCAATCAAGAAATGGGCTGAAGACATGAACAGACATTTCACCAAAGAAGACAAACAAATGGCCAACAGACACATGAAAAAATGCCCAACATCACTTGGCATCAGGGAAATACAAATCAAAACAACAATGAGATGCCACCTCACACCAGTCAGAATGGCTAAAATTAACAAGTCAGGAAATGACAGATGTTGGCAAGGATGCACAGAAAGGGGAACCCTCTTGCAGTGTTGGTGGGATTGCAAGCTGGTGCAACCACTCTGGAAAACCGTATGAAGGTTCCTCAGAAAGTTGAAAATAGAGCTATCCTACAACCCAGCAATTGCACTACTGGGTATTTACCCCAAAGATACAAATGTAGTGATCCAAAAGGGCACCTACACCCTAATGTTTACAGCAGCAATGTCCACAATAGCCAAACAATGGAAAGAGCCCAGATGTCCATAAACAGATAAATGGATAAAGAAGATGTGGTACATATATACATTGGAATACTATTCAGCCATCAAAAAATGAAACCTTGCCATTTGCAATGACATGGATGGAACTGGAGGGTATTATGCTAAGCGAAATAAGTCAATCAGAGGAAGACAATTATCATATGGTCTCACTCATATGTGGAATTTAAGAAACAAAACAGAGAATCATAGGGGAAGAGAGGAAAAAATAAAACAAGATGAAATCACGGAAGGAAACAAACCATAAGAGACTCTTAAGCATAGGAAACAAACTGAGGGTTGCTGGGGGGGAGGTGGGGGGAATGGGGTCACTGGGTGATAGACATTAAGGAGAGCACGTGATGTAATGAGCACTGGATGTTATAAAAGACTGATGAGTCACTGACCTCTATCTACCTCTGAAACTAATAATACATTATATGTTGATTAATTGAATTTAAATTTTAAAAAAGGAAGCTCTGTATGTGATGATTAACACACACCTCCCCTTAAGCTTGAGAAAAATGAATGTGTACCTAGGTAGATGAAGGGTTTCAGTGAAAATGGGTGTTCTAAATATTAAAGTATTACAAAATAACCTACTCATGCAATAAATATGTGAGCTAGACCTGATATTTTCATAATCAACAAATGTCCTAAACAAAATCTTGTCTGTTTTCAGCAGATCAATGTCCTTGTAGTTAACGGGTCTGACTACTACATGCAATATCAAAACATTTCCAGATTTCAAAACTTACTACAAAGCTACAATAATCAAGACTGTGGTACTGGCATAAGGACTGACATGTAGGCCAAAGGGACAAACCTGAGAGTCCAGAAATAAACCCCTAATCTATGGTCAATTGAAGTTTGACAAGGATGCCAAGACTATTCAATGGGGAAAAAAAATAGTCTTATCAACAAATGTTGCTGGGAGAACTGGACATCCACATGCAAAAGAATGAAGTCAGACCCCTTCCTCACACCATATACAAAAATTACCCCAAGTGGGGCACCTGGGTGGCTTAGTTGGTTAAGCATCTGCCTTTGGCTCAGGTCATGATCCCAGGGTCTTGAATCGGCCCCTCGTCAGGCTCCCGGCTCAGTGGAGATCCTGCTTCTCCCTCTTACCCTCCCCCCCGCAACTTCTGCACTCTCTTTCTCTCTCTCAAATAAATAAATACAATCTTTAAAAAAAATTACCCTACGTGGATCATAGACCTAAATGTAAGCAAATAAGTGCCAACTACAAATAGGCTTTGTGATCAGAAAAGAAAAAAATCCACAACAGCATTCATTCATGTTTTAATATATTGTCAAAAATCTAAATTAAAAATTAAAAACATGCCAGGCAAATATTTTTATACCAGGCAAATATCAACCAAAAGAAAGCTGAGGTAATTATATTAATATCAGTAAAAGAGACCAAAAATGCATTACTGCGGTGCAAAGGTCACTATAAAATAATCAGATTTTATTTCACCCGAAATGTTTAACAACTGTCCATTTGCATGAACCTAATAAAACAGCCTCAAAAATATATAAAGCAAGAATAAGCAGAACTACGGAAGGAAATTGAAAATTTCACCTTCCTTGTGGAAGATTTTTAACACAATTCTCTACATTACTGTTAGTTCAAACAGACATAAGATGAGTAAATGCGTAAATGTTAACAATACAATTAACAAGTTTGATTTATGGCCAACAATCATAGTACAAATTCTTCTCAAGCATACTAAGGAAAATGGCCACAGTCTCATCAATGTTCAAATACATAGTTTCATACAGCACATACTCTCTAAGCAAAATGAAATTAAATTAGAAGTCAAGAGGAAAAGGAAAATATATTTAGAGGTTTTTAAACACTCTTCAAAACCAATACATAGAAATGAATAAGGAAAATACTACATAACAAACTTTTTGGATGCAGTGAATGTGGACCTCCAAGGTATCGCCTTCCTTATGCTCTTTTGTTAAAAAGGGGAAAAAATGGGGCACCTGGGTGGCTCAGTTGGCTAAGCGTCTGCCTTCAGCTCAGGTCACGATCTCAGGGTTCTGGGATCGAGCCCCACATAGAGCTCTCTGCTCAGTGGGGAGTCTGCTTCTCCCTCTCCCTCCGCCCTGCCCCCTGCTTGTGCTCTCTCTTTCTCTCAAACAAATAAATAAAATCTTTAAAAAAAATAAAAAGGAAAAAGGGAAAAAAAGCCTGAAAGTCAGTTATCTGTGTCCAATGTTAGAAGTTGGAAGAAGGGTAGAATAAACCCAAAGAAATTAGAAAGAAATAGAACAGAAATTAATGAAATAGAAAAAGAAACTGCAATAAAGAAAATCAACAAAATCCAAAGTTTGTCCTTTGAAAACAACAAAAACACAGACAAACCTTTAATGAGGTTGATCAAGAGAAAGATAATCTACCAATAAATAATACTAAGAATGAAGAGGGAAATATAACTATGGATCCAGCAAAGATTTTTAAGAGGGGATGGTAAATACTGTGAAGTTTCTATTAAATTTGAAAACATAGGGGAAATAGACAAATTCACAGAAAAATATAACTGCATATCTGTGTGGAAATGAGAATCTTTTTTTTTTCTTTTTAAAGAGCGAGAGAGAATACATGCAGCAGGGAGGGAGGAGCAGAGGGAGAGGAACAGAGAGAAACTTAAGCAGCTTCCAAGCCCAGCACAGAGCCCAACAAGGGGCTCAGACTCACGACACTGAGGTCATGACCTGAGCCAAAATCAAGAGTTGGACACTTAACCAACTGAGCCATCCAGGTGCCCTGAGAATCTTTTAATAAGTCCACTAGATAACCATATGGGAAAAATGAACCTTCATCTTTACAACATTCCATACACAAAAATTATTTCAGATGCATCAGAAATCTAGAAGAAAACTTGGGACATCATCTTCATGACTTTGGGGTAGGCAAAGATATTTAAACAGGGTACAAAAATAAATCTACAATTGACTAATTGGACTTCATTAAGAACTCCTTTCATCAAAAGACACTATTAAGAGAGTGAAAAAGTAAACCAGAGACTCACAGAAGATAAATTATATATTCATAATATATATATCCGACAAAGGATTTGAGTTCAAAACTCCTACAAATTGATAAGAAAAAGGCAACCTCTAAAAAGATGGACAAAATGTCTGAAAAGTTACTTCATAAGAACATCCCCAAATGGTCACTAAACATATAAATAAGTATAACTCATTAATCTGCAGAGGAACATAAATTAAAGCCACAATGAGATGCCATTAAACACCCACCAGAATGGCTAAAATTTAAGAGAGACTATGACCATATGTTTGTGAGAATTTGATATAACTGGAACTCTCATGCATTTCTGGAACCAGATTGATACACTGGTTCCCCTGTGCCTCAGTTGGCACTTTATCACAATCATCCATTGTGACAGTCTGACAAATTGTGACATCACTGTACGCCATGGATTATTTTTATCCCATTTACTACTGGCAAGAAACAGAGCACTGCCCTCAAGCCCAAAGGCACAACCAAACCAACAGCAAAATCTCATCTGAAGGGTCTGCCTCAGGGACCATCTGGTTACACACCACCAGCTCTGTTTCAGAGTGCATCAAATCGGTAGAGAGAAACCACAGAGTAATTTGAACAGTAAATGTTTAATACAAATCATTATTAACTATAACAGGGGGGAAATAGAGTAACAAGGGATTGTCTGGTAAGAGGTAAGGAGAACTCTAAATAAAGGAAGAGGGGATACAAGGAACAGCTACTGTCCCCAGAACTGAGAGCACCTGCAATGGGCTGAATGTTTGTGCCTGGCTCCCTAAATTCATCTATGAAATCCCAATCCCAGTGTGGTGGTATTTGCAGCTGGGATCTTTGAGAGGTAATTGCATCATAAGGGCTCCACTTCCATAGTAATTACACTATGGGGGCTCCACCTTTATGGGAGTGGGATTAGTGCCCTTATAAGAAGAGGCTCTCTTTCTGCCACGTGAGGCTACAAGAAGTCAGCCGTCTGCGACCCGGAAGAGGTCCCTCACCAGAACCTGTCCGTGCTGGCACCTTGGTCTTGAACTTCCAGCCTGAGAACTGTAAGAAATAAATCGCTGCTGCTTCTTAGGCCACCCAGTCATCTGTTACAGCACCCAAGACAGTCTATCCCCCCACATTCTTCACCCCGCCATTGTTGAGATAGAACATTCAAAGAAAAGCCCACCGCCCGCCCCCCCCCCCGGGTCATTCCTTGGCCGAATTAAAGCACTCAAGGTGGAATTTCCCCAAGGATTGATTTAGGTCCCACAAGGAAGACTTTCCTGCTCAGAGCGGAGAAGGAGCCCCCAGGAAGTATCCTGTCAGGGCTGAGATAGAGCACACAAGGCAAAGTCTCACCAGAAGACTCTGATCTATTATTACTGCCCCAGGGAGGTGTAAGGGAAGCTGCGGGACTTGGGGTGTTGCTGGCCACGCTGCCCTGCAGCAGCCTGGTCCCCGAGAAGCTGTGTGCGGTGGGGAGCCTGGTGCAGGAGAAGCCTCATGCCCCCCAGGAGCCTGCTGTGCCCGCTGCCCAGGACCAGGAAGTGAAACTTTTCTCTTGACTCTGGCGCCCTCTAGAGGAAAACTTCAGTAACAACAGCTACAAGAAAAATTTAAAGGCCCCAGAACACTTCACAGAGCAGGACAAGAGTGAATTTGGGACTTACAGGCAATATAACCAGGCACTTTATTAACACACTAAAAGAGGAATGTCACATCATCCCCAAGAATGCAAAAAAACGGGATAAAAAGCAACAACTATTCATGAAGAAAAAGTTAAAAAGCATGTGTTAAGAAGGGTATATAAATCTACAGAAATCAAAACAATAACAATAAAAATAAATCTACAGAAATACAGCATACATTATTCCTAGGTGAAAAATTAGAAGTATTGCTTGTGAGATCAGAAACAAGGTTGCCTACTGTTGTCCCTTCTATTCAACACTCCCTACAGGGGTCCTGCCTGGCACCTTAAAATAGTGAACAAGGCTGTGCCCACAGAGGGAGCTCTAGACTGTTCAGTGATAGACGAGCCCCAGGAGTGGTGGTTTTCAAGGAGTCACCAGGCACGTCAAATAGTGACAACTGTCTGGGAAGAGAGAGTTGTGGGGAGCTGCAATCAGTTTAGTCCCCTCCAGTGGCTGACTGGTCGCTGGTGTTCAGAGCAACTGTGCCCGTGAGGTCCTTGGTTTCAGGGCCACCACAGAGGCGAGGAGAGGGCGGTGGGAACAGTGCTCGTCACAACAGCCCAAAGCTCACTGTCCCTACTGGGATGGAGCCGTCCTTCTGCACGGAGCGTTCTTCCATTGTTGCCAGGCTTGAGTTAATGTGCACGGTCCCGAAAGCATTTATCTAGACAGGGTTTGCCCGTGTTCTCATTGCTTGTAGGCTGGAGTAGATTTTCACAGGCCCTTCCTCCACCAACCCAGAAGCGCCTCCTCGTATAGGCTACATATTATTTTTTTAAGATTTTATTTATTTATTTGACAGAGACAGACACAGCGAGAGCGGGAACACAAGCAGGGGGAGTGGGAGAGGGAGCAGCAGGCTTCCCGCGGAGCAGGGAGCCCGAAGCGGGGCTCGATCCCAGGACCCTGGGATCATGACCTGAGCCGAAGGCAGACGCTTAACGACTGAGCCACCCAGGCGCCCCTAGGCTGCATACTATACTAAGTATCACTCCAGTGTATCCGACTATAAATCATTTATACTGTTTCCCTTCTTGTTGGGGAAGGAAACTAGTATAGGCAGGGCCTGCATATCAGGAAGAACTATCTATAATCCAGGCTTCATGTATTGCTTCTCTAGCCAACTGGTTTTAGTGAAATCCACATGAGCGTATGTGGATCCCCATTCAGAGAGGGTATTTATTCATTTTTTATTTTGTGTGACAAATTATCCCCAATTTAGCGGCTTCAAAAATTTTACCAAACTTAGAGGCTTGAAACAATATTTGTTCTTTCTTCTCTCACAGTCCTGTAGCTCAGAAGTCTGGATGGTTTCGACTTGGTTCTCTGCTTCAGGGCTTAAAAGGCCGGAGTCAAGATTTTAGCCAAGCTGGGTTCTCGCCTGGAAGCTCTGGGGTGGCATGCGCTTCCAGATTCATTGGGATGGTTGGCCAGATTCAAGTCCTTTGTGCTATGAGACAGATCCTGCCTTTCCCACAGGCTGTTGGCTAGGGCTCAGTGTCACCTCTAGAGGCCACTCTCAGGCCCTTTTCCTGTGGCTCTGTCCATCTCCAAGTCAGCAATGACACATCAAATTCTTCTCATGCTTCCTAACCAGCTCGGCCGCTGGCGCTGCGGGCTGGAGGAAACTCTGCTTCAAAGGCTCAGGAGAGTGGCTTGGGCGTTTCCGTTCATCCCACTATAAAGGTCAAATGATTAGCAATCTTAGTTCCATCTGCAAAGTCCCTTTTGTCCTGTAACGTCATGATGGGAGAACACCAGAGGGCGAAGGTCATGGAGAACATCTTAGAATTCTTCCAAGCCAGAGAAAGAAGTTAGGTAGCAGGAGTTGGAGCCGTGGGTTTGGGGCCACTTCCTCATGCAAAGCCCTTGTGTCTTCGGGACCTGCATGGGTTGATCTTGCACACACCGCTTCCATTTGAAAAGGGGTGCTTCTGTGCACACCCACGGCTGTGACTTGGTGGGTCGGAAAGCACCCAGGTTAGGATGGACAGCTCAGGCAGCATGGGGACTCGGTGTCCCCTGCCCAAGCATTCAATCCTACTAAGGCCCAGAAGTAAGCCCACTGTTGTTCCAAAGGACCAGAATGACGTTTTGTGTGTCCAGGACATTAGTGTCCATTTGGAGCCGGGGTCCTGTGCCGGGGTCCTATAATCATGGACAAATCTGATTATTTCTTGTCCGCAATGGACAGTCACACTAGTAAAGGGTTTCAGGCCCCCTTGGGTATGCATGGGAGAAAGATAATAACAGAAACCTTTTTAGAAGCGTCCTTCCTTAAGAAGCCTCCCCTTCATACACGAGTTTTTGGATCTTTAACAAAGTCAAGTGTGAGGTTTGATTAATTCAGGGGCCCTTGGTCAGAAGCGGGGTAAGCAGGTGTATGTGTGCAATGCAAGAGATACTCCCACATCAATACTCCCACGTCCACTTACTACGGTCAGTGGAAACTACACCAGGCTAATCGACTCAGGACTGCTAATGGCCACGAAACTCGGGAAAGAAAGTTTGAGTCACCCCATCAGGGAAAGGAGCATCACCAGGCAAGGTGCTTTGCTGAGGGTTAAGGGAATGTGGAATGGGCCTACATTTGTGCATCATTATCAACCAGAGTTTACATTAGGGTTCAGTCTTGGTGTGGCACATTCTATAGGTTTCGGTAAATGTATAATGACATGTATCCACCATTATAGTATCAGACAGAGTATTTTTACTGCCTTAAAAATCCTCTGTGCTAGGGTGCCTGGGTGGCTCAATCAGTTAAGCATCTGAGGCTTGGCTTTGGCTCAAGTCGTGATCTCGGGGTCATGAGATCGAGCCTCACGTCAGGCTCCCCGCTCAGTGTGGAGTCTGCTTGGGACTCTTTCTCTCCCTCTCCCTTTGCCCCTCCCCCCATGCTCGCTCTCTATATGTAAAATAAATAAATAAGTCTTTTTAAAAATCCTCTGTGCCTGGTCCATTCATTTCTCCTCAATCCCTCCAACTTCTGGCAACCACTATATTTTTATTGTCTCCAGAGTTTCGCCTTTTCTAGAATGGCAGATAGTTGGAATCGTGCAGTAGATGGCTTTTTCACATCAGCTGCTTTCACTTGTTAATATGCGCTTAGGGTTTCTCAATGTCTTTTCATGGCTTGATAGTTCATTTCTTTTTAACACTGAGTGATATTCCATTGTCTGGATGTGCCAGCTTATTTATCCATTCACCTACTGAAGGACAATGGTCACTTCCAAGTTTTGGCAATTAAGAGTAAAACTGCAATAAACACTTAGGTGCAGGTTTTTGTGTGGCCATAAGCTTTAAACTACTTTGGGTAAATACCGAGGAGAGTGACTGCAAGATGGTATGGCAAGAATGTGTTTAGTTTTGTAAGAAACTGCCAAACTGTCTTCCAAAGTGACTATGCCATTTTGTGTTCCCACAAGCAATGAATGAGAGTTCCTGTTGCTCCACATCCTTGTCAGCATTTGGTGTCGTCAGTGTTCTGGATTTTGGCCATTCTAATAGGAGTGTAGCAGTATCTCATTGCTGTTTTAATTTGCAATTCCCTGATGACATAGGACATGGATCATCGTTTCATATACTTATTTGCTATCTGTATATCACCTCCGGTGAGATGCCTCTTATCTCTGGACCATTTGTTTTTTAGTTGGGTTGTATTGTTTTCTTATTGTTTTAAGAGTTCTTTGAATATTTTCAAGAAAAGTCCTTTATCACATATGTCTTTTGCAAATCTTTTCTCCCAGTTTGTGGTTTGACTTCCCATTCTCATGACATTGTCTTTCATGGAGAAGAAGCTTTTAATTTTAATGAGGTCCAGATTGTCAATTTTTCTTTCATTAATTGTGCCTTTGGTACTGTGTCTAGAAAGTCATCATCATACCCAAAGTCTTCTAGGTTTTCTCCTATGTGGTCTTCTAGTTTAATAGTTTTCTATTTTACATTTTGGTCTATGATCCATTTTGTGTTAATTTTTGTGAAGGATCTGTGTCCAAATTCTTTTTTTTTTTTTTTTTTTTGTATGTGGATGTCCAGCACCATTTGTTGAAGAGACTGTCTTGGCTCCACTGTATTGCCTTTACTCCTTTGTCAAAGATCAGTTGACTATTTTTTTATGGGCCTATTTCCAAGCTCTCTATTATGTTCCATTGATCTGTCTGTTCTTTTGCCAATACCACATTGCAGCTTCATAGTAAGTCTTGAAGTTGGATAAGGTCAGTCCTCCAACTTTCTTCTTTTCCTTCAATATTGTGCTGTCTCTTCTGGATCTTTTGCTTCTCCATATAAGTCTTAGAAACAGTTTATCAGTATCCAGAAGATAACTTGTTAGGATTTTGACTAGGATTGCATTGAATCTATAGATCAAGTTGGGAAGAACTGACATCTTGACAATCAAAGACTGGAGTTTTTAACTCTCAGACTTGTCCACACTAAGCATTCAACAATTTGTTGATTATAGTTCAGGTTTTTCTACCCTGGCCCTCATTCTCATGGTGGTTTCCTATCATTAATCTCTGCTCCAAAAAACCATGACCCCCTGTTATTTGCCTGTCTGTCTCTCCAATCTTGGGAGCAGTGGTCTGCCCTGTGTCCTCCCCTCACTTACAGATCCAAGAAGAGTTGTTGGTTTTTCGGTCTGTTCAGCCTTTCACTTATTGGGATGGAGTGATGAATTCCAAGCTCTTTACATGCAGGACCAGAAACCAGAAGTCAATGATTTTTTAAAAAAAACATTATTACTTCTCTCAAAAAATCAAAAATAGAATTACCATTATGATCCGTTAATTCTACTACTAGGTATTTACCCAAAGAAAACAAAAACACTAATATAAAAAGATATATGCACTCCTATGTTTACTGCAGCATTTTTTAAATAGCCAAGATATGGAAGAAACCCAAGTGTCCATCGATAAATGGATAAAGATGAAGATGTGGGGTGTGTGTGTGTGTGTGTGTGTGTGCGCACATGCACATGTGATGGAATATTACTCAGCCATAAAAAGAATGAAATCTTGCCATTTGCAATGACGTGGATGGAGCTAGACGGTATAATGTAAGTGAAATAAGCCAGTCAGAGAAAGACAAATACCATATGATTTCACTCATATGTGGAATTTAAGAAACAAAACAAATGAAGAAAAACAAAAAAGAGACAAACAAAACAACGGACTCTTAAATTTAGAGAACAAACTGGTGGTTGCCAGAAGGAAGGTGGGAGGGAGGACAGGTGAATTAGGTGAAGGGGATGAAGACCACACTTACTGTGATGGACACTAAGTCATGTACAGAAGTGTTAAATCACTGTATTGTACATCTGAAACTAATATAACACTGTATGTTAATTATGCTGGAATTAAAATAAAACATTATTACATCTCATAATTTTGCGTGTCAGGAATTTGAGCAGGGCTGAGATGGCACTCATTCTGCCCCATATGGCATCAAGTGGTATCAGATGGCAGCGGGACTACTCTGGAGCATTTTGTTGTTGTTGTTGTTGTTGTTGTTGTAAACTACACATAAAATCTACCATTTTAAAAGGTACAATTCAATGGCATAAAGTTCATTCACGATGTTGTGCAACCATCACAGAACTATCTGGTTCTAGAACTTTCTTAGTATCCCAAAAGGAAGCTACACTAGCAGTCATCCCCCATTTCCTCCTCTCCCCAGCCCCTTAGAGCCAGTTATCTACTTTCTGTCTCTATGGATTGGTCAGTTCTTGATATTTCATATAAATGGAATCATACATATATGTGCCCTGTCTTGTCTTTTGTTTGGCTTCTTTCACTTAGCATAATGCTTTCAATGTTCAGCCATGTTGTAGCATGTGTCAGTACTTTATTCCCAGCAGTGTATGAGGGTTCCAGTTTCTCTACATCCTCAACACTTGTTCTGTTTCTTTTTGATTATGATCATCCTAGTAGGTGTGAATTGTTTATCTTATTGTGGTTTTGATTTGCATGTCCCTAATGACTAATGATGTTGAGCATCTTTCCATGTGTTTGTTGGCCTTTTGTGTATGTTCTTTAGAGATACATTTTTTCAAAGAATTTTTGGCCTATTTTTCCTTAGACTGCCTCTTTGCTATTGAGTTGAATTCTTTTTATATTATGGATACTGTACCCATATTAGATGTATGCTTTGCAAATATTTTAAAATACTCCCATATATGGGTTGTCTTTTCACTCTCTTGATAGTCCTTTGATGCACAGAAGCTTTTTAATTTTGATGAAGTCAAATTATCTATATTTTTCTTTCATTGCTTGTGCTTTTGGTGCCATATTTAAGAAACCATTGCCAAATCCAAGGTCATGAAAGTTAACTCCAAAGTTTCCTTTAAGAGTTTTATGGCTTTAGCTCTTATTGATTTATTTTTAGTTAATTTTTGTATATGGTATGAAGTGAATATCCAACTTCTGTTATTGATTTCCAGTTTGATTCCATTATGGCAAAAAGGATACTTTGTAGGGGTGCCTGGGTGGCTCAGTCAGTTAAGGGTCCGACTCTTGATTTTGGCTCATGGGATCGAGCCATGAGTCTGGCTCCTTGCTAAGTGGGGTGTCTGAATGAGATTCTCTCTCCCTCTCCCTCTGCTCCCTCCCCGCCACTTGCACAAACTCACTCTCTCAACAAATAAATAAAATCTTTTTTTTAAAAAGATACTTTGCATGATTTCAATCTTTTAAAATTCATCGAGACTTGTTTTATGGCTTAATATGTGGACAATCCTGAAGAGTACTTTGTGAGCGCCTGAGAATATGTACTCTGCTGTTGGTGGTGGGTGTTCTATAGGCATCTGTTAGATCTAAGTGATTTACAGTGTTGTTCAAGTGCTCTATTTCCTTACTGATCCTCTGACTAGTTGTTATACCCACTATCGTGCTGAGCCTAAAGCTTAACCAGAGGTGAAGTCTTATGGGCTTCTCAGGTCTTTTCTGACTCTGAGCTCTGCCCCAGGCATGCACATGGTTTTCTAGATACCCAAGTACACACGGGAGCATGTCAAAGCCCTTATTCTCCAAGGTAATTCATTCCCTAGTGTTTCCTTCCAGGAGGTGGGCCAAAGAGAAGCAATCACTCCCCTTGTGTCAGTCCTTCCAGGAGCCCCCAGGCAGGTTCAAACAGACAAACACAATTCCTTGGGACTCAGGTCCACTCACCTCCCTCCAGAATCAGGAACCCTCACTTAGAATGCAAGCTGCCATCCTCAAGACCAGGGAGGGGGTGGGCAAGAATATGTTCAAATGCCCCAAAACTCTCTTATCATGATTCGATGGCTTTTTTCCTGATTCAGTGTTTTGCCTGGTTGCTGTACATCTTTGACTTTCTTCCAGAGTCCTTCATTCCGACAGGTTTTTCAGTGTGTCTGGAGAGGGGCTGACCCCCCAGAGTACCCTGCTCTGCCATTTTCCCCAACATCACTGAGTTCTGGGTTCAATTTAATGTTGAGGATTTAAACATTAGCTTAAAACCTAGTGTTAACATCTTCATTTAACAATGTGTACTCTGTTTTCTGAAAGGAATAATGCATCACAGGAAAGATAAAATTCTTGAGGCGCCTGGGTGGCTCAGTCAGTTAAGCGTCTGCCTTCGGCTCAGGTCATGATCCCAGAGGCCTGGGATTGAGCCCCGAGTCAGGCTCCTGCTCAGTGGGGAGAATGCATCTCCCTCTGCCCCTCCCCCCGCTTGTGCTCTCTCTCTTTTAAATAAATAAATAAAATCTTTAAAAAAAAAAAAACTAGAAACTTCTCTAGCATTACCAAACTTGTGAAAATCCATAAAATGATTTATTTCATATACGCAAACTCAAAATCTCTTGGTACACTTAAATTTTTGCAAATGAATACAGACATCACAATACTGCTCCATATAAACCTTTGTATAAACATTAAAGGAAATATATACATGATTTTTTTCTTTTAGTGCTTCCAAAGCACAGAATGTCCAAGTCCACCTGAAGACTTTCTGGTGTCACATGCAAGAACAAATGTCAGGGCTGGGGTAGTCTCAGGTGCACTTAGTAATGTCTCTAGACAAAATAGAAGAGAGTTGGAGGTAGATCGTTTGTGACTCTCCCTGCCCCCTCCCACAGAGAAATAAGTTACCCGAATAGCAGCTTTCTTACTCTTTGATTCAAACTGTCCTGAATATTGCATGGTTTAAAAGGCACAACTATGAATTGTTGAAAACTTTGTTCGGTACGCACAAGATGACCAATTGGCTTCTGAACACCTATTCTTTCTGGAGGACTTGGTAAAGGCACTGAGCAGTGCTCCAGTTACAGGGGGCCCCTAGTCACTCTGGAAATGCCCAGAACAACAAAGTTCCACGGCGGAAACCCTTATCACATCTAGTAGGGGTGACAGTGTTTACTGAATTGAACCTGCTGATGTTACTAACATCACCTTCCTCAACTGGGAAAAGAAACAACGAAACAACAAACTAATACTTTCAAGGGACAAACTCTTAGGGCAAAAGCCAGCCTTTTACTTCCAGAGACTCATTTAAAAAAAAAAAAAAAAAAAAAAAAAGCTCCATGGCTTTTTCTTAGCCTCAGGAAGGCAATTCCCTTGGCTAAAACATTCTAGGAAGCTTTAACAATATCCTGTTCCATCCTACAGCACGGAGAACTTGCCCTTTTTTCTCCTTGGTCTTTGCATTAACACAATGATCTGCTGTTGATGTGATTAACATTGTTGAGGTGGTGGTGGGAGTCTATTTTTTCTAGGACCTTCTCAAGGTACTGGATTAAGACTCGTCTTTTAAACCTAAAAACAAAGAGAAATTTTATTAACCGAAAGATACTAAAAGCACTTCCAATGTGCAAGGCACCGTGCAGGGGACAAAGTTGGGCTGGTGATCTCCGTGGGAATCGAAAATGCATCCTCATGTAAAGACGGGGCTGAGCAGATGCTAACAGTGCCAACTGAGGGAGGGCCCAAGCCCACCTCAGACTGTGCTGAGTCCACAGGATTCCATAGAGTGGGTTGAATGAGTTGGACTCAGATACTATCAATCTAAATGCCTCTGGAGACAGCCTTCACTCTGAGTGAGGGCCAGAGTTGGAGAAAAGCAAAGCGGAGCTCATTCCTCCCCCTGTCCTGCATTGGGCCCTACTGCTTCCAAAAAAAAAAAAGGAAGAAGGTCTCCTCTTTACACCCACCTTGCAGCTTCCTTGATGGTAAATTCAACAAATTGTTTCTTGACTGCAAGAGGCCCTTGCACTTCTTCAAGCAAAATGAAAATCCTTTCATACTCTGAAGATATAAAAAAGAAAACAGCTTCACTCTTTTAAAAAAAAACACGAGTGGGAAATAAAATTCAATCTTTACACATCCTTGGGAGTCATTCTTCACGGGCGGAAAGTTAGATATAATTTGTACTTTAACCGTTCAAATCAAAATATCTGCCAATTAGCTACTAAGGAAACTCTCGTAAACACTGCACAGATGGGGTAGGTTGAGTCACGACCCCCAAAGTTGTCTGCGCCCTAATTCCCAGAACCCACGAATACGTTATCGTATATGGCAGAAGGGACTTGACTTTGCAGATGTGATTAAGTTAAGGATCTTGAGATGGGGAGAGTATTCAGGTTTATGCATGAGCGTAGTCACAAACACCCGAATAAGAGGGAGGTCGTAAAGTTGGCGTCAGAAAGAAAAGATGTAAGGACGGAAGAAGAGGCTAGGCAGGAGAGAAGGTACCAACGTGATCGGCTCGGAGACGGAGGAAGGGGCCAGGAGCTAAGGAGTGCAGGCAGCCGGTGGAAGCTGGAAAGGGCAAGGAGACAGATTCTCCCCAGAGTCTCCAGAAGGAACACACCTGCTAGCGCCTTCCTTTTAGCCCAGTGAAAATAATTTCAGGATTCTGACTTCCGTATCGGGTCCTTTTAGTTAAAGCAAAAGGAATCACTTTAAGTGATGTGAAAACCCAATACTTCCCAAAAATGTACCTCAAGAGATAGCATGAATCATTTCCTGAATCAGAGAATGAGGACCTTCCGTCATATTACTAACGTGTGTTCTTTCACTACTTACTCCGTCCAAATTTCCGAACTTCCTTCATTAACTGATGTTTTATATCCGCATTGATTCCTTGCGCCATGGCAGGAGTTATTTGCAAAGTGTTCGGTACAGTTCCCAAAGCCGACGTTACTGAGACTTTTCGATCCTCTACAGAGACACTGCCGTTTTTGCTTCCTCCTGTAAGTGCGTTAGTCCCAGGTTTGTGAATCAGGCCATCTTTCCTTAGACTAGCGAAGTCATCAGACAGAGAATCCAATTGGTTGTGTGGAATACCATCTCCTGCCATATTCATAAGCTCTGGTGGGGCAGATTTTGACAAGAAGCCATCAGGTGGGATCTGACCATTTTCCATCTTCTCCTCATGGACCTCAGGAATGACAGTAACGTCTGGAAACCAAATTAAGAAGTTGAGCTGTGAGGTAGGTGCATTCTATCCACCCCACAGGTAGATCACGGTGCTCCTCAGTTCTGAGGAAATTCTTTGTTTCAGAGAGCAAGAAGATGTACAGATGGAGTCTGAGACCCCTCCAATTGAGCTCAGGAAGATAATACTACAAAACCACTTTCTTCTCTTCATGGCGCTCTGAATACATATGGAAACCAAGTCAGACAGTACAACGAATAAGCATTCTCGGATCCCTGGCGTCCATATTTAGCGGCTGCCTGTGTTTTACAAGCTGAAAAGCAGCAAGTCTCACTTGATGTCATGACTCCTGTCATTGACATATAAAACACCATGCTTCACTGAGCTTGGCACCACACCACGTGGGCCCCCTTCAACCTCCCTCCTCTCTACCTCAAAAGTTCTGAGGAAACACAGGTGGCCATTAGGTCTCAAGGCTCTATATGGACTCCATCACCAAAAATCTTTGTCTGTATATGATTCTCATCATTCCTTCTGTGACAAAGAAGTGGGTTTCCTTTTACTCCCAAGTCTGATCCCTGTACTTCATATGCTCAGCCTCTTCTGGGCAAGGCACCGAGCCAAAGCCGGGGGATCAGCAGGGAATGAGACAGACGGCAACAATCCCTACCGTTACGGAACGTACATCCTCACAGAGAAGGCAGACAGTAAGTGCAAATGAGACAAGGAGCACAGGGAATGAAACAGTATGACTTTGTGTTAGGAAGGAAGGAAGTCAGCAGGGATGTGAGCGAGAGCAGGAGGGGAAGCCTCCGTGAGGCGTGGTCGGGCAGGGCCCCCTGAGGAGGTGAGCCCTGGGCAGAGCCAGGAACAGGAGACGGAGGTGGCCTGTGCACACGCAGAGGAGGAGGTCTAGCTGCCGGGAGGGCCGTGCAGGGCCCCAGGGGGGGACTAACCGGGGCTGTGGAGCCAAGGACAGACGCAGAGAGAGCAAGAAGGACACGGTGAGGGCGCATGTAGGAGACCATGACAGGGTCAGGGGGTGCCGGGCCTGGAGACCAGCATCGGGAGCTCAGACTCTGTTCTACGTGCTCGGGGGAGTTGAGGACGGGTTTCAAGATGGACATGGCACGATCTGGTTTCTGTGTGGCCATGGCCACTCCGGCCACAGCACAGTGAATGGGTTAGACAGGGCCAAGAATGGGAAGCAGGGAAATCAGATGAGAAGCTGCTGTAGTAGCTTGGGGACAGATGGTGGCAGCACAGACTAGAGGGATGGAGACAAAGGGGGTGATACAGGAATTCTATTGGGTGTCAGGTTGCCTGGACTTGCTAAGGGATGGAAGTGAGAGAATTAAAAGAAATCATGGTGACTCCAAGGGTTTTCACCTGAAACCCTGCGGAAATAATAGTGCCAGGGCTGGGCAGGGGCCCATGCCCAACTGCTCCTGAGAGTGGATCAGGCCCTGCTCTTCCCGATCTGGCTCACTGACCTCATGCTAACGGGTGGTGTCACCTAAGAGTAAGCGTCATGCACTGGGGACGGCTGCGGGGAGAGCTGTTTTGGAGAGAGTGGAGGTGAGGCTTTCCAATGAACCACGTGAAACCGAATGAGTTTTGTCTGCCCATCGGACACCTCAGTGGAGAGACCATGTCCATCGATAAATTTAATTCTGGCGTTTGGAGCAAGTTGTAGTCGAGAGGGGTAAATACCCGAGTTGTTGACATGTGCATCTCCTGGAAAGCCCAAGACTGCACGGGGTCACCTAGGGAGGGGAGAGGGGCCAGGATGGAACTTTGGGTCCCTACACTATTTACAGGTGGGAGAGAAGGGGAGAAACCACAAAAAGAGGATGAAGAGGGGTTGCCATAAAAGGGCAAAGAAAACCAGGGCTCGTGGTGACTGCTTCCGCAGAGGAGGGAGTGAACAACTGCGTCAAATGACACGAAGGAGCAATGGCAACATGCGGCAGACATGGGGGGGACCCTGACGACTCCCGTGGCAGCGGAGGGGAGAGGCGGAGCCGGACCGCACTGGGCGAGAGCAGGCGGAGGAGATGAGGCCACAGAGGCCAGCGCAGACCCAGCCATGCTCTTCTTGAGCCCGTTCGCTCCTGCTGCTCCGGGAACCTGCTTCCTCGCTCTGACTCATGCAGCAACATGCTCCTACCTCCACAAGCAGGGCCTCCGCGTCCCATGGGGCACCTTTGCACCTACCCCATGGATGATTTAATAAGGGTTTACTTTAACGACCAAAAGGTGAATACAAAAGAAATGAGTACAAAGGAAACTAAAGTTGCTTAGTGTCTTAGTCGTCTAGGAGCCATAAGGAAATCACAACCACTACTCTATACCTGTACGGACAAGGGTGGGTTTTATGAGGTTTGGATAAGATGGTAACCACGAGGCTGAGGGTGGTCCCTTGCCGCCCACGTGGTTAGTTACAGTAGGTGGTGTTTGTGGTTTCGCCAACAGCAGGGACATACTCCGCCTTCTCTTAGGTGACAGAGGACTGCTGGCTTCTCCGGGACGCTTCACTTTGTTTTGTGGCCCTGCTACGAACTCATCTGCTTCATCAATCATCATTCCCTAGAAGACATCAACGAACGTGTTCCAATAAAGATCATGCAAACCACCACCAACACAGGCCCTGCTCACGGGCCCGAGATTTGCCACGCCCCACACCGACTCCTCGCTCAGATGGCGCCACTCTGGTCCAGTAGAACAGGTCGCCAAGGTCAGACATGGTGCAATCATGGTTACCCAGAAAGCTTGAGGAATGAGCAACTCACATGAACCGAAGTGGGAATAAACCCACAGTGACCTTTCTGAGGAAGGACAAACCATGCTGAACCAACAATTCCCTTTTGTGTGCTTTTGCGCTTTAAACGCATCATTAGGAAATATTGATTATCACCGTACAGAATGCTGCATGTAGATGGTGGACAGCAGGCTGATGGAAAAAAAAAAAGAAAATGTCATTCCCCCGACAGCAACCTCACAGAGATTCAAATATGTCCACTGTGGGGGCATTCTCACTCTGGGGGGTAAAGGATAAGTGTAGAAGGGTAGCTAAAAGCTGTTGTCATCCAAGGATAACCCAAGAATATGAAAGTATTTTCATAAAATCATAATAAATGACATTTCCAAGGCACTTTCCAAAGCAAAGCAGTACAGAAAGGTGAAAACACATTCACTGCGCATTACTATATATCAGGTCACGTTCGAAACAGTATTACACGCACTCACTCAATACTCCACAGGGCTCTATTAGTTAAGCGTAACAAAGAGCCCCAGTGCTACAAGTGAGGAGACCAAGGCACAGAAAGACTAAGAAAAACCCCAATTAACTGAGGATGGGGGTGAAGTGGGATACCTTCCAGTCTTGTTTTGTTACGAGAGAGATTATTGTGTGGTCTGCACCTTAATACCAATTGTCTTCTCCGTGTGTGCAGATATAATCCCCATGGGTCCTCATCCTTAAATGGTCAAGTCAGCATCTCTCTCTCTCTCTCTCACACACACACACGCCACATTTAGATCTCTAGTAGGACAGTCCAAATAAAGCAACATCACCTAGTACTTCCTATTTCAAGAGGAACACTTCGTCACGGTCTAGATAGAGCATTAGAGATCTGAGTCATGGAAACAGGAAATAAATGGTGATCTCAATATTAGAGGAATTAGTGTGTAGACATGGGAATGGATACAGACTCTGGAGCTGGAAAGATGTGGGTTCAAATCCTGGCTCTTATCAGCCGTGTTATTCAGGGCATGCCACTTGACCACTGTGAGCCTTGATCTCTTATGAAAGGGCAGATGGGAACACTCATCTGCACTGCAAGCATTAAATGTGATCATTTAAAACACCAGCTCCTACTTGGTACTCAATCAAGGCCTACTATTTTCTTCAAGCAACACATCTGTGCATCAGGACACTCCCCCTTTCCATTCACAAAGAGCCCTAGAGTCTATTTCATCTTTAAAACAAACAGAGGGAGCTCTGATTTATATTCATCGTGCCCAGAAGAAAGGAATTATAAGCAAGGATATCCCCACGTAGGCAGCCCCGGAAGTCAGCATCTTACCTTCTTATCTTGTTTGAACGGATTGCCGAAAGTATGCAGTCTTTTTGGTTGATCGGGATCAATCTCTCGAAGAGGAGAAGCCAATGTCTTTAGATATTCCTGATAGTTACCCATTTGTGCGACTGGAACACTATGAAGGGAATCTGTAAATCATAGGGAGAAAAACACATCGTCTACAGCTGCAGTGTGCCACCCTTTTGGGAGGACATGATCACAGTTGGCTTTAGCAATGTGGCCTTGGCATAAAATCTTGAATTCTAAGATCCAAAGGCATCTCTCTTCATTCCACTCATTAACTCAGGGTACCATCACTACTGCCTACAAGCTCAGATCACGAGGTCAACCACAACTCCCTTCTGCTTCCAACCAGGTTTGAAAATGGGCTGACATCTGGTACGCCACCACCCACCTTGGGGCACCATGTTTGTTCTGCATTTCAAAGAGCCTAGGCTCCATGGTTCTCTCTTATCATCTGGAGAACCTTGGTTAGTAGGCCTTATGTTCTTGGGAGAATGTGATTAAATCGACAGGCTCTCTTCCTTAGAGAAGCTTCCTCCTTGCCACAAAACTTGGTGTATAATTTTAGGAGATGGGCCAAGCTAGGATTTGCTCATTTTAACAGACAAATGACCCATTTTAAAATGAACAAAAGTGAGTAAAGGGGAATTGTACACCATCACCAATTATCCTAGACACTATCAGGCATAAATGAGGAATTCTGGATTGAATTCATCATGGCAGGCGGTTGTGCAATTTCCGAAATCTGACAGACCTAGGTCCTGCCACTTTCCAACTCCCAGAAACTGGACTAGCTATTAAAATGCGAGAGAGAGAGAGAGAGAGAGAGAGAGAGAGAGAGAAACAGATTCTTAACCATAGAGAGAACAAACTGATGGTTACCAGAGCAGAGGGGGTGGGAGGAATGGGTGAAACAGAGGACAGGGAGGGAGGGCACTTGTGATGAGCTCCCGGTCTTTGTACGGAAGTGTTGAATTGTACACCTGAAACTAATATTACACTGTATGTGAACTAGACTGGAATTAAAACAAAAACTTCAAAAAAAGAAAAAACTGCTCACTCTCGGTTTCCACGTCCATAAAATGGGCATAAAAGGCAGTATCTCTCTCATGGGACTGTTTTGAGGCTTACAAAAGCTGAAGCATGCATGGGTAGTGCAGGATATATGCCGATTAATGCACACCTCCCCTAAAACCTGAGGACAAGCAACTTGTGCTGGGGACTGTAGGGATTAAGCAAAAATGGGCATTCTAAGCCTTGAAATATGACAAAATAACCTACCAATTATGCAGTAAGCACCTTCACGGAAGTCAGGCTTGCCGTTCTCCTAATCAACAAGAAGTACTGCTTTGTTCATTTACCTTCATCCTGTCCCACGATAAACTTGTGTGTCTTCAGCAAATTGGATCTCATTCTGGTTAACTGGTCTAAAAGACCTCTACGTGGAATATCATAAGCATTCCTATATGTCTGAGGTTTCAAATCCTATTCAAAAGGGAAGAAATAATTTCAGTCACTCCTGGGGCTTTTGACATCGAAAGTGTCATTCTTACTCTCTTAAAATCTCAGTAAAGAGAACGACAGTCAATATAACTAACTGGAGTAGAAATCGGCCAGTGGCCGGTTTGCCTTCGATGGCCTTTTTCTGAATTCCAATATGCCCACAAAGTATTCAGAGCACTGGGAATATCCTTTTCCAAGTACGTCAGCTGGCCCAGCCCATTCTGCCCAACGTGGACCTCCTCTCTGGGAAATCGTGGGGCCAGGGGTCCCGGCAGGGCTGGCCAAGACTCTCTCACAGATGCTCTGCTGCCCGAGAGTCCTCAAACCCGATCGTCTTCGTTGTCCCCTGCTCTCACAGGTGCGAGAGGAGCAGTATGGCCCGAAGGCTCTCCCTGTCCACTCCTGTCCTCTCTCCGCTTTAGCCTTCCCAGACATTACCCACCCCCTCCCCGCCGAACACATCTTGTACATTTAATTCCATATCGGCGTCTGCAGGCAGGACAATTCCTAGACTGGTCCATATGGCTAACCATGAAGTCCAAAACAGGATCGTAATCATTTCACAATTAAAGTAATATGACATAAACCTATCAGACGAGTTCAAACAAACACAAACAATTTATGTCACAGTTTACCTTGTTTAAGAGCCCTAACTGGAAGCCAGCAAATTCTTTGGTATTCAATTCTGTCAGTCTTGGTGCACTTTCCCCTATGATTTCTTTCAATAGTTTTCTAAAATTTTTACTGTGCGTCAAGGACACGCCACCTCCAGAATGGTTTTTCACTTTGATTCCAATTTCCTGGGGAGGTTTCTTCCCCACGGATGCTAGTATTCGTTCTGACTCTAGTTTGGTCTAAAATGAAAGTACATAGTATGTTAAGAAAAGATCTACATTATCACGGTTGTTTTCACTACTTAAGAAAGGTAATACTTTAAGAACCCCACAGAACAATTTTTCAATTGTAAATCATAGAAAAACTGATAATTAAACATTTCCCTGTGCACAGCAAACAGGGAGGGGGCCTAGAAAGGTAAACGACTTACTACATTGTTTTTCTCTCGTCTAGTGTCAAAATTATGATTGAATCATGGAGAGAATGGAAACTGTGACTAAGACTTCCATTCATAGACATTTATATAAAATCGCATTTTGTTGCTGTAGAATCTATCTAAGTCAACATATTTATTTCAGACCCAGACATAAAGGTTTAAGACTCTGTGTTTACAAACGTAAACTAGTGCTAAAATTCAGATTACATAGATTGGCATTACATCTGGAAAAAATTATATTGTTTATTTCTAATATCGGACCACCCCCCAAAAAGTAATGCTTAATTTAACAAACATTACCACGTAAATAATATGTAATGTGTACTCAGTAAGTTACTAGCTAACTTACAAAAAAAAAAATCCTCTTACTAGACACTGCTAAACCACATTGATAAATATTGCTTGACAGTGTACTGGGCACATTTTGTGATTTACATACATCTGAGATGGTTCAAGGAACACTGGCGACATAGCTATTAAATTAGTAATTAAATTAGTAATTGGAGTGATTATAAATTAGTAATAATCTTTTCTTTTTCTCTAAAAGAAGGAATCCCACCAATGCCCAGTAAGCCCAAAAGAATTTTGAGTTTCTTATGATTAGGTCGGAGATATTCGCTAATTCTCACTATGATTGGAATTAAGTACATTTATTATCTTTTGCAAAAAAATTAAGTCATGAAATAAGGGAGAAGAGCAAATGAAGGGCCTGTTTCCAGAAATGGTTCTGAAATCTCATTTGAAAAACTACACAAACAACATGTCCCAGAAGGTCCCAGAACTTGCATGAGTTTCAACTCGGCTCACTATTCTTCCGTGTGGCCATACCCTGCTGACACAGCCTTAAAGGCCTAAGGTAGACATCAAATAAAAAATATATATAAATCAACAGGTCAATCAATCAATAAATAACCAAAACAAAACATTAACAACAAAAATCTATTAGAGGAAAGGGGGTCGTGGGGACAGTCGGTAGACCAGAAATCTAGGTTTGCCTTTACTTTCTTTTGCATCTATGAGCGCGCTGGTCAGGTAGGAGCTGGTAAGCCCCAGACCATCCTTCTGTCTGTGCCAGGTCCTCGCAAGGTGTGTCAGCGTCCCCAACTGTGGAGTCATTTTGGTTCTTTAGTGACATCTGACACTCTTTGGCTTACTCCTGTCTGTATCCTACAATCCCAACTTCCAAACATATCTGACTTAAAGCCTGACGGCCACTGCAAATGCTAGTACTGCTCCCTACCTGGGAATACCCTTGTGCAGAAGAAGAAAGTAAAAAGGCTGCATCAATTGGTCATATAACATAACACATTTGTATGGCAGTAAAGCTCTAACTCAGTAGCTCTCAAATATTTCCATCCTGCAAGAATGGGCTAGGTAGAGGTGAGAAGTATGATAAGTAGGGGTGAGTGGAGGATGAGGTACTAATAGAGGGGCAGGCAAGGGACAAGGTGAATAATGGTAAATGAGGTGGGGGTCTAAAGGAACAGATGGAGGGCAAGAGGAGAGGAGGTTGAACTCCACTCTTCAGGTCCCCTTGGGGCCTATCACCCTCCAGCAATGAGGAACACTGGTCTCATCTCCCCGTCTCCAAGAAAAGGCATCTGGATATGTATTGCCTAAACACGAATGTCAGGCAAGACGTTGAACCACCACACCATGCCTCCGCGTGCTGACCTAAAAAAAGGGGGGGGGGGTGCTCTAGCCCAGTGTGACTTGAGAAGAAACTAGGTTGAGGACAGACAAAATGTGACCCATGAGATAATTTTGCTAAGCCTCTGCCCCTCTTAGGCCACAAGATATCAACCAGCTTGTGGGGTAGCACAAACTGGCGAGCAAAAGGAGAAATGGCACAGCATCCAATGACACTGACAGACCCTTAACTGCAGTTTAATGGTGAAGCTAGAAGCCATAGAGAATCACATTATTACTAATCCATAAAGTGGAGAAATAGATACACATTTAATTTGAAAAATTACAATTACACTAAAGAATAAGGAAATGCACTTCTGAGGGCAAAGGATTTTTGTTTGTTTGTTTTTACCAATACTACCTGTTGGCTGAGTTTTTTAAGGTAAGAGATAACACTGTAACTAAGTCCACAATCTAAATTATCTGATATCAGATTTGGAGCTCCCATCATCCTTAGTGCTTTCTTTAATGGCTATAAGGAAACAAAATACACAACAGTAAGAATAGAATAAATCTTAAAATACTCAAAGTTCAGTTATAAGGGGCAAAGGGACATGATTCATTTCTTAGAAGTCAAGGTGCTGCACATAAAACCAAACATGGAACATTAAAAAGTGGCAATGAATATAGCAGAGGAGTAAGGAGCAGAAAGTAACAAAATCAGAAGAGAGTGGGAGAAGAAGAGCAAGAAACAGCAAATTCAAACAGGTAAATTGCTTTCAGGCTTAATTCCCAAATCATAAAATCATTTCATATTGCATTTTATCGTGCACCCCGTTCCTGCCATGGTAAATACTAACACACCCCAATTTCTCCTCCCAGTGACACCATTGGTACCCTTTAAGATTCTGCCTTTTCACCTCTAGAAACTTGGCCGAAAGTTTGCCACATCTGCCTCTGAAATGATTTCGATCATCTTGATTTCGATTATACGACCAGTTCAAAATCATCATGACTGTTTTCCCCCAAATTGCAGAAACCCAAAGGAGGCCAAGTAGCTTTTTGTTCTTTTTGGATTCCCCTCCCCCAACCAGTGCCCCTGCTTCGTGCTGTGTCTTGGACACATTTACCAGGCAGTACGTCAATATATGGCCTTCAGAGTTGTTTTTCAGAGGGAAACCCCATATTGAAAATTTCTAGAGTTAAAAAGGGAAGTTGGTATCATACATGAGTCCAGACCTATTTTTCTTAAATCCCCAAATTCCACTTTCATAAGGTTACTTTAATAAGAGAAACATAGATAGACGTGTTGTTTTAAAAAATAACCATGGCAGTTAAAGGCAATAAAATAAACAATTCTCTTACACATAATTTGAGAAGACAGTGGCGACACAAATATTTAGCAATAAAAATATCGAGCTTATTTCAAGGGTCCAGTGTTTGGTTCACTGACATTTCTGGTGACAAGAATCATCATTGATACAGCTAATGCATATATACACATAAATACATACTAATAAGTAGTACGGAGGCAGAGTTTTTAAGTAGCTGTCAAAAGCCTGTCGCCACTTCAGATTTGGCTTAAGCTTGTGAACTTTAAACAAGTCATCTGTAAGAGAAAAACCAAACAAAGTATTACGTGATTCCAGTCCTAAATTCCAAGATCTAAATCAAGCAACCCGCGTCTGTTATATCATTTCCTAGACAGCTCAACTTTCAATCACATTAGATGAACCTCTCATTGATCTGATTGTCTTTTTTGGTACTATTTACCAAAATTATATGGAGTATTTTTCTAGAAAAAACAATTCTCAGGTTAGATATTCCTCTGCCATCTGTGAAGCTACATAAAATGTAATATTTAAGCCCTGACTCCGATCCACACGTGAAGTATCTTTCTGACCCGTTACATATTGGTAACATGACTGTACTAATTTTCACCTGAGGGGGACTCCATGGTCACTAGTCGATGGAATATTTCTTTCATTTGAATGGAGGGTGTTAAGGCAACAACAAGGACAAAACCCGAGAATCACAGAGACAGAGAACAGATCAGTGGCAGCCAGAGGCAGGGTGGGGGCATAGGGGGTAGGCAAAATGGCTGAAAGTGATCAAATGGTACAAACTTCCAGGTACAAAATAAATTAAGTCCTGGGGGATGTCATGTACGGCATGGTGACTCTAGTTAATGATACTGTATTGCATATTTGCAAGCTGCTAAGACAGTAGATCTTAACATTTCTCATCGCAAGAAATTTGTGATCACGCGTCGTGACGGATGTGAACTAGTGTTCGCGGTGTTCTTTTCACAACATGTACAAATGCTGACTCATTAACATTGCGCACGGGAAACTAACGTTATATGTCAATTATATGTCAATAATTAATACATAAATAAATGGAGGGTGTTGCGAAGAGACTTTACAAAGTATATGAGAACAAAAGCGAAGCCTCTAACTTCCAGGCGATGACAGCAAGCTCTAAATTATGCTTTGGATTCGCCTTCATCAGCCGATACTTTGTTTAGTCCCATTCCCTGCCCTCTTCCGTTTCCTCCATTTCAGTGTCAGGCATTTCGAGCCAAACGTTGGGTCTGTCAAATATTAGTTAACAATCAGGTCATGGCACTCGTATAAGCTAGGGAGATGTCAGGTTGAAGTTCGCAACTCTGTACAACTAAATATGTTTCTTGAATACCATGTGCGTTAACACCCCTAAAGATACTGTCTGTCCTTAAATAAGCGGACAGCCCCTCTACCTTCTTCAAACTTAAATTTAATTGTTTTCAGAACCTAAACGCGTATAGACACTACAGGAAAATTGCCAAACCAAGTCATTATTTCCTTCCGAGGGTATGAAAAAATATTTTTTATATATTAATTCAAAGTTGGTATCACCAGACATCAACGGGAACCTGCCACACTTAATACAAATGCCCGAGATATTTTAAATTCATCTTCTATTTTGTTTCTTCAGGTTTCATTGGCTCTTATCCAAAAAAATCCAAATGCTTTACTTCCAAGGACAAAAGCATCCCTATGCCATATGCATAATTTCTCTACAAATAGGCCTATTCTTTGAAATGCTGAATTACTTTAGTTAAGAAAAGCAACTACACATTTTCTTCCTTTTACTGCTATAATAAATTATTCACCCCTGCCGAAACTAATTTAAATGAATTTACAAAGTCATAAAATGTGGGTCTTTTGTTCTTTTGGTGCAGGGTAGAAAGAACAAAGAAAAACAGATCTGAAGAGATTTCTGGCTCATTGTAACATGCAGGTCCTTTAAAGACCATTCATATCTTGACAGAAAGGAACGAGAGACGGTGGAAATATGCTGTTATACTTGGGTCTTTATGTGGAGTCTGTTGGGAATTAAGCAGATTTTTGGAAACTGACAAATTGAAAATACCACAAGACTGGGGAGACATTTAGATATAAATAGATTAGATAATGAGAGTCAAGAATAGTCTTAGAATTTCAAACAATGCCGATTGCAATGATTCCACCAATTAGTCTAATTTAGTCTAATTATTTCTTGTCGGAGTTTTTGAAACGGGGGAGGAAGAAAGGGAATGTTCCATAGTCTAGATTAAGGGTAGAGAGCTACTGGGGTAAGGCCGCTTGAGTCACATTCTCCGCGGGGCAGGAAATGATTTCCACGGCGTTAGGTTGTATTAGGATGGGGCAGCGAAGATGTCATAAACATTCAGCTAGTCAACGCTTGAAAGACAAAGAGATCAGAGTGTAGGAGAGTAGAGTGATACTACCCACACCTCAAAACCTACTAACATTTTCCCTTCCATTCATTTCTCCCCACTTCCTGCTGCAAAAAACGTTGGGGAGGGGGGGAAGAGGTGGGCTTGAGTTCCAGGCTCAGCCACACACTTAGCAGAGTGAGCTTGGAGAAACCACTGTGCCTTCTTGTGCCTCCGTTTCTTTTTGTTCTCCTGATTGGAACACTGGTCTTAACATGGAACCGAATTTTATTTTTTACACAAATCCCAGCTCTTAATTAAAACAAACAAACAAAGACTGTTGAATCACAGATCTGTACTTCTGAAACAAATAACGCAACATATTTTAAGAAAAAAGAAAAAGAAGAAGATAGCAGGAGAGGAAGAATGAAGGGGAGTAAGTCAGAGGGGGAGACGAACCAGGAGAGACGATGGACTCTGAAAAACAAACTGAGGTTTCTGGAGGGGAGGAGGGTGGGGGGATGGGTTAGCCTGGTGATGGGTATTGAGGAGGGCACATTCTGCATGGAGCACTGGGTGTTATGCACAAACAATGAATCATGGAACACTACACCAAAACAAATTATGTAATATATGGTGATTAACATAACAATAAAAAATTAAAAAAATAAAATAAAATAAAACAAACAAACAAACGGGGGCACCTGCGTGGCACAGTCAGTTGAGCATCTGACGTTTGGTTTTGGCTCAGGTTGTGATCTCAGGGTCATGATCTCAGGGTCGTGAGATCGAGCCCCATGTAGGGCTCTGTGCTCAGTGCTCAGTGCTCAGTGGGGAGTCTGCTTGGATTTCTCTCTCCCTCTCCCCCCACACTCTCTGTCTCTCTAAAATAAATAAATAAATAAATGCTCTTAAAAAAACAGGTGAACTGAATGTGGTATAGCTGAGAAAAAAAGTTGCTACAAATGTCTTAATTTCTGTAGTTACTGGCGCTCGATAGAAAAAAAAAGATCTTATTGAGAGATAATCTTCTTGCCAACTGTGATATTCTGGTTCCCACCCTACTGACATGATTCTCATGATGGCTCATTGATCCAATTAAGCCTCACTTATCCATTCCAGGTAAGTTTTAGTGCTTAAATAATTAAACCTCTGTTAACTACTTTTGATGGAAATCTTGAATCAATAAAGAAAAAAAAAACCAAGGGTGACCTTTATGGACAATTATCATATTATGCAGTAATACAGTGATGTTTCTGGGCATTAGGAAGTGTATGTGACTTAACTTGCCTTTTTACTAAATGCCCTGCCCAACAAATTGCAAAACCGTCCTATATCTTTATATAACGTCCTTCATATGGAATACCAGTGCCTTCAAGAGCTATGAAAATAACATAGATATCAATAATGGCAATAGTAATGATAACGCTAATAGCATTATCGAGCAGTTGCTATTTGCAATTTACCTGCATTAATTCATTTAATCCCAACTAAATGCCTTTGCAATACATACTATTATTACGCCCATTTCACAGATGAAGTAAGTAAGGCACAGAGAGGCTATGTATCTTATCCAAGGTCAAAAAGCTAGCAAACGGCAGAGCCAGGATCCATATGAGGGCAGCTACGCTCTACAGTCCATACTCTTCTTTTTTAAGATTTATTTGTTTATTTATTTGAGAGAGGGGAAAGGGACAGAGGGAGAGTGGGAGAGAGAGAATCCCAAGCAGACTCCCCACTGAGCCAGGAGCCTGACACGGGGCTGGATCCCATGACCCTGAGATCATGACCTGAGCCGAAATCATGAGTTGGACACTTAACTGACAGAGCCACCCAGGCGCCGCTCTACAGTCCACACTCTTAACACCGTGGGGCTACACAACCCAGAAAGCGAAGTAATGGTGGAAATGTTGAGAGGGTCTATTTCAGAACTCAACACAAAACCTAAGTTTGGGACTCGGGGGCACAAGGACCTCCAGCCTCTAAGGGTGTGAAAACCCCTGTGCTCCCTGGGAAGACACAGGTTACAGAAAAGCCTGGAAATGGATATTTAAAGGCAAGGGGCAGAATGGGAACTGAGTCAAGGACAGACTGACCCTCAAATGGATGCGTGGCATGGGGGAAGGGGGAGGGATCAACGATGCCTCTGGGGTTTCTGGTTTGGGATGTTTGCAGAGGGATGGTGATGGCTCTAGGCAGGGTTGGATCCTTGGTGTCAGAGGTTAAGGAGGACCAGGGACAGATGTGGCACATGTACTTCCTGTGACAGAGGAGAAGGGGAACTTGGCATTTGGGGAAGAGGCAGACTGACGGGTGACCAAGCAGACAGTACTGGGAGTTGACCTTACCTAGTACTGGGGAGTGTGAGAGTGGGCATCACGTGGCTACTCAGGCACAGCAGGTGCACAAAGGAAGGACTGGATGCTTCCTCTTAATCTTTATGCCATGTCCACATCTGACTTCTATTACCCGCAAGACCAGCAAAGCCCAGGCTTAGAGGGCGGGTCTCACTATTGCGAAGAGCAGTACATCTCAATTTCTACTGGGAGAGCAGCTACCCTGGTTAGGGGCACTTTCACATAATAATTTGGAAGGCAAGCTGAGTTTAGACCAAAGATGAGATGCTAGAATTCAGCTCCTAATAGTTCTATAGAACTTTTCCACTGCCCCGCAGTAATAAGGTCACCTCAACCCCTGCGGTGGCAATGGAGACCACGTGCGGAGGAGTAGTGAGGATCCAGAACCCCCACCGCACCCCCAGAGCAGTAACGAGGAGCCCCTCCCTTTGAATGTCAACAGAGGCCAAGTGGGGAACCTGGACTTCTACCCCCTCCTGGCACTAACGAGGCAGTACCTTGCAATCTCTGCCAGGAGTGAGAGAGGAAGCTGAACCAGAAGGCTTAAATAAGATCGAGACTCATAACATAATGCTGAAAAGGCACAGGAGTCAACTGAAAATCCTTCATCGTACCAAGAACGAGAAAGATCTCACAACACATTCAAAAGACCATCAAGAGATGCCAACACCAAAATGACAGAGACTTTAAAAATATCCAATAAAGATGTAAAAGAAGCCAGCATAAAAAAGCTTTCGACAAGCAATTATAAACTGGCGTGACACAAATGAGAAAACAGAAAGCCTCATCAAAGAAAGAGAAAGGAAAAAGCAGAAGATATAAAGAAGAACCCAATGGAAATCTTAGAACTGAAAAATACACTAACCAAAATAAAAAGCTCAACGGATGGGCTCAAAAGCACAATGGAGGGGACAGAGGAAATAATCAGTAAACTGGAAAAGAGAACAGGAGAAATCACCCAATCTGAATAACAGAAAACAGACACACACACACACACACACACACACACACCCACACACACACCGCCAAAATGACCAGATCCAAGATTTGAAAATCTTTCCCCGTTCCGTAGCTTGCTTTTTCACTCTAAGTATGGCCTTAGCTGCACAAAAGTTTTTAAGTTTGATGGAGCCCCATGTGTTTATTTCTGCTTCTGTTGCCTGTGCTTTTGGTGTCACCTCTCTCTCGTTCTTTCTTTCTTTCTTTCTTTAAAGATTTTATTTGTTTGACAGAGAGAGACACAGCGAGAGAGGGAACACAAGCAGGGGGAGTGGGAGAGGGAGAAGCAGGCTTCCCGCGGAGCAGGGAGCCCGATGCGGGGCTCGATCCCAGGACCCTGGGATCACGACCTGAGCCGAAGGCAGACGCTTAACGACTGAGCCACCCAGGCGCCCCTATTTCTTTTTTTTTTTTAATTTCAAGTTTTTATTTTAATTCCAGTTAGTGAACATACAGTGTTATATTCGTTTCAGGTATTAGAATGTAGTGATTCAACACTTGCATACACACCCCGTGTTCATCACAAGCGGACTCCTTACTGCCCATCCCCTCTTTCCCCCATCCGCCTGCTCCTCCCCTCTGGTGACCAGCAGTGCGTTCTCTATGGTTAAGAGTCTGTTTCTTAGTTTGCCTCTCTGTCTTTTTTTCCTTTTGCTCATTTGTTTTGTTTCTTAAATTCCACATAGGTGTGAAATCATATGGTATTTGCCTTTCTCTGACTTATTTCGCTTAGCATTATACTCTCTAGGTCTATCCATGTAGTTGCAAAGGGCAAGGTTTCATTTTTGATGGCTGAGTAATATCCCATTGTGTACACACACCACCTCTTCTTTATCCATCCACCTATCCATGGATACTTGGGCTACTTCCATATCTTGGCCATTGTAAATAATGCTGCCATAAACATAAGGGTGCATGGATCCCTCTGAATTAGCATTCTTGTAGTCTTTGGGTAAATATCCAGTAGTGCAATTACCGGATCATAGGGTAGTTCTATTTTTAACTTTTTTTTCCTATTTTTAACTTTTTGAGGAATCTCTATGCTGTCTTCCCCAGTGGCTGCACCAGTGTTATTCCTTACAACTGCATGCGAATCTAGTTATCTGAAAATAAAAGGTCGTCTTAAAAAATAGAAACATAATACCATTAACAGTCAAAGTGGAGATTATCTAATCTTTCACTTTATAGTTGGGAAAACTGAAGTCACAAAGGGTGAGATCGTGCCATTTGTGACATGGATGCTACCATGCTAAGTGAAATAGGTCGGACCGAGAAACAGAAAAACCATATGATTTCACTCATATGTGGAATCTAAAAACACAAAACAAATGAATAAACAAACAGAAAGCATAATCAGACCTATAAATCCAGAGAACAAGCTGATGGCTGCCAGAGGGGAGGGGGGTGGGAGGGGTGGGTGAAATGGGTGAAGGGGCGTGGGAGGTACAGGCTTCCAGTTATGGAATGAACACGCCACGGGGATGGAAGGCACAGCATGGGGAACGTCGCAAATGGTATTGCAACGGTGCTGTTATGGGGACAGAGGGCAGCCACCCTTGCGGGGAGCACAGCGTAAGGTATAGACTTGTCCAGTCACTATGTTGTACACCTGAAACTAATGTAACATTGTGTGTCAGCTATCCCCATGTAAAAACATTTTTTAAGAAAAGAAATCATTAACTAATAAATTTATTTGAATTTATAAATAATTTAAACAAATCCACAAAATATAGGTACTTTCTATTGGTACCCTTATTAATCTCAAAGACATAACCTATATTTTATGTCAATGACAATCACCTTTGAGAGGACATTTTTAGAGTGGACTAAGAAATAAAGTCGGTAGACTATATACAAAATAATCATGCTAATCCATTTATAATGACCCATTCTTAACCTGCTTAACTTGCAACATTTGAAAGAATTGTTTTTTCAGTACATGTAGTACAAACACTATAGCACTAAAAATCTTACGCTTTTAATGACTAGATGAAAACTCAAAGGTTGAAACTTTTTGCAGAAATTAAGAAACTCCATCGAATAAAAATGATCCCAACTTTACAACTAAAAGGATACCTACACCACATGGTACGACTATATTGCTCCAAACAGATGCGGCTCTTTCAACGAGGAAAAAAAAAATCTCTACACACATTTTCAGTGATATCTCAGTAGCAGCTTCTGGAGTCGCTCCTTGTAGAATTTTACCATGGAAACGACAGCTTCTACGACTTAACTTGCCTAACACAGATGCCTCCGGAGCATTTAAGATTCCTTTATGGGGGAACGAGTGGGAGCCAATACCCCGCAAGAAGCCCTATTTTCTGGAGAAAACCATCAGATTCTTGGAGCATTAACCCCGATCAATGGAATTTTTGGTCCCAAATTAGTCAACGGAAAAGCCAAGTCACTTGAAACTGGGGGCGGGGGGCGGGGGTGTGGTGGGGAACGTCAGCACTGGTACTCGCAGCCTAAAATGCGACAGGAGCCACACCAGAGGCTAAGTGTCTTTTCGGTCTGATGCAAAAACAAAAACAAAAACAGAAACAAAAACAAAACAAAACAAAACAAAAGTAACAAAACGAACAGAACAGAAAACAGTGTGCAAATTCTATCCTTCCAAACCGGTGTTTATCCTTTTCTATATCCCGGTATCAATTATTCTTTGACTACATTTAAAATGCTTAGCCGTTCTCCTATTTTTCATTTCTGTTGCATTTTAAAGACGATGAAGTGGCATATACTTTACTTACCTAAAAGAGGGAGTAAAACTGGGTAGTTGTACGGCATCACAAAGAGGTTTACACAAGTTAAAGTCGTACTGGCTTTTAAATAACCAAATGGATAGCCAAGTTCATTGTATTTTCCACTGCTAGTAACAAATACCTAAGAACATGAGATCAGACACAGTTATGACAATGAGGATTTTATGTGAAACCAAACTCCCAGCAACATTCCAGAATGACATCTAAGGCACAGCTTAACTATAATGTAAAAATGGCAATAGCGCCCTTAGCCTGGGGTCATGTCCAAATAGGCCATACTAAATAAGAACGTTCTGACTGCATTTCTTTATACATTATATTAAGAACTGAAACCGGACTATGCGGTCACCATTCGGAGACCACGGGCTACATCAACAATACCCAAATATTTACTTGGTTAGCACAATGGCAAACGAGGCTGAAATACCACTAAGTGATACCAGCCATGAAAAACAAACAGACTTCTCAAAAGAACAAGTGGTGACCAGAGTGGGGACTTGAGAAAAATGGAGCATTTTTCATCGGGTAAATACATATCGAGTGGCCTATTTTGAGCCGGACACCGGTGCTAATTATTTGGAGGCAGCAAGGAGATGCTTTGGTTCAATCTGGAAGGCATTTTCTCTTCTAAATGATGCTGGTAGAACAAACATTCAGTAACGATCGAAACATTAATCTTTATTCCATGTGACTACCATCTTATTCCTCGCTGATGATTCGTGATTCATCACGAATTGAATATATATATATTCAATATATATTATATGGTCAGGTCCCGTACACTTGATATGCCGGGCTGATGTCCTCTGGGTACCACTTTTTCCTCTCTGTTCCCTGTTTCCTCTTTGGCCCAAGTTAGGGCACAGGTATATACTTTTAGGGACCTAGACCTTTGCCTTTCCCGAAGTCCTTCAGCAGGATCATTGAAGGCAAAAGTCAAACCGTGATGGTGAACAGAATCCATTCACCTTGCTAATTCCTGGTACCAGCCATATCACCTACCAGTTGACTAAACTCTTGCTATATTTAGTCATGGCTAAGAATAAATCTTCCCTGTGTCTTTCGTGACCCCACAAAACAATGAGTCGTGCTGGTGCCATAAAACAGGACTCATCTACTAGATTTCATGTCATAATTTGAACCTTAATAGAAACAAAGAAATGTAGTAACACATAGTGCATTTCCCCCTATTTCCTAAGTATGTAGAACAGATGAGGGGGGAAATCATCATAAAGGATTAAAAATGTTACACACAGCCATTGGGGGTCAGGCCTAGGAGGCCCACGAGAGGTGAAACACTGTTTTTTGTTCCTCTCTCCCTTTCTCTCTTTCTTCCCTCCCTCCCTCCCTTCCCTCTCATAAGCCCCCTGAGTTTTTCCAAATTCCTTATCACCTGCAGATTCATAGAATTGGGGGGGAGGGGATTCAAAGGGATCATTAGAGACCATCTTGTCTAGAGAAAGTAAGTGTCTGGCCCAGGACCACATTACTGGTGGCAGACGTAGGGTTGGAATCCAGACTCCATTATGATTTAGCCAAATTTCCTGGCTCCTGGTTCATCTTATTCCTTTTCACTCCCACTAATTCCTTGCCTTCAAACTAAACCAAAGTCACATAAGGTACAGGAGATAGGCATATGGCCTATTTGAGGGGTGGTGCAGGAAGCAAGGGCAGGATGTCTTATGTGCCTTTGGAGAAGCTTTACAAGAAATGTGCTATACAGAAAAGAGGGCTTCTTTTTAGGGAATAGGTATGATTTGTGATTGTATTTGCTTGTGCAAAATTTGTGTCAATCCATGAAGTCAACCTCCTATCATGGTTTTGAGCTAACATTCTATCATCCGTATCTCTACATTCCTAGCACATTTCCGGGGCATTGTATTGTTAACATAAACATACATTCAGAGAAGTGCATGAGTCATAGGTATATAGCTCAATGAATGCTCACAAAGTGAAAGCACACGTGTCATCAGCACCCAAATCAAGAAATAGAACACAACCAGAGAGAAACCCTTTCACGTCCCTTGCTGGTCACTGCTCTGCACCCCCAAGAGAAACTACCAACCCGACTTCTGACAGAGTCAGCCCGCTTTGCCTCTTTTCGAGCGTAGATAAAATAGAATCATAGGATATGGGATCTTTGATGGCTGGCGTCTTCCACTCAATATTATATTTATGAGATTGTTCTGTTTCTTACACTTTTACATTCTTGCTTCAAGTGTGTTTCTTTTCTCCTACCCAGTTTTAGCATCTTTGGAGAATTTAAGTAGCTTAAAGACAACTAGTAGCAATAATCTCACATTTTAGGATGAAACAGATGGCAGTCTAAAAGTGTTTCTTGCGTAAATAGAACCTAACAATTACTGATTGCTATATGGTGCTGCGTTTAGAAATAGAACAAACATACTTTCAGCGTAGGACTTTCCTTATTATATCCAAATAAAAGGGCTGTGTGACTGCCATGTCTGGATTTTTACAAACTAATATCCAAAGGTGAGTCTATTAATAAATCAGCAAGCCCTTCTGGCTGAAGTATAATGTTTGGAAGAGCCGGTAACGTGCATTTGCCGCATCCAAGTAAAATCCATGTTACACACACTGATGTGCTTTGTACAGGAAGAGAAGTCTGACTACATGACAGTAACACAAAAAGTGGTTTCAGGGCTTATGGGGTTTTTTTGTGTCAAAAATATCTTGTACACCTGAAACTAATATTACACTGTACCGTTAACTACCTGGAATTTAAAGAAAAACGTTAAAAAAAACTGATCTTGTACTTCCAATCTGTCAAGTTCACACGAAGCTTCAGCTGCAGAAGCCACCTTTGAAACTTCTTCAAAGAATTCCCAGATCCCAGAGTGGTTACAGACATTTGGCCAACAGGTAAGGGTAAGTACCTGCCAGCAGGTATGGGGAGACTTTCGTTCCAGGATGTACTGAGTTAAGGGTGAAGGTTCAAGTTCATATTTGTCAAAAGGAAGTTTGTCTATTACCATTGGCTCACAATCTACGCAGGAGAACCTCACAACAGGATGAGATGTTCGTGGAGGCTAAAAGACAAGAGGGGAAGACACAGTCCGTTATCAAAGCGAACTTACGTTTCTGACAAATCCACAACCCCTTCCGTGTTTTGTGAAACCATCGCTGAGATATACACCAGTGCTTTGAAAAAGAGGGCATTGCCAACAGCGTCCATCTGGGGAAGGCACGGGGATTCTTTAGCTCTACCATCTACTTGGCATTGGGAGGAGGAAAGGTGAACTAGAACACTCATAACTACAATTTCAGTGAAGTAAAGATGACAGGTGCTTTGAATACGGTTAGGAAGTCACTAATGATCCATAGAATGAACCCTGATTTTCAGATCCACTTTGCAACCTCCAAGCATGACCTGCCCTTCATTCCTTTGTACGATGGGGTTACAGATAGTCCAGATGCTGCTAGCGAAGAAGAAATCCATGAAGCTGTCAGATGAGCTAATGACAGGGCTAGAGCCACTAATAAGCAAGCAGAAAAACTGTAAAGCCATGGAAAGGGCAAGGCCAAGTACCACAAATGAGCCAGTTACGACACCCAGGACCAGTGGAAATTTCTCACACCTGCAAGCTTGCCTCAGGACTGTTAGAGCCGAGGATGCTCTGGGCGGGCTGCAAAGGCCTATGTGCCTGGGGGACCAGAGCGGACTGGTAGAGCTGAAGAGATGAGGAGATAGGACAAATCCCAGGGACAAGGGTGAGACGTGGTATGCCCTCTTCTTGCCGAGAGATCTCTCAGGCTAATAGAAATATGACAAAACATCTCCGTTTCCCTTATAAAGGGGAAAAACATACTCCTTTGCCTTTGTGATGTACACACCTACAAGATGTTTGAGGAGCTGAGGAAAACAGCCATCAAATGTGCTTTTAAAGCTGAGGGGATGGTAACGGGGGTGAGGTGTGAGTTAGCTGGAATTTCTTTCATCCCAGTTTTTCCTTTTTTTAATATTTTTACTTATTTGAGAAAGAGAGAGAGAGGGAGAGAGAGCGTGCAAGCATGGGGAGGAGAGGCAGATGGAGAGGGACTAGCAGACTCTGCGCTGTGTGGAGCCCCACACGGGGCTCGATCCCACGACCCTGAGATCACGACCTGAGCTGAAATCAAGAGTCAGTCGCTAAATTGACTGGGACATCCAGGCACCCCTCCTGATTTTCATTTTAATTAAACCTGAGAAATATTTCTGGCTTCTTCGATTTAAACCGATTTTTAAAACGCCATAAAGACACAAGCGAAGCCCTGTCACTAGCAATAATGACATAAATTCGTAACTAAAACATTCACTCTGGGGTTTGGAGCTAAGAGCAACTGGGCACTGAGATCTGCTCAGTGTGTCACCTTGGAGCCCTGAGGGAAGGCGGAGGAGATATACCCTCCCCCACAGCAGGGGCGGAAGTGGCTCTTCAGTCCTATATTCTCATGGCATCTCCTGGGAAAAGGAGCCTAGAAAGAGTAATCCAGAAGAAAATACAGTTCATGTCAGAAATTTCTAAAACGCACACAGAATGTAGATTGGCTGACCCAGGAAGGTGCTGAACTGAAGGCGTAGTGATCATTTTGTGCCCCTCCCCCCACACCAGAAGGCTCACTCTGGCCTTTGTGCAGAGGCTTGCGGGAGGAAGATGAAGGGAGAGTGGGTTCCATATGCTTTCCCTCATTAGCAGACACCCCTCTCCCCCCCAAAAAGCTGATTCATCTGGTACTAGGAACAACCACAATATCAAACCCTCTTCTCCCAAATGCAGTGAACAAAAAGAAAAGTCCTCGCTTAGAGATCATTTTTCAAATATTGCTTAATTATCCATCACCGAAAGGTACACTGCCAAGGAACGCAAGTCCATGGATTACAAAAAGATGAAAAGCAGGTCCACAAAGTTCCACTACATGTCTAATGACTCCCCAGGAGGAAGCAGAAGAGCTTCTGTTTTGAATGTGTTTCTAGAACCTAGGCAAGGTGCAAGCTAAGTTTTCATTTCCTGAGGATGTACACGACAAACAACGTTAGTGCTCTTTGGATGTGGCGTTTCCCGTGTCAATCAAGTCAGCTGCTGGGAAATAAAAACCAAGCCACAGATTGCGACGCCGTCAAAAATAACAACGCTTTAACATCCAAAGTGGGCAGTTCAAGTAGCAAAAGGCAACTAAAAGAAAGAATGCCAGAAGGGCAAGGAAGTCCTCTCTTGTTTTTAGGTACAAGCTTAGACTTCCAGCCAGAGAGAAAAGGTATGGCTTAAAAGCCTGGGATCGAGTCCCACATCGGGCTCCAGTCCCACATCGGGCTCCGGGCTCAGCGGGGAGCCTGCTTCTCCCTCTGGCCCTCTCCCCTCTCATGTTGTTTCTCTCTCTCTCTCTCTAATAAATAAATAAATAAAATCTTAAAAAAAAAAGCCTCAAAGCCATTTTACAAGGGTCACTGTAATCAGCAAACTGAAAATCTGGAATGATGTTTACCTTTTTGTTTTATGACACTTACTAGTGAAGGTAAATTCTGATCTGGCCAAAAAGATTCCGGAATTGGCCAATGTCCAACAGGAACACCAGTCTTAGAGTTAGGTCGTACATAAATGAGCTTATGACAACTATGCCATGGTTGAGCAGCAAATGAATTGCCTGGCCTGGATGAATCCATAAGTCCATCTAAAAGGTAAACAAAGACAGATACTAAGGCATCAATTTCTTTTTACAGCTGCTGATCTTCTTGCACAAAATTTTCAGCTCCAAGCAAAGTATAAAACAAGCCAAAATGATAATTCGTGAAAAAATGAGAGAAACAAAAGACTCTATCAGGATTTCTGAATGTTCTCTCTAGCATTTTTCATCTAACCCATCCCTCTAATCCAACACCCCACTCCCATCCTTAACTATGCCCCGAACACCAAGTTATATGGAAAACTATTATAAAATTAGTGCTCAATTTTCTGAATTTGGACACATAAATTACCCCCACCAAACCACTAGAGTTATTTTTTCAAATTAGGTAAATGAAATGGCTCATCCCTTGGTATAGTTTTTACATTTTGGGGATCTGACAAAATAGGTCATAAATTCCATTTAGATTTTCTTTCTATTCCCAGTTAGATGGGGGGGGAAAAAAGTATTCTTTACTAAACAGACCCAATGACCACAAAGGCAAAATAAAAACAATCCAGATTCACTCAAAGATAGAAGGAATGTTGACAATACAATCTACATATATAGTTGGGGGAGGGAACATAAAGCAAATGCATCGAGTTTATTATTGACAAATTCATGATAGTTTCCCCAGCCACCGTTAAAATTCCACGGAAGCTGGGCATTGTATAATGCTGAAGGATGTATCCCGAATATATCTGAATTGTTTAAACTAGCATATTTAATTTGCCCACCAAAAGAGGGCAAGGCAGAGTTATATAACTTTAATGCAATGATTCAATAGTCTATATTTGTAAAAGAGACGTTTTAATGATTTGAGTCATATTTCTTAAATTACAGGTCATTTGATTTACTTATTTAAGTGTCACTTTAAACAAGTAATTACTTTATGCCAGGAGATTTACTAGGGTCCATGGATCTCTAGGGAATACGTGTAATAGCTTCAGGGGACCAAGAGACCCCCTGAAGTTGAGCTCACAATTCTGGGGATGTGCATCTTTCTGCGGAGAGAGTTCTTAGCTTTCTTCAGAATCTCGAAGGCTAAGAACCCTGGGCAAAGGGGAAATGGAGCTAGAAAGAAAATCTTAGCTATTTACAGGACACCAAATCCAATAGGCTTTCCATAGGACAGTTCCCAGTTCACATTAAGATAATGAACACAGAAGTATGGATGGAACTGTCAATCATTAGCAAGAGAACATGTCCTTCCTCAATTAATTTAATGAATTTCAAACAGGCTGTGAGGCCTCAGTCTTCTGTGGTGGGTGTTCTTAAAAGTGGCGTCCAAGAAACCCTAGAATTAAATACCAAACTGTATTTGTGTGGCCTATGTCCATTATTCTAGGGAGAGAGGTCTCTACGTTTCCAACAGCTTCTTAAAGGTTTCTGGGAACTAAACATCAAAAAGGTCAGGAACCACAGGATCCATGGCTTCAGACAGAAGCATGCGTCTTTCTGAGCAGCCCCCACTGATTGTGGCCACGCAATGCCAACGTATGGATCAGGTGAGACAAGCACCATGGGTAGTGATGTGTGTGAGCGCCCAGGAACGAGGAAAAGCAGCCTTGCAGAGTGCTCCCAGGGAGGCTTGCGGGGCGGGGATGACATGAGGGAGAAGACCCTTCCCCTATACAACAGTACGTCTGTGCTCAACTGTTTTGCGATGTTGAACTTTCTGTAAAATGTCACTTGAAGAGAAAAGTTTCAGCAGTTAAAAAGTGGGCGGGAAAATCCCGGTGTAGGATCTTAGAGGACATTAAGCAGTTTCTGGACAAATATTCACAATCTCTTGCTGACATGTGGTGACAAACACGGATTTCCTAAAGATTGCTTGGCACATTTGGGGCTCACAAGACCAAAACCAGGTTACTAATTACGTGGCACTCCGAAGTGATTCTCTAGCTATTTTGTGAATTGAGAGGTGAATAATGCAGTGTATCACCAGACTGGGACCAGGGGATATGAAAAGGGTAGGGGAAAGGAAGAATTTTCGTAAGAGGATTTGACATTGAATTAAAGTTGTTAGAATTTGACCACCCAGGCAATGAATGAATGGCAACTGTTTGGACGGATGTGTGTAACCCCATGAATGCGTGTAGACAGTAAAGACCGTATCTGTTATGAGTTTAATATCTTCCCCATCTCCGATCATTCTCCAGGGTAAAAGGAAAAAAGTCATCTACTGTACCTTCTCCAACAGGAAGTGGATCTGGTCCCGTTTTTTCAAAGTTAATAACGACACCGCTCTGAATTTTCTGAACTAGAGATTCTAGACACTGATTCAACATCCTTTGTGTTCTAACACAGTAGGAGCGACCTATACCAGAAGGAAGAACAAACAGTGTGAGTTTGATCAAATAAAATGCGACTTAACAATATAAGCATTTGAAATCCTAAAATATATCTCGAACGGATCATAACTACGTTGGCAGCAAACCTCACACTCATGATGAGAAGCAGCAGCAGAGCTAAAAGATTCGGGAGGAAAGCAGGACAAGACAGAATATGGCGCTTAAGAGGAACCATACCCTGCTGCTCTGGATTCTTCCTTTAGAAATATGAGATATTGCCAATACCTCCTGTGACTTCACACATCTGAGTGATGGCGGACTCATCAGTCGGTACACTGCCTAGTTGCTCTGGTTCCGTAGAAGCCAATCCAGGCAAACGCAACACCAGGGCAAATAACCTTTGATCCCAACGAAAAGGTTCTTTGGTTAGTTCACTTCCGGGCAGAGGAGAATTCAAAGGGAGATGAAGCTGATAAGGCAAAAGTTGAGAAGTTTCATCATAACAACCCGTGCAACAGTGAAGAAAAAGTTAACAGGGTCACTTTTCTTTCATGGACTCAACAATCTTTCAGGGCTCGTGAAGATGGAAGGTTTGATCAAACTTATTCTTAACTGGCAACGCGGGCCTCCCACAGAAATAGCGGCATGTTCTCTGCCATTTAAGTGAAACTTAAAAAAAAAAATGAAATCTCACCTCTTCTTGAACACCAGCAGTACTTGTTAACTTGTTTCCATCTGTGATGGTAATTAAAATAGATGGTTCTAAAAAAAATGGATTTCTCCCCTAAAATACATTTAAAAAGTATTAGAGCCATGTAAAGTAATAAAATCGTATTTAAACTTTTTTTTTTTTTTTTTTTTTTTTTTTTTTTTTTTTTTTACATTTGCCTTGCCAGGGATCTCTCAAGTGTGTGATAAAATTTGCCTGGATAAGTAAGGCAAAGATTAGGGACTGAAGCGGGTGGGAATCAAAATAAGGATCCCTGCTGAGGTAACATTCAGAATAAACTGAGGAATTCATATCATTCAGGAGCTCCCCAAACTGTAACATCCAAATACTCCTCTCCCTCTGCTTTCCAAGCAATCATAAAAAAAAGATCTTAAAGACAGTATAAGGGAAGCAGCATCCACACCCGTGAATCCGTTCACCTGAGTCAAAATCCTGGCACAGATTGGGGGACAGTAGTGACTTATGCTCTGGAGCCGGGACAGTGACTCTGGTTATTGTGCGCAGAGTTTTCTAGAGTAAGGACAACAGGAGCACCAGATGCTGTCTTGCCTTTCTCTTATTCTAGAGCTTTTCCATTGAATTGGGAGAGATGAGGGAGTTCAGGACACTGAAAATTTCTCTTATAAAGGCCTCGTTCCAATATTTCTCAGCAATTTAGTCATTCCATTCTCAGATAGCTGATGATCTGATGGGGAGGCAATTTTCACTACATATTTTATGATCAAGCCACATACAAGGACCCCCCCACCCCAAAAGAGGGCTCTTTTTTAAAGCAGGTATTTAAAAGATACGGACTTCCTTTTGGCAGTTGTGAAAAGTAGCAGAAAACTCGGTAACCACGCCCAATTTTAAACTCTTACCCCAAGTCACCAAAATAAATTAGCTGTACTCACTCAAAGTTTTTTTTACCTGTCCATAATTGTCTATTCCAGATATTAATCTATTGAGATTTAACAAATCAAATGAGGATCTTAGAGCCTGACCAAGAGTAGTCAGTCCAGAAGCCTGAAGATTTTTTAGTTCACTCATGAATGTTGCGTGATTTTCCTTCCAACCAGCCTGAAAACCAAACATTTACAGAGAAATTCCCGATTATACAATGAACAATATATAAAGTGCAAGCAACCACTAACCTCTAACAAATTAATAGTTCCTTGATCTAATTCTATTCTATGTCTTGACTGACCAAGTGGAACTAAAGCAAGCAATCAGTGGGGCGCCTGGGTGGCTCAGTTGGTTAAGCGACTGCCTTCGGCCCAGGTCATGATCCTGGAGTCCCGGGATCGAGTCCCGCATCGGGCTCCCTGCTCAGCGGGGAGTCTGCTTCTCCCTCTGACCCTCCCCCCTCTCATGTACTCTCTCTCTCTCTCATTCTCATTCTCTCAAATAAATAAATAAATAAATCTTTAAAAAAATAAATAAAGCAAGCAATCAGTTTCAGAAAGATCTGTCAGCATTAATGACCAACAGCAAAGATGCAAACAGTGCATTCGTCCATTATGGCTGGAAGGCTCTGGCTCAAGAAGTCCAATCTTCTGTTCAGGTCCAATCGTACCTACCCAAACACCTCAGTATTTACCTTACTTTGACATGGATGATGAGCATGAAGTGAGGAAGAGAGGAAGGACTATTTTTAAATGCACTGTCCTTGATAGAGACAACTTGTTCTTGACTGTCTGATCTACTTGAACTTTTCTAACCAAGATTCTTCCACCCAAACAATATTTTCACTTTAAATAAGAGTCAAGGGGGAATTCTAGGAATAGAGCCACAACTATTTGGAGACAACCCTTCTGGCATCTTCAAACATTCAGAAAGCCCCAAATCCAGGAAAGGGGGGAGAAAGAAATCTAAAAAGTTCTGGCAAAGAAGCAGCACCCCCTAGGCACCCCCAGCAGCTATGGACAGCGGCCAAGAACCAGAGACCCAAGGCCAGCAGCCAACATGCTGTGATTGAATGGTGTGTAGAAGAGAAAGAAAAGATCATGGTGACTGGTCAGTCACGGCCACAAAAACAAAGCAGCACCAAATGCAAAGAAGAGAAGCCAAAAGAAGACTTGGCAGCTAAAAGCGGGTCACAGAGAAGGCCAGCCAGGGAGAGAGCAAACAGCACACAGCTTGGCAACTTGGTGGGAGGAATGGCCACCTGGGTCTCGGCAGCCCCGAGGGCAGCAGTGTGAGATGCTGAATGCTGAAGTCATGCCAACTGGGCCAGTACAACTGGATGTGGAAGCAAAAGCAAATAATAAGCGATAAAGCATTTAAATGTCATGTTTAGCCGAAGGCATCCTGTCCATTATCCACGCAACCATAGCAAACACTATCTTCGCTAGTTTCCCAGTCTCCAGAAGCAGTTTGGGTCAGGATGAGTGGGAGACAGACGGGGCGGGAGGGGGCCAGAGTCTGCGTGACCTGGAGCGAACCTGTTGGCTCTGAGGACCTAAATTGTATGCTCTGCAAATGAAGAGGGTTAAGCAAGCAGGGATACTGTGTGAGGCTGCGCAAAACACAACCCAAGGGAGAGGTCATTCCTGTTGGAATCCGTGAGAATGGCGCCCCCTTCCACTGAACAGTCCAGAACCTGGTTAAGATCCAGTCCAGTCCAATAGTCTGGGATTCTGTGAAATTAAAGATGTGCTTAGTTGTCCTTTAAAAAGACTCCTAACATATCCTATAGAGCGAAGGATCTAAAGGTGAAACCTTTCCACATGCTCCTTTGGCCACACTGTGGGTATGACTTCTAGCGCCCAGGCAAAGTAGAGCATGAGAACAATTCCTTGTGGCCCCCAGAAAATCTTGCTGGATTAGACAAACTCAGCTTTACTTAAAAGGAAGGCTTGTGGTGGAAACTGTCCTCACCAAATACCTAGAAACATCCCCAGCAGGTTACAAATCACACTGAGTTCAAAAATAAGCCTTCTTCCTTGTGGCCAAAGGGAAAGGTCCGCCATTGGGAGGGACAGAGCAAGTCCTTCCTTCAGTCAACACATTTGCACGGGCCAACGTTACACGCCGGGGATATGGAAAGGGCTCAGTCCTCAAGGAGCTCCTGCCACAGAGGAATGAGAAATGCAGTTCTACAGGCTGAAGGGACAAGTGGCCAGAAAGTCGGGGAGGGCTTCTCACCGAACACGGGGCATGTGCGGAAGAGCGCGGGGCATCCCGCCCTGATGGTGGGAGTGGAGGGGCGCACCAAGAAAGAGAACGAGCGTCCATAGAAGGCTAGGGCTTCGTGGGGAACCGCAAGTAATTTGATTATCATTGCTCTGGGTACATGGCGGGAGGCGAGGCCAGTAAGTGGGGCCCTCACTGTATGGTGCTTTGTACGTTGTGCTCGGTAGTTTGGATTTTATCTGTTGGCTCTGGGAATGACTTGAGGTTTTTAATTAGGGGAGGGGCATGATCAGATCTGGATTTTAGCAAGATCATTCCGCTGGGGAGCTGGAGAATAAATTGGGGGGTGGAGGGGAGGCTGAAGCTCGAGGCAGGGAAACTGGTTTGGAAACTGTTGCAATAGCTTATGGGAAGAGTGATGAAAGCCTGAGCAAGAGTGGCGGGGAGGGAGAGGAGGCTGCCAATGAACAAAGTGTTTCAGAGGCGGAGTCAGAAGTTCTTAGGAGCTAATTAGAAGGGCTGGGTGAGGGAGAAAGGTCGTCCATTAAGTTGAGCTTTGTGGCCTGGGCAAACCTGAGAATGGACCGTCGTTCACCCACAAGCCACTTTATAAAGTTGACTTCTTTTTCAGAGTTACTTCACTATAGTGAGCACTGAACTCCCGGGAGCCACAAAGTAGTTCAGGGCATGAGCAAAGAAAAATTAGCTGACTACTTGATTTGGGGAAGGGCTGAGATAAGACATGAGTACCACGTAAGCAAGCACCCTGTACCTCATCCATATTTAAAATAATGTGTCCTGATTGTTCATCATCTTACTAATCAATCTGTCAGAATAATTGCCCTTTCAGTTTCCCCTTATACTATGAATTTTGAAAGCATTTTACAAATCGTTTCTGCACCTGAGTCACCGGCATTGTTTTTAGGTCAATTCCAATTCTTTGCGGTGAATGGAACAGTACAAGAAATTTGGATGCTACTCCCACCTCGGTACTACAAAGTCTGGCGGCCACATGTACTACCCCAAAGCAATAAACGTCTTCGGAGCAGTCTAGCTCCTTCAAGAGAAAACCGAATGTCCCTAAATGCATTCCTCACAACGCTGAGGGGGGAAAAGCCTATGGATTAATCTCAATATTTAGAGAACCTTGTTCATGAGACAAATTTCTTCCCAAAAGATAATTATAAAGAGCTAGTGGCAGAAAGTAGATGTTTATATTCTTCATTCTCATTCTCATTATACTCTTCATTGCTCGGAGTTGACTTTTTTAATAAATGAATTCAGGACAGCCCATTTACCTTCTTTTTTTTTTTTTAAAGATTTTATTTCTAAGTCATCTCTACATCCAGCGTCGGGCTCGAACTCACAACCCCGAGATCAAGAGTCGCACGCTCCCCCAACTGAGCCAGCCAGACGCCCTCCCACCCCATTTACCTTCTTAATACAGTCTTTTCTTTCAACTTACTCCAAAGGTACCCTACTCTCATGTCTGTAAAATCTTGACTCATGATGATGAGTTCCATACATTCTTATGGAGCTTTGCAGCTTACTAAGCACTTTCCCATTTCACATTTGTGTAGGACAACCCTATAAAACAGGCATGGTATTACCATCCCTCTTTTGTTTTCCTAAACCAGGAAGAAGTAAGACTTAAGCAGGAGAAGCTGTGGTCAGGAAAAAGAAACCAGGAGGCTTGAATTAGTAATCCAGGCCTGAGGGAATTAGGGCCTGAATTAGGATGGGAATGAAGAGGAAGGGGTTAACTGAGAAACACTTCAACCCAACAAGGTAGGACCTGGTGACAGACAGACCATGCATGGGCCTAAAGGAGACAGAGCAAAAGATGATGACAAAACTTCTAGCCTGGGACACCGAAGGAACAGAGGTTTGGGACAAAGGAGTAACCTAGGAGGAGTGAAATCCTAAATTAAGAGTTTACGGTCTTCCCAGGTCAAGTTTTAAAAAGTCTCCCAGAAGTCAAATGATGATGCTGACGACGATGATGACGGTGCTGAATAATAATGTGAGGTAATGCATGTCTGGGCCGACGTGTCAGGACCCCACTTACGCTAAGCACAGTACCCTCCTCGTCCAGGCACCGCCACCGCCCCATCAAGTAGGTGCTGCTCTTATTTCCATTTTATAGAAAGGAAGACAGAAACTCGTCCAGGTCGAACAACTAGCAAATGACACAGCCAGGATTTGAACCCAGGTAGCCTAAGCTTAGAGCCCGCCAATTTAAACCACTGTACTAGAGAACCTTCTACCTATCCCACATATTCACCTCATAGACAAGCCTTGTTTGAGTAGCTTAAAAGTTCAAACATTTAATGAAACTTCCAAATCTCATTTCACTGAAGCCTACTTTCCCCGATGTCTAAATGCACACCAGTCGGGTGTGCAGAGCAGTGACCCAGGACTTGGAAAACCCTGGTCTATCCTGGCCGTAACTCACTAGCGAAGCAACTGGTCCAGAGGAAGTCGGTTACCCCTTACTGGGGCTGTTGCCTCATTTAAGCAATGAAAAGGCTGAAACACCACCGCTAAGGTCCCTTGGAGATTTCCTATCTTCTAATTCCATACCGTTATATAAATCTGACTTACAGAAAGAGAACACCTCACATCTTAATAAACATGTTAATTCAGGCCTGGTTGAAATTTGTAGAGTCAACTGAACACGTCTTTGAATACCAACAGAAAAAGTATGGGCCTTTCAGTCTATCAGTGCCTTGGGTTCTATCCCAGCTCTACTGACTAGCCACTAGCTATCTGTTGCCCCTCGGATCACCACGGAAAGGAGAGAATCTGCGCTCCTTTCCCTGGAAGGGCAAAGCCTAAAAGAAATACTTTCTACTCTCCTCTGCGGCCTTACTTCCATCTTCTTATCTGACTGCTGGGTGTGGCAACAGGAAACTGGCATGCTCCCTGTAGGCCTGTTGCTGAAACTCTAATTTTCTGGTATGTTCTGACATATGTTGCTTACGGGTAGGCTCTATAGGGGAGGTCTAGCAACGTGTGAACAATTTGGGAGCTTTTGCGGAACACGCACCTAGGCTGTGTCCTCCAGTCTAGCCTTTGTCAGGAAGACAGCCATTACTTAGGACTCCTGTGTCTTATTTCGTCACTGGTTTCAATGGAGGAGGGAAAGGAGGGGGTGCTATTTAGTGGCGCCCCCCAAATCTCACCATCCTAACACTTCTCCTTCCTGAGCTTCATCCCATTTTGGCCAGACCATTTCTCCGATTCATTGATTTTTATTTATTTTTCTTTTTTAAAATAGGAGAACCCTTTCCTCCGTCGAAATCGTGCCAGGAAGTGTAAACAAGTCACAGAGATAAAAGCAGATCAACTGTCCTTGAAGGGGATGTGGGAGTGGCGCTAGAGCCCTTTGAGAAAAGCCTTGCTCCATCTCTAAAGGGCACTTGTAATCCTTTTCCAAAATATAAATGACCTTGTTAGGCTTAGTCTCACGTGCAAACTTAAGGAACAGGCTGTGAATCTCGCCCTCTTAGGTAACCGAAAAACAGACTTAGGGCAGCTACAGCTCACCTTCCACAAGAGAAGTGCCCCCTTAAAAACTATGTAAATGGAATACTTCTAAATCAAGAAATAAGTGAATAATTCCAGTTCTCTAGGGTGATAGCTACTGAAAGGGAATCGCAGAGAATCTTCTCAAAGAGCAAAAATAGAGCTTGTCACAAGCCTATCTGGACACTCCCCTGAAAAATAATAGTTCCACTCAGCCCAAGTCTTCAGAACTCGTTAGTAAGCCCTTCATGATGAATAAAAAGGCCTCCCTGGGATTCAAGGAGAGACAATACACACTGCTTCCCTCTCCTTGACAAGACTTTCTTTTTTTTAAATCTTTTATTAAAGGAAATGAAATCAGCCTGGTAATATTTGCCCTTCATAATCCCAGATAGAGGGCTATCCTGGACCACGGGCTCTTCTTCGAGGTGGTTACAAACCAGATGATTAACAGATTTGAGTATTTTCCCAGATGTCGCAAGTTAAAGCCAAGGAGTTTAAATTTAGCAGGGCCACCATTTCTCCTGTTGAAAGATAAACTATTTTCCTTTTTTTTCCATCTGCTCTCCGCAAGCTGGGGGCAAACTGGTTCTGCAGCAACTTAGACGATCAGACTAAATCAATTTCCACCGCATTTTTCGAGCAACTTACTTTCTTCTCCCATCTGACGTTCTATCAACTTTGTCACCACATACCGTTCTTGCGTTGGTAAACTGACCAGCGAGACAGAATGACATGAAGAGTAGGAAGCCCTGCTTTTCCAATCAACTCCGTCTCCCGAGGAGACGGATGACTTTTCCCTTGGTCTTTGCCCTTAGCCTTATATGGAATATCTGTGCGAATTAAAACTTTAAAACTTCTGGAGTTTTCTTCTCACAACGAAAACAGACTCTAATTCTGAGAGATATAAGACAAGGTTTTCTTGCCCTCCTACGTAAACAGACCACTGTGATAGCTGAATCACCTTAAAACATTCAAACTTCTCTTGAAATTTTATTTACAGACCTCACACTTAGAAAGGAGCTTGTTAAAATGGTGAACTACACATTAGGAAGCCACCATATCATTAAAGGAATGGAACTGTCTTGCCTCTTGTATCTCCTTTAAAACTCTCTTCTGGTATTATATTTTCTGACTCTGACATTTTTCCCCCCTCAAAACTCTAGCGATTTGGACTGATTGCACTTTGGGGGGACTCGAGGTCCTGATACACTTTCAGGTTCAAAAGAGGTGGTCTATCATTCTGTGTTAGTAATACAGCTTTTTCTTTTAAGATTACTGGTTTTACGAATATCCGGTTATCTTGGATTCCTTGTTGTCAAAGTCACTTCCCCAGGGGCACTTAGTGTCCTGAACTTGCTAAAAGGCTCGAAGTGCATTTATTTGATTAAATCAGTTCTCTCCCTCAGAACTCTGACTGCTACCATTCTGTGTTTCAGTCCACCAATTAATTTCCATCCACGCGCTTCAGGAAATACTACCAGTCAAGACCACACACAAGAATTCTAGCTTACTTGAGTCCTCTACATAAATAAAATCTTAAAAAAAAAAAAAGGTTCTTAAGAAATTGTCCCCCCCCCTAGTACATTGCAGAAATGTATCTGACAGCGTGTGGCCTGCAGGAAAGGCCCTCGTGAGTGTCTATTTTTTTAAGATTTTATGTATTTATTTGAGAGAGAGAGTACGTGCAGGGGGAGGGGCAGAGGGAGAGGGAGAGAGCGAATCCTCAAGCAGACTCCCCACTGAGCACAGAGCCCGATGTGGGGCTTGATCCCAGGACCCCGAAATCATGACCTAAGCCAAAGTCAGACATTTAACCCACTGAGCCACCCAGGTGCCACCATGAGCACTTATTTTTAAGTAAACTGGGGAAAGAAATGATTCAGTTTGATTCTACTGACACAAAATTGTATCACCAGTCTCTTTAGAATACCTAGTATGAGGTTTTTTTGTTTTGTTTTGTTTTGTTTTAATGGGCAGGATTTTAGGATTTTTTTTTTTTAGTGGATAGGACTGTGATCCTAAAGATTAGTTTAAAATATCTGCAAAATGCATTTATGAGTTTTCAATTCTTACCCCAGAGAATCAGGATGAAATTATGAAGTAGCACACCTCTCACTTGAAAGCATGGTAAGATCAAAAGAAATTTGACCTTCACCAGAGGATGCTAACACATAGAAACCGAACTTTAGAAACTTTTCTCTGAGAATCAGTTGCACTGTTACTAAAGGAAAAATACTTAGAGTAGCAAAGAATTTGCCAAATTCCATCAGATACAGTGTTAAATGCAACCCCTCTCACTCTCAGACCATTTCAACTATAGCTATTGACCTATTATCAGAAAAAAAAAAAAAGCCACCGTGCAGATCACGTGTTCAACTGTTGAGACTTTGGGTTCTGATAGGAGACATTTTTATGAACACATACACAAAATAAAAATTAACAAAGGTGGCCTTGGAAAAACACAAGGACAGAAATGAGACTAAGCCACCCAAATACTGCAGAAAGAATTGAACAGAGGAGACCATAGAATGGCCGCTCATGACTTTCCAAAGATTAAAGAGCATCTCTTCCCTCCAGACTAATTTTTTAAAAGATTATTTATTTATTTATTTGAGAGAGAGAGAGAGAGAGAGAGAGAGAGAGAGACAGCGCACGAACGGGGAGGGGGGCTGCGGGGGAGCAGAGTGAGAGGGAGAAGCAGACTCCCTGCTGAGCACAGAGCGCAGACGCAGAGATCACAACCTGAGCCAAAACTAAGAGTCACCCAGGGCCCCCTAGACTTTTTTTTAATAGACTTTTTTTAAAAGATTTTATTTATTTGACAGAGAGAGAGACACAGCGAGAGAGGGAACACAAGCAGGGGGAGAGGGAGAGGGAGAAGCAGGCTTCCCGCCGAGCAGGGAGCCCGATGTGGGGCTCGATCCCAGGAACCCGGGATCATGACCTGAGCCGAAGGCAGACGCTTAACCGACTGAGCCACCCAGGCGCCCCCATTTTTCTAAAATTTAATGAATTCCATGCCTCAATTATTCCCCTGCGTGCCTTTCCGTTATACGGTCTGTCCCGTACTTTTTCCGGAAAGAACAGTGGAATTAATCTAGTCTAATCCCTTCGTTTTACAGATAAGAAAATTGACCCTATAAAAGGAAAGTGACTTGCCCAGGGTCATGTATCTATCTAATCAGCGGCAGACTGTGGCTACGTGCTAAAGTGACACCCCTTGCCACAGGTATGTGACAGTATGTGGGGTGACCTACCAGACAGGATGTACCATGACCACTTTCTAGAAACTGATTTTTGTCAAAGGACCTAGACTTAACCAGACTTCTAACACACAGCTCAGAAACGTCACCATGAGGTGGAGATCACAGTGTCGACACAGACGTGTGAGCTTTTAAGAAAAATGGGAGAGCTCCGCCCTGCCCATCTTCAGCTTACTCCTACAAGAAATACACCAGGAGGGACCCCCACTTTCCAATGCCGTGGCTGTATTAAAGCCTAGATAGTCTCCCCCGGAATCCTGTTGTCTCCTGTCTAGTTATGCAGGCTCCCTTTGGGCACAGACAAATGCAAAGAGAAGCGGGGCTCCTGAGGACACAGCCGTGCCTCCAGGCAACTGCAGGCCGATTTAAATCACATCTTGGTCTAGTTCAGGCTAATCAACCTCCAAAGGTCATACTCCACCCTCCTCCTTCTTCCTTTTGCAACTTCTCATCATTATAATAAAGCACCTTCTGTCACACCCTCCCCCTCAAGTCACACCCTTATTGGAATGCTGCCAGTTCACTTTCTCTCCTCCCCCCCCCCCCACCAGCCTCCAGCTATCTGGGCTCTGTATCTCCCCTTCCTTTGGTTAACTGATGCTCTAAGGGCTGGCATTAGGAATGGGGAGACCCAGCTCAGGGGGTGGAAGAGACAGGTCTGGCTGAAGCGCGGGGCTCCTGTGGGGAAATGATGGGGAATACGTTTTATACACACGCACGGAGCAGATCCCAGAGGGCCCAGGATGGCACCCATAGGCCTGGGGAGTCTTTGAAGGCCTGGGCGGGGGAAGGAAGTGAATATGATGAAACCAGCTTTTTTAGAAAGTTAGCGGTCAGTGTGGGAAGCGTAGGAATTTGGGAGGCACTGGGGGAGACCAAGTCGAAGGCTGTTATAGTGGTCAAAGCTCAAAAGGTCGGGCCCCAGCCTCAAGTGATGGCAGCCGGAAATTGAATTGAAGGAACATATGTAAGAGACATTTCAAAGGGATGATGGACAGGTCTTAGAAGAAATGGAAGGACAGGGTCAAAGTTGAATTAATGCCTGGCTTTCAACCCTGGTTGACCAAAAGCTGGGGAATATGGAAGAGGGGATAGGTTCGGGGCCACAGGGTCTTCCTGATGTGCCTACCATGAGCTAAGGGCAGGAGAGACAGCCAAGTGGAGATGTCCTGCAGTCAGCTAAGTAAGAAGCTGAAGATGGAGAGGCATCCGTGTGGAAGGAATATTGGAAACCATGAATGAGGTCAGATACATTGACCAAGAGAGCAGATTTGGAAGACAGGGAAAGAATATAGAGGAGGCAGTCAGTTTCTGGAAGGAAGGAGTATTAACAGTTCCAAACGTAGTCAAGGGCAAAGAGAATAAACATGAGTAAATTGGCCCAAGTAGCTATATAGTGAATCCTAAGACCTTGAGAAATCATATTTACTTTTCTCACTAGTACTGTTCCTTACTTGCACAAACACAAATGCTTTCAGTCTTTTGTTCATTAGCATTCAAGTCCAGAGTTTGTCTCTTGGTACTAAGTTTACTGAACTGTTCAACCTACAGGTCAGGATATAGATAATGAGAGAGCAAATGCCATTAATGACAAGTATAATCAGGCAAACATGGTTTAAGAAATGGCACTCCACTTTTCCTCCCGACATCACGAAAGTCTTCATACACCTTTTCTCCAGTTAAGACCCCAGTGGCTGGGGGCGGCGGGGGGGGGGGGAGCATCTCCATTTCTTCCCTTCTCTGAAATCCACCTCTCCCAACCTAACTAAGCAGGAAGAAATACAAGTGACCTGGTTATGGCAGGGGTCAGGGGCCTGGGGAGACTGGGTGATGTGGAGGGAATAAAGAAGGTAGCATTAGGTAAGGCACAGGCCAATGCATAATACACTGCAAAGGTGCTTCTGGAGCCTTCCAGCCTTTTACAAAACCACTCTGCCTCCCCACAGGTTATGGATTAGAAGAAACGAAATGGTTACTGTGGTGTATCTTGAACATCGTTCTTTTCCTTAGGAGAAAGACATGTATCAGGAGATTCATAACGTGAAAGTGGCAGATCAGATTCTGGAAGCCACTAGCTAAGCAAAGACTACCCTGTTGCTTTTTCAAGCCTCCCACTCTTCCTATAGGGCGGACTCAGCCCTGGAGGACCGGAGGACCGGCCCTCAAGCTCCACCCCCAACATACAGCTACCATCTCAATCTCTACCACCTCCACACACCGCCCTGGGTAGGGGCAGAACCGGGGGACATCAAACGCCAAATCATTTCACAAACGAATGCACCGTGATATTCACCTAGAAATAGTCAGAAAAATAAAATAAAACTAGTAACCCAGGCAGTAATAACTTTCATTCACTGAGTGCTTTGCTCTAATACCAAGCACTGCTATATCAAGAACAACTATAAATAAGAGCATGATAATTCTGTCTAAAAAACATGGCTCCAGGACGCATATCAGAATGGGAAAATACCAGTGAGAAGTTATTAAAAGGAATGCTCTCCCATGACTGATAGGAAAAGTGAAGTGGCTCATTTAGTGAAGGCTCTGGAGTAGAGACAGACCCGGGTTACTATTCGGCTGTGTTATAAGTAACCTCTGGGCCCCGGTTTCTCTGAGTTAGCCTGGTTGGGAAGATAAATGAAATAAGTGCTTTATATTCACTGGCAAATTGCCCTGTACACAGGCATTACTCAATAAACGTCAGCTGCTATTATTAGAAAGCGACTGTATTAGTGTTCACAATTATAAGAAAGTAGTTATAAGGCCAATCATATCTGTAAAAGCCAGATAACGCTTTCGATGACAACACAGTGGGTTTTAGGAGATCCCAAAACTAGGTCTATAAAATACGTGCCCTTCAGCAGTACATCTGCACTTTCGTCCAGACTCAGGATTGAACGTTGCTATTTCTTCCTTAAGTGGGAATCCTTCCAGTGGCAACAAGATAACGTAGTCACTTCACTTCCATAACCCCCATTAGGAGGACCAAGGTTAGAGAGAGGAATAATCACGGGGGCTCTCCTATCCTGTGGACCTGGACATCCCCCCTCCTTTTAATGCTACTGATGACACCCCATGATATAAGACAAGGGCTCTGCTAGGAAACATCGAGAACGCCTTCAATAAGAGCAGGGATACAAACCCCCCTTTGTTTCTTAGGTTTTATACTATGCCAAGCTAGAGAATTTATCCTTTATCCTACTTTTCTTGATGAATGCTGTTCCTAAGGATTCTTGGGCCAAGAAGCTCTATAAATCAAATCAGGGCTATGTCCCATATTTCTAATAACACTAAAAGCATGCAACATTTAGGGCCACTGGCGAGCACATATTACAAACAGAATTCTGCATTCCTGGAGTTACATTAGGAGTTCACACATATATTCTATTGTACTTGGCCTAGGAAAACACTTTTAACCCAACCAGTTGGATCACCAACTGCATCCAAAAGTCTAAGCGACCAAACTGGCTTTCAATTCAAACAAGAATGGGATGCTTTCATATTTTGCCCCAGGGCCGAGGGTTATCGACCCATCAACTCTGAACTGTATGATAACCTTTCATGCATAAATGAGTCCATTATGGTGTTAATTTTAAACAGAACTTCAAGGGAAAAGAGCATCCTTAGCAAATAGTTTCTAGGACATGAACGTCATAAATATCTTAAGAAAGAATATAAATTAACACTGCTGTCTAACAGAAATATAGTGCAAGCCACATATGTCATTTTATATTTTTAAGTAGCCACATTTTAAAAAATAGAAATAGGTGAAAGTGATAGTATATTTTACTTAACCCAATATACGAAGAGTATGATTGCTTAAGCTTGTAATCAACCCAAAAATTGTTGATACTTTATATATTTTTGTACTGAGTCTTCAAAATCAAGTGTTTAATTTACACCTACAGCACATCTTGATTCAGACTAGCTGCCTTTCAAGTGCTCGATCACCACGTGTGCCCAGCAGGTGCTGTACTGAATGGTGTAAATATGGCCGATCTAAAACATGAATGGAGGGGCGCCTGGGTGGCTCAGTCGGTTAAGTGTGCAACTCTCGATTTGGGCTCAGATCAGGATCGCAGGGTCGTGAGATGGAGCCCCTGTTGGGCATGAAGACTGCTTAAGATTCTCTCTCTCCCTCCCGCTCTGTTCCTCCCCTCCCTCTCTCTCCCTCTCTAAAATACATATATGGGTGTAATGTGTGTGTATAATAAATGAATTAAAAAGATTTTAAAAAAATAAAACATGAATGGTGTATTTGAAGAGCTATGACTACCCTCACTGCCACCTCAGCCCTTCACCCTCCTTACTGGAGCCCTTAGAGTGCCCCTACCCCTCCCTGGGACCACTCACTAGTCACCAGGAGTTGTGAGGAAGAGGGGAAGGATGTGTTTTTAACAAATCACCCTGGAAACCCAAATCCATTTCCCCATAGAAACAATGACAAACACAATAGTTCTGGGCTAAGCGACACTAAGGGTTAAAAAGGCTTTCCTGGGGAGGAAGGTCTGGGAACCTAATCACCATTTAGAACATTGTATCCAGGAGATAGCGAGTTCCGACCTTCCAATACACACACAAAGGGACCGCCTGGATCTCTCATTTATGCTCTCTCGGCAAAAGGGAACTGGACGCCATGTTTGACCACTCTGTGAAACTAAGAGCCCTGTCTCACAAGCAGTTCTAATTATCTTCCTGAAGCACAGGCAACCTGAGGAGGACAGGAGTTGCCCTTTCCTCCCATGTGCCCTGCCTTTCTGCCATCCCTCCCACCCCAAGCCCAGCCTCAAGGCCAAGAGCTCTCAGGTGGTCAGCACTGATGCAAAACTCGGCGATTTCAAGCGCATCTTCTGGTGCCCCTCCCACCTTTCCTTTGTCCCTCTCCCCAGCCCACCTCATCCTCCACTAGTGGGAATAATCACCTAACAAGCGTACAGACAAGTCTAGCCCCATTTCTCTTCAACTCCGTCTCCTAGCTCTTCATCCCAGGAAAAATGTACACACTCTGGCTTGGAGGTTTCAAAGCCCTTTTGTGATCCAGTCACAGCTAGTTACAATCCTGACTGGAGAACCTGCATTCTGTTTGTACCTTGCCCACCCCCCTCCCTCACCTCCAATCTGTTGGTTAAGGGTCCACTGTTCTTGACACATCCCATACCTTCATCCACATTCTCCAGTCACCTTTTTTCCAAGGACCATTCTCATGACCCTTGATGACTAGGACCATGACCTTTACCCTTCTGGTCTCCCCCCTGGGCCAGGTCTTTCAGGCCTAGATCGTAGGCCCCTAGACGGTTGTGGCGGCAATTCACTGTCAGATTTTTCTTCTGTAAACACCATTTTGATCCTATCACCACCGTGGTGATAAAAGTCAGACCAACGGTTACCTGCAGGGGAGGAAGGGATTGCAGGAAGAAGCAAGAAGCATTTTCTGCAGTGACGGAAATGTTCTGTAGCTGGGCCTGGGGCGGTGGTTACACGAACGCAGAAAGGTTTGTAAAACGGCGTCAGGTCCTTAAGATGGATGTATCTCAGCAGATAAGTTATACTTCAACCAACAAAAGAAAGCGGACGCACATACATTGGTCTTGTCAAAGACACAATTCTCCCAAATTATAAACCTGAACCTCAGCGAAAACGCTAGCTGCCATCAAGATTAAACACGTCAATCCGTTAATAGCGATCACCCTCTGAAGGAAGAGTGGCAGAAACCGGAGCAGGACTGGGTAGCTGTCACATTTCATGCTGCTTAAGATCTTTTTCTCCCATTTATTGAGCACCTGCTAAAATCTAGGCACTCCCTGAGGTGCCCGGGGCACAGGTAGAGAGAAGTTCAAATATGGGGCCTTAAAAAGCTCACATGAGCACTCAGAATCACCATATGACGTGCTGACTGCTAGAGTTGAGGTCCGGACAGTGTTGCAGGATCACAGTGGGAGTTGTTATGCCCTTTGGAGCAGAGGTGGGGCACAGGGGCAGGATGACTTTGGAGAATATGGAATGAAGACCAAGAACATACAGAATGTCAGGCCAAGTGTGTCCCAGGCAGAGGGATCAACAAGAGGCATAGTGAGTCTAGGGAAGACAGCCTACTTTCTCACTGTGGCTGCAGCCTAAGGTCCAAGAGACGACACAAGCTGGGAAGGTAAACCAGATGACGGAGCCCTTGGAGGAGTCTGGATTCTACTCCGAAGTGTACTGGGGAGCCACTGAAGGATTTTAGCAGGGGGGTGACTTTATTTTACTTTGTTTTATTTTGAGGATGACCAATTTAGTGGCAAGGAGGGGGAGGAATCGGTGGGGATCAAGAGTGGAAGTAGGGAGAGCAGCTGAGCGACCGCCGCAGCAGGGGTGCAGGTGAGGAGTGCTGAGGGGTGGAGCAAGGGAGAAGCAGGGAAGAACGAACGGACGGAGGAGGAGAGGTTTGGGATAGGAACAGACTGGCCTCCGTAATTCCGTCAGCACTCCCCTGTCATCCGCCAGTTTGTGCCGAATCTTCTACCGAAAACTTTGCTTGCTTTTTTCTTTTTTTTTAACATGGAATTTTGTTCACTGCAAAACACAACCACCAACAAAAGGACAGATAGGGTGGCATACACTTGAGTGATGAAGGGTTTTCTGGATAAGCTTTCACTAAAGTTCTAATTCCTCGTATAAAGGAAAAGTGTTACCACTCAGAGTACCTCACTCAGAAAATTCTTTCCAGGGGCGCCTGGGTGGCTCAAGTGGGTTAAGTGTCAGCCTTCAGCTCAGGTCATGATCTCGGGGTCCTGGGATTAAGCCCCTATAGGGCTCCCGGCTCGGTGGGGAGTCTGCTTCTTCCTCTGCCCTCCCACCCCAGCATGTGCTCGCACACTCTCTCTCTCAAATAAATAAATTAATTAAATCTTTTAAAAAAGACAAGAAAATTCTTTCCAGTAAGCTATATTTAATTCGTCGGTTGGACAAAAGTCTGTAAGCATTTACTTCGTACCTATGTGTATGTATAACTGATAAATCATTATATTAGTTTCAGGAATACAACATGTTGATTTCATATTTGTATATACTACAAAATGATCACCACAATAAGTCTGGTTAACACCCATCACCATACACAGTTACAAGATTATTTTTTTCTTATGATAAGAACTTTTTAAGAGTTACTCTCTTAGCAACTTTCAAATATGCAATACACTATTATTAACTATAATCACCATGCCATACATTACATCCCCATGACTTCTTTATTTTATAACTGGAAGTCTGTAACTTTTGACCCTTTCACCCATTTTGCCCACCTCCCAACTCCTGCCTCTGACAACCACTGATCTGTTTCCTGTATCTATGAGCTTGGGTTTTGTTTTTGTTTTGGCTTCCGCACATAAGTGAGATCACATGGTACTTGTCTTTCTCTGCCTGACTTATTTCACTGAGCATAAATCCATGTTTTGCAAATGGCAAGATCTATCCATTCATCCATCGATGGACACTTATGTTTCTTCCATACTTAGCTATTGTAAATAACACTGCAATAAACCTAGGGGGTTGGGGAGTGCAGGTGTCTTTTGAGTCATTGTTTTTATTATCTTCAGAAAAATACCCAGGGAGTGGGTCGGAGGGTATTTCTATTTTTAGTTCTCTGAGGAACCTCCATATTGTCTTCCAGAGTGGCTGTACCAGTTTGCATTACCACCCACAGCACACAAGGTTCCCTCTTCTCCACATCCCGGCCAACACTTGTTATCTCTTGTCTTTTTGATAACAGTCATTAATTAACACATGTGAGGTGATACCTCATTGCGGTTTTGATATGCATTTCCCCAATGCTGAAGGATGTCGAGCATCTTTTCATGTACCTGTTGGCCATCTGGATGTCTTCTTTGGAGATAAGTCAATTCAGATCCCCATTTTTTAGGGATTTTATTTATTAATTTGACACAGAGAGAGCGCGAGAGAGCACAAGCAGGGGGAGTGGCAGAGGGAGAGGGAGAAGCAGGCCACCGCTGAGCGAGGAGCCCCATGCGGGACCCTGGGATCATGGCCTGAGACAAAAGCAGACGCTTAACTGACTGAGCCACCCAGGTGCCCCTCCTCTGCCCATTTTTAAGTCAGATGATTGGTTTTGTGCTATTGAGTTGGATGAGTTCTTTATAGATGTTGGACATTAACGCCTTATCCCGATATATGATTTGCAAGTATTTTCTCCCTATTCAGTAGGTTGCCTTTTCATTGTGTGAATGGTTCCTCTCCCCTTTTCTTATTTCAAAATGCCTATCATTGCATGCTTCCAATGGCCAATGAAAGCTGAAAAGGAAGCAAGGTCAGGGGAGACACAGTTCATCATAGAAGTCAATGCACCCCCTTTGCGGCATTTTGAGATTCGAGTGCACCTTCTTGTCTCAGGGTGCTCTCACAGGCCCCCGTTGCTACCGGTTCACCCAAAAGCACTTCCTTAGCTTCCAACCACAGTGAAAGGCTCCCCTCTAAGTCACCTTTTTGTCCAAATAAGGCCCATCACCTATTCCCTGGGGCATAGGAAAAAGTGGTACCTTAGTTAAAATACCAATACATGTTTGGAACACAGATCATTTAAAGAGCATTAAGTTTACTTCCTAAATCTGTAAGCCAAACTGCTGCCTTTGCTGACACATGTTGACTCGGGCATGCAGATACCAGTGAACAAAACTAGCTACAGGATGTGAAAAGGCAACACTCAAGGGAAAATTTCACTTTTTCAAGTGCTCTGTGTTTTCAAATTACAGACTTGGGATATTTCTTTGAAACATCTCTTCCTATTTATAAAAAAAAAAAACAAAAAAACAAAAAAAACAAAACAACTTCTGCCCACTATTTATAAATGTGTTTCAGCTATTTTTAGAAAAGTCACTCCGTTTTATGTTAAAAAAGCACTTCCTTCAATAAAAAAGAAATCATTTTAAGAAAGTAGCTTCAAACATCAAACTATTTTGAATATTTATTATATCCCCCAGTCTCATGGCTCACTTTCTTCTCGGAGCCTTCAACTTGCTCAGAACTAGTAGCAGCGACAAGCTTACCTCAGCTGTTCACTGAATAAAAGGAAATTATGATTCATAGCAAAACAAAACATACAAGACTGCAGAACCTCAGCCAAACTATTAAGAACCAGTAAGCAAAACAAGTCCCACTTTTTAAAAACCCTGTATTAGTCTTATATGGTTACACTAGAAATTTAAAATATTAAACAGGGGGTGCCTGGGTGGCTCAGTTGGTTAAGCGACTGCCTTCGGCTCAGGTCATGATCCTGCAGTCCTGGGATCGAGTCCAGCATCGGGCTTCCGGCTCAGCAAGGAGCCTGCTTCTCCCTCTGACCCTCTCCCCTTCTCATGCTGTTTCTCTCTTTCTCTCTAATAAATAAATAAATAAAATCTTTAAAAAATAATAAAATATTAAACAGGGTTTCATCCTAGCTGTGTACACTAAAGCTACATTTTATAAAAGTAGTGTTAACACTTGTGACCCCGTGTATAAAACCTGTCTAACAAAGTAATGCTTGAAACAGATGTCGCACAAAATGCTTGCATTCCATATGCTTTTTATACGGTCCCCAAATCAAACCTCATTCCATCCCTGCCAAGCCGACTGCAAGTAACAGGTATGACTAATTTTAAAAGAGCACATAGTCATTCCTAGGGGATATACAGTAAGAAGTTACTAAGTCCTAGGTGAAACACTATATTCATGTACTCTAACAGTATACATTAGAGAAAAATTCCAGTCACTGTAACTTTTCACAAGATTTATTGTCAGAGCCTGTAAGTGGATATACTGGGAATAGTTCCACGCCTATTAGAAAAAAAACCTCCCAACCAAATGCATAAAAAAAAAATTCTCTCTGCAGTGTTTGGAGCTGTATATAACCAAGAAATAAGCAGTTATTTTGAGAAGAGATAAACAATGGCCCTCCAACTGTAGAGCAACTGAGAAATAACAGTGCACAGTATTCTGCAGAAAATAAGCTACCAATAAAGCCCTATATGTAACATCACTTGGCTGAAGGGACCCAGGCTCTTAACAAAGCGTGAAGTTTCGAGTAGGAACTAAGATGCCCGCTGACAATCAAAGAAAGACCTTTTTGATAATCCATGTGACGGAAAACAGACGTTTCTGGCTCCCAGCTATTAGCTAATGAAAGACTCAACTAAAATTTTAAGAAAAAATCACCAGATGTTCTAAAATGTCAGGCCTTCCCAAATGCCTAGATCCTAAAAGCCAAGGAACAAATAGTTACCACATGCTGCGGGGAGGGTTGGGGGGAAGGCAAGGAGGGAGTAGCTGAGGAGACTCAGAAAAAGAAAATGCTACCAAAGATGCGTATCATTAGTGATTCAGGTACACACAGCAACATGACAGAAACATCATTAAGATCATTAACCATGAGCCATGTTCTAGCACATGGAGTTATCATGTGAGATGAAATGAAAAACCTGAGCGAACCCTGGAAAAGCATCAAGCCTAAATAAGAAGGCAACTAACGATCGGTAATTAAAAGCATTACCCAAAGTGCCTTCCTGTACCTGACCTACGGCAGAAAACAAGGATCAAATTCAACTTGGAAGGACGCTTTTTTTTTTTCCCCTTAAGGGGGAAAAAATGTGATCTATAACATGGCAGGATAAAATGAGCTAACAGATGAAGTTTCCACTAAAAACAAGATCCAACTTTCCCCTCTGTTCCCAGAACTATCTGGAGCCTCCAAAATACCATGGATAAGTTACGCAGCCACTAAAAATTTTAAGTATGAAGACTATGTGGCAACCCGGAATAATTCATGGGACAAAATAGGTGGGGAAAAGCAGGAACACAAAGTAGTATGTATAGGTGGTTAAGATGCATGATGGTTGTTAAGGGGTAGGGGGGGAGACTTTCTTTTTCCTTTCCAAAGATTCTGTAAATATTGCCATGAAATGCTTCTAGATCAAAAATGTTAAATAAGTTGTCCTTTCAAGAAAAAAAAAAAGCCACACTGCTTTGTGGCTTATCCTTTTTACTACTTCAAATTAAGGAGAATTTCCAATGGCCACACTACAGATGGTGGGTTCTTATCTGCATGAGTACTCAAAGGGTGTAGACTTTCAGACTTAGGATGTACAAAACATCTGCTTTTCTATGTGGAAAAAAAAATGGTCACACCCTTTTGGGAAACTGACATTTTTTAAAAGCTTATGGCATTTTGAAAGCTGTCTACTCGCTGCAGTTTTTAATATAGATAAATCGAAAACTAAAAACAAAACCTCCAATCCAGAACAGTTTGGAGGGGAACCCACCAATCGAACTGCTAACCCAAGCTCCAAGTTACAAGATTAAAGTCTCCCTTTGGTTTTATTTCTGAAGGCACACACTCTCTGGCCAACTATGCGGTTTTGGTAGGTTCCATTCTTTTAAACACTTCCCTCGCCTGAAAACGGATCACAACACATCCAGACTGCTGCTCCCCAGCACTATTAAGATGATTCTGAGAAAAAGAAGGCGTCTAGCAAAAGACGTCAAGGATTATGGTAATAATACATTTCTGAAATTTCAACATGCAAGCAGGACTCTCATGCAGGTTGATTTAATAGTCTGCGTTCTAGTTTATCGGGCCACTGCAGGCAAGGAAGTTCTTTATCTCCTCACCATTCGGAACATAAATTAACTACCCCCACGGAGGTTAAATCCTCCCTCCTTTTCGCCTGTAGGTCAGAATGCTGTGGATCAAATCATCGAATTTGGCTACTGCAGCCACGCGCAGTCGAGTCCTCCCCCTTCCTTTCTTCTCCCGGGACAAATCCCTACGTGGCTAACAGCAACCTAATTTAGGATGTAAATAGGTAGGCCAGGTCCCTAAAAAGCTCGGGCCCCGTGTGAGTTCCAATCAGCACGTCCCCGCCCCAGCCCGTCGCGGCTTCGCCGGAGTCGGCAATGAAACACTAACAGTAGCGGAGGTGCCTGCGAGCGGGCTGGAGCGGACCGATCCCGGGGGGGAGAAATGAGAAGTTTCTCCGGGTCTGAGGCTGGGGAGGCTCGCTCCGCGGGCAGATCTGCCATCGGGAGGGGTGGGGTAGAGACCACAGTCGTGCACAGGCTCCGTCTCCTCTCCGAGGGCCGGCGGCTGGCTCTGCCACGCTCTCAGCAGGAAGGGGAGGGCAGCGGGAGGAAAAGCGGGAGGCGCTGGCGGGGGGGGGGGGGGAGGGGGAGGGGGAGGAGGCAGGGCAGGAGGAGGAGCCGGCGCCCGGAGAGCCCGCGCGCCCGGCGGGCAGCACCTCTGGGCGGAGTCGCTCGGCCCGCCCGGCCCCTCGGCCGCCGCCGCCGCCGCCGCCGCCGCCGCCGCGCCCGGTGCACCCCGAGGGGGCGGGCCCACCCCACGGCCTCCCTCCGGGTCTCGGGCCCTCCTTCCCTTCCCCTCCCTCCCCTCCCTCCCTTCCATCTCAGCAGCGCCCTCAGTCTCCCTCTCTGGCTCATACAAAAGCAAAATGTCCGCCATGTTCCGAGGCCGCTGCGGTCGGCGCCGCCACCGGCTCGGCGGCCCCCCCCCCCACCCACCCAGCCGTTTGCCCCGCGGCCGCCCCTCCCTCGTCCCCCCGGCCCCGGCCGCGGGCGCCGCCGCCGCTCCGCCAAGCCGTCCGCGCGCCCCCGCCCGGCCCGCGCGCCCCGCCGGGCACCGCAGCACCGCCTCGGGCGGGGGCAGGGGGCGGCAGCCGCGGGCGCCTGGCTCCCACTTCCCGCCCGCCTACGCCCTCGAGGGCCCCTTTACCTTGATGCAGTACGGGGCTTCGTCGTAGGTAACCAGCATGTACCTGTCTCCGCGGCTGGCCGGGTCCCGGGCGCGCAGCTGCGTGACGAGGGATGACGGAGGGGGCCGCGAAGGGAAGGAGGGAGGAGGGGGCGATACGGACGTTACAGAAGCACCTAGATCCACCACCACCCCCATCCCTCGGGAGTTCTCCCCAGCTCTCCCCTCCCCTCCCTTTACCTTCAAGAATAACTCCACAGCGCCTTTGGCAATGTCCAAATAGGAGGTGCCCAAGTCAGTGCGCTGGTTCATAGAGGCGGACGTGTCTATGAGGAACAGCAGGATGGGCATCTTCCCCCGCACCCCTGGCTCCGCTGCCCACTCTCCTGACCCTCTTGCCCTCACTGCCGCGGACTATCACCCGAACCCTCAACTCTCGCAGAGCCAAGGTGCAGGGAGCAAGAAGAAAAGGGGGAGACGGGACGGGACGGATGGAACTGCTCCTGGCCTCCTCTTTCTGCAGCCCCACCTCCTCTCCCTCCAAGGGAACTTGAAAGTGTGAGCGTGTGTAGCCCTCGGGGCCCTCCCCCTTCCCCTCCCCTGCCACCACTACTGCCGCCGCCGCCGCCGCCGCAGGGACTACTGCCCAAGCATCCGTCCACGCTCACTCAAGCGCTCGCCCCAGACTGAGAGCTGTCTCTGTTCACCGACACACAACTTCTGTCCGCTCACCTACCACGGGCACCATGTGACCAGAACCCACGCCATTGGCTGCCAATTATGTGGTATTTGCATATTCATTAGATGACAGGGCAAGGGGAGGGACTTGGGCGAACCCTGGGAGTTGAAGTTTGAACCCAGGCAGGGGGTAAGGGGAAATGTTAAGGACCCTCCTTTAAGGGACTTGAAAGCTGTTAGGATACTTCGGGTGGTTTAAAGGGATTTTCGCTGTCTCTTCAGAGATGATGATTCGAAAGGGAGAGTGAATTTGAGCAACAGTTGCGCAGCCCTACAGAAGCAGATGCTTGGACAGGCTGCACAGAAGACGCTCTGCTAACTGCAATCGATCAATCCTGCCACTGGCTAAGACCAAAACATTTCAGAAGCAGCAAACTTCTTTCCTGGCAAGACCTACTCGCATTCCTTTCGATGCCTCCCCACTCTTGATGAGTATTTGTAAGGCGGTTGCTGGCCTTGCATTCCACATATATCCACTCAGAAAGAAAACTAAAGCTTAAACACAGTTACCTAAACCGGCCTTTTGAATGCACAAATTTCTTCAGTTTCATTGAGCTTTTTAAGTATTGGCCTGCCAGGGATAATTCCACCCATGGTTGCGTCTGCACAGCCTTTACACATGGGAGGTTTGCCAACCTAGATTCTGATTCAGCTCACGTTTATTGAGCACCTATAAAGTGCCAGGCACCCACGTTAGCTTTATTTAATCTTTGAAAGAATTACGGTAGATGGCATTAAATTCGATTTTCAGTAAGGGAAAGTGCAGCTTGATGGAATTAGGGCAACAATGAGAAATATTCTCTCTTTAAAAAGGGGAGGGGGCGGCTGGGTGGCTCAGTCGGTTAAGCATCGGCCTTCGGCTCAGGTCATGATCTCAGCCTGGGATCCAGCCCCCCGCATTGGGCAACCTGCTCAGTGGGGAGTCTGCTTCTCCCTCTCCCTCTGCCTCTCCCCCCTGCTTGTGCGCTCACTCTCTCTCAAATAAATAAATAAAATCTTTTTAAAAATAAAATAGGGGCACCTGGGTGGCTCAGATGGTTAAGTGTCTACCTTTGGCTCAGGTCATGATCCCAGGGTCCTGGGATTGAGCCCTGGAATGGGCTCCCTGCTCAGCCAGGAGGGGAGCCTGCTTCTCCTTCTCCTTCTGCCATCACCTCCCCCCCCCCCGCCCCGACCCACCGCTTCTGCTCTCTGGATCTCTCTCTCTCTGTCAAATAAATAAATAAATTCTTTAAAAAAAGAAATATTCTCAGGTCTGGCTCTATGGAGAGGCTCAGGAGGGGGCCAACCACGCTTGGCTGACAACTTCATGTAACACAACTTTTAAATATGGAAGTGTGATTCCCAGCAGTATGCTATAAGCAACGTGGAATCCTTGAACGTCAATGAGCTTACAATTTCATATGTTCTTTGTAATATGTATGTGTGTGTATATATATATATGTATGCACATGTATGCATATACCTACATATACGTTCAACAACATTTTCAGAAAAATAAGATTTCAGAAGAGGCCACATGGCAGTATTTGAACCAGGGACAAACAAGCGATGCAAATAAAAAGCGCAACAGAAGCAATGGTCCAG